>NW_011495034.1:16491215-16508279 GCF_000754665.1 Bison bison bison | reverse complement strand
GAAGCTGAAACTCCAATACTTTGGCCACCTGATGTGAAGACTTGACTCATTGGAAAAGACCCTGATGCTGGGAGGGATTGGGGTTAGGAGGAGAAGGGGATGACAGAGGATGAGATGGTTGGATGGCATCACCAACTCAATGGACATGAGTTTGGGTAAACTTCGGAAGTTGCTCATGGACAGGGAGGCCTGGCATGCTGAGATTCATGGGGTCGCAAAGCATCGGACATGACTGAGTGACTGAACTGAACTGAACTGAAATGATACTTAACACTACTGAATTGTATGACTTCACAGTGGTTAGAGGGTAAATTTTATCTTAATTATATTTTACAATAATTTAATATAACTGAAAAAGAGAAGTCATCCTCATTATATATATTGCAATTATATCAGATTAATTCATCCCAAAGGTATTTTAAAATCTATAATTTTGGTTATACATTTTGGGGCAGCTGCATGCATACAAAGCCACTTCAGTTGTGTCTGATTCTTTGCAATCCTATGGACTGTAGCCTTCCAGGCTTCTCTGTCCATGGGATTCTGCAGGTGAGAACACTTGAGTGAGTTGCCACACCTTCCTCCAGGGGATCTTCCCAACCCAGGGATCAAACCTGCATCTCCTGGGTCTCCTACAGTTTCTGCCCTTGCAGGCAGATTCTTTATCCCTGAGCCAATGGGGAAGCCCCTTTGGGGCAGCTGCTGCTGCTGCTGCTGCTAAGTCGCTTCAGTCGTGTCCGACTCTGTGTGACCCTATAGACAGCAGCCCACTAGGCTCCTCTGTCCCTGGGATTCTCCAGGCAAGAATACTGGAGTGGGTTGCCACTGGGGCAGCTAGTTTACTTTTATTCTTATTTAAAAAAAAATTTTTTTTTTTTACTGAAGTACAGTTGATTTACAATGTTGTGCTACTTTCTGCTGTGCAGCAAAGTGACTCAGTTATATGCATTTCTTTTTGATGTTCTTTTCCATTATGGTTTATTCCAGGAGATTGGTTATAGTTCCCTGTGCTATACAGTAGGACCTTGTTTATCCATTCTGAATTTAGTAGTTGGCATCTACTAACCCCAAACTCCCAGTCCCTTCCTCTCCCTTCCTACCTTTCCCTTGCTAATCACAAATCTTCTCTGTGAGCCTGTTTCTGTTTTGTAGAATATACATATAAGTAATATCATATGGCATTTGTCTTTCTCTTTCTGACTTGTTTCACTTAGTGTGATAATTTTAGTCACATTCATGTTGCCAGAAATGGTACTGCTTCATTCTTTCTTATGGCTGAGTAATATTCTATTGCTAAACACGCACCACACCTTTATCCATTCATCTGTTGACGGACATTTAGGTTGTTTCCACGTCTAGACTATTGTAAATAGTGCTTCTATGAGCATAAGAGTGCATGTATTTTTTTTTCAATGATAGTTTTGTTTGGCTATATGTCCAGGAGTGGAATTGCTGGATTATATGGTAGTTCTGTTTTTAGTTTTCTGAGGAACCTCCATATTGTTTTCCACAGTGGCTACACCAACTTATATTCCCACCAACAGTGTAGAATTGTTTTAGGGGCAGTTAGGTTAAATACAGACTATCTGGTTGTTGTAGAAATATTCACATGTAAAAGGGAATTTACTGTCTTATAATTTTCAAACCAATCCACTAAGATGTATTTATTGCATATTCATAGTGTTTCATAGCCTTTAGTCATTGGGAAAAAGGATAAAATAAATATCAAAAAGGTGACTACCTGACTACATTCGAGAATTTTTATATAGCAGAGTCATAACTCATAACACATTAAGGGAATTGACACAACTGCTTCTGTAAAGTCAAACTTTCTGGAATTGTTCTAGAATAAATCTTAGTTAAAAATTAAGAAACTCAGAGCTCTGACACCAGGGAGAAAGGAGAATGACATTTCCAACAAGTATACTAGGTCAGTTAGATCTGCAATGTGGTAGTGACTTGAGAGTGAGATTTGAGGTAAAAAAATTCTGAATTTTAATCCTGGCTCCATTGGACAATTTGACCAAATTATTTTATCAATAAATAAAGGTAAAATATTTACCGTGACATGTAACTAGAGATGTGTGTGTGTGTGTGCTCAGTCATGCTGACTCTTGGTGACCCTATGGGTTGTAGGCCACCAGGCTCCTTTGTTCATGGGATTGTCCAAGCAAGAATACTGGAGTAGGTTGCCATGCCCTCTCCAGGGGATCTTCCAAATCCAGGGATCGAACCTGTGTCTCTGTTTCTCCAGCATTGGCAGGCAGGTTCTTTACCACCGCACCCCCTGGAAAGCCTGTTAGATCCACTGCTGCTGCTGCTGCTGCTGCTGCTGCTGCTAAGTCACTTCAGTAGTGTCCGACTCTGTGCGACCCCATAGACGGCAGCCCATCAGGCTCCCCCGTCCCTGGGATTCGCCAGGCAAGAATACAGGAGTGGGTTGCCATTTCCTTCTCCAATGCATGAAAGTGAAAAGTGAAAGTGAAGTCGCTCAGTCGTGTCCGACTCTTGGCGACTAGAATGTCTTAAATGCTCACCGAGCAATTGCTTGAGCAATATTATCTCTCTAGTGGAACAGAAAAGGCCAAACATAAAAATCTGACTCTCCTCAGCCATTTTTCAGCACTGATGTAAGCCTTTTAAGTCAGATCTGTCGAGTTTCATGTTCCTACCTCTGAAGCTGTTGGGGATGACCTAGAGAAAGGCAAGTTGAAAAGCAGCTATCAAAAGTGGGGTCGGGGGCTTGCTGCGCATGCGCAGACAGGGCCGACGTGATTAGTTGGTGCGCCTGTGGCAAAGAGCAGCGTGGAGGGGAGCGGTCCTTGGAGATGCCTGACCTGCTCAGTTCTATTATGTTTTGAGGAGTTTCCAGCGGCACGACAGAGCAAGCCAGGGACTTCTACACCTGAGGAGGACTACAGAACAGTGCTGTACCTGAGGTAGGACCCCAAGTCAAATGGAGGGCAGCCTCACTGAACAACCAGCGGTGGGTGTCACCTGTACCGGAGGCAGTCACCGAGTAGGAGCAACTACCTGTGGTAGATTTCCAGGCAGAACTGAGACAGGTCTTCTTAGCTGAGACACCAACAGGTCATTAAAGCAGTATCAGAATACCCAGGTAGCTCATACCACCAGGAAACAGATAAAAACAAGGAAGCTTCTTCTACTATTGGAAGCTTCTGCCCCAACTTGCAGTGTTTGGTGGAGAACCTGCATCATACCTTAATCCGTAGGCTTCCTTGGGTCTTAAGGATCCCAAAACTGTCCTGTGGACATCGAAGTTGGTGGAACAGCAATCGTGACTATGGGAAAGAGGTGCAAGATGCACAGGTGAGATGTGTCCGGCAGGATGGTTGGATCTTCACTGGCCCTTTTAAGGGTTTTGGAAAGTAGGTGAACTTGATCCTCTGTGACTGTGATGAATTCAGGAAGATCGAGGCAAAGAATTCAAAGCATTCAGAATATGAAGAAAAGCAAGTTTGGGGTCTGGTGTGGCTGCCCGGGAGAACTTGATTTCCATGACTGTGGAGGGACCACCCTGTAAAGATACTGGCATTTCTCAGGTACCATTTACTGGTGATGCTGGGGGTTGGTAGAGCCGCTGGCAGAGGTGTTCCAGCTGGTGTTCCATTTCCCCAGACTCTTGCTGGATTAACAGGCCCTGTCCATGGGGCCGGGGGAGCCATCCCAACAAGTCATGACTCCACAAGGAAGAGGTATTGTGGCAGCTGCTGCCACTGCCAGCATTACTGGACCCCCAACTCAGTATCCACCAGGAAAGGGGGCTACACCCACCCCCCTGTTGATCGAGCAATTCCACCTCCAGGAATTATGGCTCCTCTACCTGGTATGGGGCTTCCCAGGTGGCACTAGTGGTGAAGAATCTGCCTGCCAGAGCAGGGGACATAAGAGACATGGGTTTGACCCCTGGATCAGGAAGATACCCTGGAGAAGGAAATGGCAACCTACTCTAGTATTTTTGCCTGGAGAATCCAATGGACAGAGGAGCCTGGTGGGCAGCAGTCCTTGGGGGTTGCAAAGAATTGGACATGACTGAAGCAACTTAGCATGCCGCATGGTATGAGACCACCCATAGGCCCACCAATTAGGCTTTCCATACTTGAGGGATGCCAATAAGCTTGCCCCTGTTGGAATGAGACCCTCCATCAGGAATCAGAGGTCCATCTCCACTAGGAAAGTGTCCACCAAGACCCTAGGATATTATTGATCCTTCTTAGTTTTTTTTTTTTCCCTGCAGTGTATCTTGTGAAACGTGTGCAGTACTTGTAAGCTTTGGTTCCCTCTACTGCATTAATGTAAGAGTCATTCAAAAAAGTGGGTTCAAAGGAGGTAGATGAACTTCACCTAGAAATTTCAGAGATTTATTGGGGATTGAGACAGCTATGAAGAGGAAAATTGTGGACCTAAATAGAGAACCAAGATAAGTAGGTCAGAGGAGACAAATAATACTAGATACCAACTCATAAATTTATGGACCACAGACCATATACCAGGTGCTCTTCTAATCACTTTGCTTCTCAATGAATCCTTTCAACAACTTTATGCAATAGATACATGATTCCCCAATGTCTTCCCTGGTATCATCCCAAAAGGAGACCTGGGGACAGGGATTTGTATTCAATCCCATGAAAATTATCTCAGATACTCTGTCTTCTAGGGCTTCCCAGATGGCGCTAGAGGTAAAGAATCCGCCTGCCTTTGTAGAAGACATAAGAGACGCATGTTCAATCCCTGGGTCAGGAAGATCCCCTAGAGGAGGGCCTGGCAGCCCACTCTAGTGTTCTTGCCTGGAGAATCTCATGGACAGAGTAGCCCAGTGGGCTATGGGCCACAGGATTGCAAAGAGTTGGACACAACTGAAGTGACTTAGCAGGCAGGCAGGCACTCTGTCTTCTCTGGGGGAGTGGAGAAATGGAACAAGGAAGGAAGGAAAACCAAATGAATTTTTATGAATTAGTGGTGTCTGCCATGGGCAACCAGGGCTCCAAATGCCCCTGGAAATCCTGTATAATCTCAGAACTGTTCCACTGAAGGACAGAGAAGATGGAGATTTTATCGATCATCTTTTGGGGCATTAGTTCCCAGGCACTGTCATGTTACCATATTCCAAAAGCACCGTCAGGCAGAGAAGCAGTCCTTGGTAATATAAGGAGCTGCCGATGGTGTCAGAGCAAAGACAGCATCTGCTTCCTTGAGTTCACAAATGGGGAACGTGGGACACAAAGTTAACATCATTCAATTTGCTTTATTATAAACCCATCATTGGATTTATTATAGAAATGATGATCACTGACTGAAGCTAGGTTCTATACTCTGCCTGTGTTAACATCAGTAACCCAGTACAGCTGAAGGTGATGAAACAGAAAAGAATAGAAAGACATCTTACTCATGAAATCCATAGCCAACACTGAGACACAGTTCATTGGTTCATTCATTCAATGATTTGTTCTTTCATCCAAAAATTTGTTATGTGCCAGGGTAGAGAAGGCAATGGCAACCCACTCCAGTACTCTTGCCTGGAAAATCCCATGGACGGAGGAGCCTGGTAAGCTGCAGTCCATGGTGCCGCTAAGAGTTGGACACAACTGAGTGACTTCCCTTTCACTTTTCACTTTCATGCATTGGAGAAGGAAATGGCAACTCACTCCAGTGTTCTTGCCAGGGACGGGGGAGCCTGGTGGGCTGCCGTCTATGGGGTCGCACAGAGTCGGACACAACTGACGCGACTTAGCAGTAGCAGGGTTGAGTTCAGTACTGTTCTATGCACTGGGGATAGTGCGGGGAGAGGAATATAAGGAGAACAATTATGACCAGATTTCTTTTGTCATGTAGCTGGCATGTTATTAGAGAGACAAAATAATTATTTCAAATGACACTGAATACCTTGAATAAAAGGGACATCTATGTGGCTAGTTACAATGCTAATAGTCACTCAAAGCACCAGGAACTTTGCCATAATTGCTAAAGAAAAAGGAAATTTCTACTTTTTACCAGAATTAGACTCCTAAATATGATACTGAGGACTGTGTAGTTAGCAAGTGAATGGCAATACAGCAAAGAAGAGGTGGATAAAGAAATTGTAAACACATTGCCAGCGGGCCTTGGTGCACACCTGCCCTGATTAGAATGATGAATTGTGATGTTTCAAAAGGAAGAAAGTGGTTGTGTATATTATTCTGTATCTTTGCATAAAAGATTAAAAGTAATCGTCACATATTCTGTATCATTCATACTTAGTGTATTGAATGTGTGCTCAGATGTGTGATAACTCTAGTTTAGGGATTAAGAACTTCTTTAGAGCATGCTTTTTTTTTTTTTTGGCCACCCGGCTTGGCTTTCGGGATCTTAGTTCCCTGACCAGAGATTGAACCCAGGCCCTCAACAGTGAAAGCGTGGAGTCCTAACCACTTGACTGCTAGGCAATTCCTGGGGCATGCTTCTTCCTATGCCCCAGGAATGTTGTTTGAGTTACATATTGTAGGTCATACTTGGAAAATAGTCTGTTGTGGGATGTTTATAATCGAAGAGTGCTCATGCATTCCCTCATTAGTTTTATTTTTATTCTCCTATTTACTGAGTGCCTGTATGGGGCAGGTATAGTGTGGGGCACTGAAATGAGCAGGAGAGACATGGTAACTGGGACTCATGTCCTAGTGGGGGAACCTGACAACACGTAAACAAGAAACTGATCAACAAAGTTGCTAACAAGCCCCAGCAGGGTCCTCCTGCCCAGCATTGTTCAAGCCAATAGAATGATACTGAGTTTGGTCCAGAAGCAGAGAAAGGTTTTACTCTCTGATCAGAAAAATGGAGAGGTGTGAGCTCTTGCCCACTGAACGCTGAAGAACTGATGCTTTTGAACTGTGGTGTTGGAGAAGACTTTTGAAAGTCCCTTGGATAGCAAGGAGATCAAATCAGTCAATCCTAAAGGAAATTAACCCTGAATATTCATTGGAAGGAATGATGCTGAAGCTGAAGCTCCAATACTTTGGCCACCTGATGCGAAGAAGTGACTCATTGGAAAAGACCCTGATGCTGGGAAAGATTGAGGGAAGGAGGGGGAGGGGGACCGCAGAGGAACAGACGGTTAGATGGCAGCACTGACTTGACGGAAATGAGTTTGAGCAAGCTCCGGAGTTGGTGATGCACAGGGAAGCCTGGCCTGCTATAACACGTGGGGTCGCAAAGAGTTGGACAGAACTGAGCAACTGAACTGACTGAGCCAGGAGGAGGACGAGATCTTGCTGGTCTGGCGCAGGTATGCCGCTCATGCTCCTGGTAGGGTGCAGCGCCCCAAGCAGCGTCTCTGCACTCCGCCTGCCTTCACCATCTTGAATGGCAGTGCGGTGCGCAGCGCTTCTGCACAGGGCACGTGGAGCCCAGGTGTCGGGCGCAGCGTTCTTGCACGTGGAACTTTGGTCCCAAAGTGTTGGGTACAAGACCTCTGCACGCGGCAGCCAGTGAGCAAGTGAAACTGGCACAAAGGAAACAGACAAAAAAAAGGTTAGGCTTTATTACCCAGCTTCTATTTTTATTTCTCGGGAATTATTAATGGGCTTCACCAGTGGCAAGTCCCTCCTCTGTCTTTTGTACTCGTTGCAGAGGGGCATGGAAGGGCGCAGGTCCAGCCTCTGTAACTACTGCCTACTGGTTTTGGGGCGGTGGTGTAACCCCAGGTGGAGAAGTGAACTCCCCAGCTATCTTGAGCTACGTTTGTTACCCGACCTTGGCCCTAACTGTTTGAATCCCCGAGCGACGGCAATTTATCTAATCTTTTGGAGACAGAGGATGTTACCCGATTAGATGTGAGCCACCCCACTCTTGAGGTCCCTCTGAACTGAAGCACCCCTGGATTGGTCAGGGAGTTCTTTCCTGCTCAGGTTCCCACTGCCAAAAACAAAACTGAGTTTGGTGCTGGTGAGACAATCTGTTCTTGGATGGCCAGGGAATGGAGAAGGGGAGCTCATGTCTAAAGACACCTGCTCCCCTTTTGCGGGGTGAGAGGCAAGTGCATCATCAGGAACTGGGGCAAAGGACAAAAATTTCCAGGAACAGCTGGTGCATGGGCAGTCCCTCCCGCCCCCTTGCTCTCCCACAAACTGTGCTTCTGTGCTGTGCTCAGTTGCTAAGTTATGTCCGACTCTTTGCGACCACATGGACTGTAGCATGCCAGGCTCCTCTGTCTGTGGGATTTCCTAGGCAAGAATACTGGAGTGGGTTGCTGTTGTTATTCAGTTGGTAAGTCATGGATTGCCGTAGCAGAGTACAAATGACCCCTTGGAGTGGAGTTCTTAGTGTGGTAATGAAACAAAGGTAACTTTTGGATTCCTCCAGGTTTCATCTGTGCAAGTGCGTCCCTGAGGTCAAGTCAGAATGGATTTGGGGCGGTTGACCAGTGTGTAACTCTCAAAACATCTCTCTCTCTCAAAGTACAGCTGCAGAGCGAGCATCTCTGCCAAACACTTCATATTATTGAAACAAACACAGAGCTGAATCTGGGCAAGTGTGCTTTAGCTCTCAGGAGCTGGTGTGGAAACATAGAGATCAACCAAGGCAAGAAAAGCAGCGAGCTTTAGCCTACTTTTCCCTCTATCTTGGATCGAGCCAGTTTGGTCTGGTTTTGCAGTGGGCCTTTGTGGCATCCTGTTGATAGGACACAATTAGCTTCTATGATCAGCCATATGGCCTGGGTGACAAGGACACCGGTCGATTTAAGATACATGGCCCACATACTAGCAAGAGCAGCATGTCTCAACTATCTCATTTATACTCCTCATGCCAAGAGCTACTATGACCTCAACCAACCAGTTACATGGGGCTTCTCTCCCATAATGAGTTCCCTGATGGCTTGACAGGCTGTGGTTTAGGTAAAGAAGTTTGGCTTATGTTCAATAACTAGCCACCCATGGCCTCCTAGACCTCTAATGAAGCCCTGTTTCCACACTGTCTAATTCTTCCTTATGTAGACTGGGGGATAATTGGACGGATCTGGCCCTTGAAGTGTAAGGGGTGGTTGCCAAATTACTGGTTCTCAGGCCACCGTTTGGCAGTTGAGCCTGCCTTGGTTCCCTCAGCACCACCCCCGCTGCCGCCGCCCTTTTTGGTGACCCCTACCATGAGTCACTGCCACCTTTTTGGAAGCTGTACTAGTTCTAAGGGTTTCAGTATGCTTAAGCCATGTTTCAACTGTTCATTCTCTGCAGTAACCACAACTCTTTCCTTCCAAATAGACCCATGGGCATGGAGGATGGCCAATACGCCCCAGGAGTCTGTGTAAATGTTTCAGATCCTCCCAGTCCTGAGCTCTAAGGATCACCCTTAAGAGTTGTCAGCTCTGCCTATTGGGCGGAAGTCCCTGGAGGGTAGGCTTCTGGCTTCTGTGACTTGGGTCTGGAAAGTTGTTACATATCCTGCAGACTTCTCCCCTCTTTCATAAAACTGCTCTGATCTGTGAACCATTCCTCTTCCATGTTTGGAAGAGGCTCACTTCCTAGGTCGGGGCAAGCAGAATAGATGGTGTCTATGGTTTCTGTACAGTTGTGCTCCAGGAGCCCTGTGGGTATCGTGGTGGCAGGATTTAGTGTGTGACAGGTTTTTATGGTAGCCACCGGATTGTCTGAAAACATAGTCTGAACTTGAATCAACCTTCTGGGGGATAGCTACTCTGTTCCCTTAGAACCTACTAAAATCCGAATCTTTTTTTAGATGAAACTTTAAAAAAATTTTATTATTTTTAAAAATGTATTTTATTTATTGTGCTGTGTCTTCATTGCTGCACGGGCCTTTCGTTAGTTGCAGTGCACAGGCTTCTCACTCTGGTGGCTTCTCTTGTTGCACGGTGTGGGGTCTAGGGAGCTCAGGCTTCTGAAGTTGCAGCTCAGTAGTTGTGGTGCACCGCCTGTGGTTACCCCTGGTGTGTGGAATCTTCTTAGACCAGGGATTGAACATGTATCACCTGCATGGCAGTGGATTGTACCACTCCGGAAATAACTTTATTCCATTCAAGTATAGCCAGTTAACAATGTTGTGATAGTTTCAGGTGGACAGCAGAGGAACTCAGCCATACATATACATGTATCCATTCTCCTGCAAACTCCTCTCCCAACCGAGCTGTTACATAACATTGAACAAAATTCCCTGTGCTATACAGTAGGGCTTTGCTTAAAACCTGAAGCATAATGGAGTTCATATAGTGATTGGCTGACCAGATGTTAACTTTTCCGCCTCCTTGAGCAGGTTGTAATAGCAGCTACTTCCTGAAGCCAAGGAGGCCATCCCTTGGTGGCTGGATCTAATTGTTTAGAGAAATAAACAACCACCTGAGTAAAGTGCCCCAGTGTTTGAACTAATACCCCAAGGGTGATTGTTTTTCTCTCCTGAAAGTAAAGGTCAAAGAGTGTAGCTACATCTGGGAGGGCCAGGGCAGGGGCCTGAAGCAATTACTTTTTCAATTCTTGAAAGGCCCCTTTGCATTGTGAATTCCATTCAAAACGATCATCATCCTTTCTTTTGAACTTTGCATATGGAGGCATAACTAATAGACCGTAGTCAGGGATCCAGAATGGCAAAACCTGGCCATGGGGAGGGGGAACCCTTAAGCTGTCTTCTAGTTTTAGGAGGGGGTGAGGCTGCAAATGTCTTCTCTCTTTTCCTGGGTGGGCTTCTCTGACCTATAAGAATGAATCCTGGGTGGGTCACCCTAGTTTGTGCCATTTGAGCCTTTTTCTTGGACACCATATATCCTTTAAGGAGGCCAGGTGGTTCAGAAGCCTCCTTAGGCAGGCTGATGATCAGGATGTTGTCTGCACAGTGGAGGAGGGTTCCCTCTTCCAGATGGAGATCTTTTAGGTCTTTGGCTAAAGTTTCTCCAAAGGTGGTGGGGGGACTTTCTGAACCTCTGAGGGCAGGACTGTCCAGTAGTATTGTTGTTTTTGTTACATCTTTGGGTCCAGCCACTGAAAAGCAAAACTTCCTTATGAGTCTGGGACTCATGGAGTACAGAAGAAGTCATCTTTAAAGTCTAATACAGAGTACCAGGCCCTGGTGGACAGTAGGGTGGTCAGCTGGATGCAGAGGTTAGGGATGACTGGAGGTGTATAAGGAACCTTGGTCACTTATCCATGTTTTTTTTTTTCAATAGTAAATAGTGCAGAACTAAACGATCCCTGACTGGTTAAATCCTTAAATGTGGAACCTGAGATACAAACCACATATACTGATGGCTAACAGTAAATTATAAGGGATTTTCAACTGTGTGAGGAGGGTTGGTGCCCTAAGCCCCTGTTGTTTAAGAGTCAAGTGTGAAGTCTTTAAGTGACTGCTGAGCCACTAGAAATCACAAAGAGAGCCTCCTGGGACTAACGATTGTTGGTACATTCTGAAATATTAGTATTTAAAATTAATTAATTATTCTTTGGCTATTAGTTAGTTCTTATCTCAAGGAAAGTTATGACCAACCTAGATAGCGTATTCAAAAGCAGAGACATTACTTTGCCAACAAAGGTTAATCTAGTCAAGGCTATGGTTTTTCCTGTGGTCATGTATGGATGTGAGAGTTGGACTGTGAAAAAGGCTGAGTGCCGAAGAATTGATGCTTTTGAACTGTGGTGTTGGAGAAGACTCTTGAGAGTCCCTTGGACTGCAAGGAGATCCAACCAGTCCATTCTGAAGGAGATCAGCCCTGGGATTTCTTTGGAAGGAATGATGCTAAAGCTGAAACTCCAGTACTTTGGCCACCTCATGCGAAGAGTTGACTCATTGGAAAAGACTCTGATGCTGGGAGGGATTGGGGGCAAGAGGAGAAGGGGATGACAGAGGATGAGATGGCTGGATGGTATCACTGACTCGATGGACGTGAGTCTGAGTGATCTCCGGGAGTTGGTGATGGACAGGGAGGCCTGGCGTGCTGCGATTCATGGGGTCGCAAAGAGTCAGACACGACTGAGCGACTGATCTGATCTGATCTCACGTATAATATCATTGAAGATGTTTGCCTTTTGTTGTTGTTGGAGTCTAGTTGATTTACCGTGTTGTATTAGTTTCAGCTGTACAGCAAAGTGAATCAGTTATACATTTACATATATCCACCCTTTTGTATATTCTTTTCCCATGTAGGCCATTGCAGAGGAAGATGTTTTTATTGATTCATTCATGCAAAGTACCTATAGAGCATCTCCTGTGTGGTAGGTATTTATGCTGGATGATGAGGAGATGAAGCCAAATACTACATGGTCACCATTCTCACCACTTAGGGTGAGAATTTAATATAAAAAAGCAAGTGTTGCACAACATCAGTCACGCAGTTACAGAATCTCTAGAATGTGCAGTGCTGTCATGTACGGTGATGCAGTGAGGGTCTAGTTTGGAAGGGAACATATGCAAAATAGCTGTCAGGCAAATCACGGCATGCTGACATTTATCGCCAACAACTGTTGAATAATGTCAAATGATAGGGCTGTTTGTACATATAAATGACAGAAACATACATGGCAGATTCTTGAGAGTGCACTAATTCTCAGACAGCCTCAGTACTTCACTAAGTAATGATAACATAGAGGGTTTTTAAAAGAACTATTTTAATAAAAAGTTTCCTTGCATAAGATATTGAGAAAATTCTGATTAAAAAATGAGTGTATTTTTGACCTTACAAATATACTCCTGGGAATATTTTCTCAAGATGTATGTGTAAAGATTTAGACACAAAAGTTTTATTGTTTTAAAATGATTTTCTCCTTTACATTGTATCAGCATGTTACACATACTCCTTTTTCTGCCTCTTCTCTCTCTTTTTTCTTTTGGCCTCAACACATAGCTTGCAGGATCTTAGTTCCTCGACCAGCGTTGGAACCCAGGCTTGGACAGTGAAAGTGCCCAAACCTAACCACGGAACCATCAGGGAATTCCCTCTGCTCATGTTTTACTGAATCTGGAAGGTTTGTCACCTAAATTTCCACTGGGCCAATGCCATACTCTCATTCAGTTCCCTGTTTGAAAGTTGTCTTATCTTAGAGACCATCTATTACTTCTTGCCACTGTCTTCTTATCCTGCTTTATTATGATATTATAGTTTATTGTAGGACTTAATCACCAACTACCATATTTATTTGTGTTCATTGTTTTCCTTGTCTGTCTTTATCCCTAAGTCTCAGAAATGTAAGCTCTACAAGAACAGAGGCTTTGTATTCCCAATCCGGGACAAGGTAGATATTGAGCAATGAACAAATATTGCATAAATAACCATTTAACAAATAAATAACATAAACAAAACAAGCTGCATGTCCATCAGTAGATTATTCACCAGTGCATTAAGTAGCCATATCATGAAATTCTAAGCAGCCTTTAAAATGACAGTTTTAGAAATGTTTAAGTGTTAGTCGCTCAGTTGTGTCTGATTCTTTGTGACCCCATGGACAGTAGCCCACCAGGCTCTTCGGTCCATGGAGTTCTTCAGGCAAGAATACTGGGAGTGGGTAGGCTTCTCACTGTGGTAGTTTCTCTTGTTGCTGAGCAAGGGCTCTAGGGCACTCAGATTCAGTAGTTGTGGCGCTACTCGGAGGCATATGGGATCTTGCCAGACTAGGGATCGAACCTGTGTATCCTGCATTCGCAGGTGGGATTTTACCACTGAGCTCCCAGGGAAGCTCAATAAAGGCATTTTTAATCCTCAGATTAAGCAATTATGTTGAGCATTACAGATTTTGAGGGTTTTGCTAGTTTCTCTCTCCAGAGTGACCCATATGGACAAAATTTTAAACTTGTCATTGGATTGCTATCCATTGCCTCTAATTTATTTATATAGGCAGCTAGTGACTTAATGCTTAATTCAAGAATTTGTGTGTGTGAAAAGTTGAGTGAAAGTGTTTGTCACTCAGACGTGTCTGGCTGTTTGTGATCTCATGAAACGTAACCTACCAAGCTCCTCTGTCCATGGAATTCTCCAGGCAAGAATACTGGGGTGGGTTGCCATTCCCTTCTCCAGTGGATCTTCCCAACCCAGGGATTGAACCCAGGTCTCCCACATGGCAGGCAGATCCTTTGCCATTTGAGCCACCAAATTGTCCCAATTATGTTGAAAGTGAAAGTGAAAGTTAGTCACACAGTTGGGTATAACTCTTTTCGATCCTATGGACTGTAGCCTACCAGGTCCTCTGTCCATCGAATTCTCCAGACAAGAATACTTGACTGGGTTGCCATTTCCTTTTCCAGGGGATCTTCCCAACCCAGGGATTGATTGAACCCAGGTCTCCTGCACTGCAGGCACGTTCTGAGAGTTTTGCTAGTTTGTCTCTCCAGAGTGACCCATATTGACAAAATTTCAAACTTGTCATTGGATTGTTACCTGTTGCCTTTAATATGTTTAGCCAGGGACTTAATGCTTAACTCAAGAATTTGGTAGAGTTTCTAAGTGGAAAAGTATATAGTAATATTCCTGTGATATACGATATTAAGAGTTGGATAAGACTAAGCACACACACATACACATGATATTTTTGCATCCTAAATATACACTTTTAAAATTTACACCTAGTATATGTTTTTAAATAAATGATAGTTTAATATAAATAGCAAACTGTGTCTTCTGATTTTAATGTGGCTTTTGAGTTTTGGTTGCTTACTTTACTGTTTACTCTGCCAAATTTGGCATTAGTACTGTTACAGAAAGAATCTATTTATTCCTTCAGTCTTTTGATAAGACTGAGATCTTTAGATAGTATTTACAAGAAAGTCATGGTTCTACTGCTTCGAGGTCTAAAAGGATAATTTTATGAAAATAATACCCCATATAAATGACAATCCTTAGGTAATCTCTTAGTATTTCCCCCAATATGAATCAGCCCATGAATTTCTGAGAAAGATTAAAAATACATTTTAAACTTCTTTAAACTTTTTAAATTTTAAATTAAATGCTTAACTCTTTTTAAATGTGTGACACCATCCATCACAATTTTATATTTAGACACATAATAATGTATAATCTCAGCTTGCTGTCCACTTGTAAAAATGGGAATAGACTTGGAGAAATAAGCAATTTCCCAACAGAAAATTGGAAATTCTGCCAACCAATTCCAGGTGACCTGCCATCAATCAGTGTTAAATTCTCTGGGGCTATTGTTGAAGGGTATTGCTATTAGTGAAGGGCTTCACTGGTGACTAATGGTATATAACAAATACATTGAAGAACTATAGAAACCCCCCGAATTTGTAATTGTCTGGCAACTTTCCGCAGAGACCTTTCCTAGCAATTGAGAAAGTGAGATTTTTATAACCTCCTTTTAGTTCTCTTATTAAAATACCTGTTTTTAGAGAAATAGGTGAAACGATTATGCCATGCAATTAAATTAAATTAGCTGACAAAATATTTCTTTATGACTAAACTGTTTAATGTAGGCATTTGGAAATATGTGGTATCATTTAGAATATGTGCAAATGTGACAATTATTCTGATTCTGAAGTTAAATAAGTCTCAGTTTGCAATAAAATCTCCTTGTTTGGTATTATTAAGCAATTATGATTAATGTCTGAAATGTAATGTTCCATGGTTATAATTTTCCTTGTTTGCTTGAGTGAGTACATTAGGAATTCATTAAAAATGCAAGCCGTTCAGATACCTGCAAACTACAAATGTAGTGAGGACTTTCTAGAGGTTAGGAAACATTTCAGAATAAGAAACCATGACTGGGGTGAACCAACAGCTGGCAAATAATTATGATGGATTTCTAGTCCTGCAATGCAGGGATAGACAAATGGGTTTGTTCATTGATGTCAAAAATCAAATCCATTCTGATGTAAAAATCTAATTACAAGACATACCTGCCATTCTTCTGACTCTTAAAAGCTGAAGCAGGTAAGGCTTCAAACTTACCAAAGTGGCTTATGCTGTTGTGTAAGCCATGGATAAATGAAGGCAGCTAAGAATCTGATGTTGTTAAAAAGCAGTTTGTCTTAAAGTAGTGAAAATAGTAAAATCAATTGATCAATCAATCCAGCATTCCTGGAGCACTTGCCTCACCAGATGGTCGTGAAAAGTAGATTAAATGAGGTATCTAAAATACCCAGTCTTGTGTTTGTTCTGTTTGGAAAGTGTCATTTAAAGTGCTGCTCCAGAGTTAGTTGTGTGCTGATCAATCAGTTAGCCTTTGTCTACTTAGGATTAAGTCATTCGGTAAAGAGCTTCTCCATTCTGGGAAGATTGTTGTCAGTCAAAGAAGGCTGAGCTCTGGTGTCACTTCTTAGTTTTATGAGGACACAAATCCCAACATGAGGGCCCTACCCTCATGGCATTATCTAAATCTAATTGTCTCTCAAAGACCCTACCTTTTAATATCATTTTATTGGGAGTTAGGTCTTCAACCTATGAACGTTCATTCAGTCCATGACAAAGGGAATGAGGGCATCTCTTTAAAGCCTATAAATCATAACAGGTATACAAAGGAGAACTTCCAGAAAAGTAGGTCTAAGATGCCCTTTTTTGTTGTTGTTGTTCAGTCATTAAATCCTGTCTGACTCTTTGCAACCCCATGGACTGTAGCCCGCCAGGCTCCTCTATCCATGGGATTTCTCAAGCAAGAATACTGGAGTGGGTTGCCATTTCATTCTCCAGGGGATCTTCCTGACCCACCTGTATTGGCAGGTGGATTATTTATCACTGAGCCACCTGGGAAGCCCGAAGTGTTCATTTACTGTCTGTTAAAGAATGCTCAAACTACCACACAATTCACTCATCTCACATGCTGGTAAAGTAATGCTCAAAATTCTCCAAGCCAGGCTTCAGCAATACATGAACCATGACCTTCCAGATGTTCAAGCTAGTTTTACAAAAGGCATAGGAACCAGAGGTCAAATTGCCAACATCTGCTGGATCATCAAAAAAGCAAGAGAATTCCAGAAAAACATCTATTTCTGCTTTATTGACTATGCCAAAGCCTTTGACTGTGTGGATCACAATAAACTGTGGAAAATTCTTCAAGAGATGGCAATGCCAGACCACCTGACCTGCCTCTTAAGAAACCTATATGTAGGTCAGGAAGCAACAGTTAGAACTGG
>NW_011495034.1:16490304-16491115 GCF_000754665.1 Bison bison bison | reverse complement strand
GATAGTGCTCGGGGTATTCAGGCCAGATTCTTACTCTGAGCGATGCAGCCCACGCCGCGCCTCCCTGCCCAGCCCCCGCTTGCTAATGGCATGTGCAGGCGTCTGCGCTGCTTCTCCGCTGGGGGAGTTACCGTAGGGCTCGCAATGTGCGGGTTTTAATTATTTATTTTTCCTCCCTGTTATGTTGCCCTCTGTGCTTCCAAGGCTCGGCACAGATTCGGCAGTGAGGTTTCCTGGTGTTTGGAAACTCCTCTCCTTTTAAGACTCCCTTCCCGGGACGGAACTCCTTCCCGGGACGGAACTCCGTCCCTCCCTCTTTTGTCCCTTTTTTTGTCTTTTGTATTTTTCCCCTACCTCCTTTCGAAGACTTGGGTTGCTTTTCTGGGTGCCTGATGTCCTCTGCCGGCTTTCAGAAGTTGTTTTGTGGAATTTACTCAGCGTTTAAATGTTCTTTTGATGAATTTGTGGGGGAGAACGTGTTCTCTCCGTCCTACTCCTCCGCCATCTTAGCTCCTCCCTCCCATTACATCTTCTTAAAAAAAAAACTTTTTTTTGGAGTATAGTTTGATTAACAATGTTGTGTTAATTTCAGGTGTACAGTGTAGAATTCAGTTACACATATACATATACTCATTCTTTTTTTAGATTATTTTCCCAATTAGGTTATTAGAGACTATTAAGTAGAGTTCCCTGTGCAGTACATTGTGTCCCTGTTGGTTATCTATTTTATATAATATATAGTAGGGTGTGTATATTAATCCCAAGCTCCTAATTTATCCCTCCCCCAACATTTCCTTTTATAGCTTCACGT
>NW_011495034.1:16462511-16490204 GCF_000754665.1 Bison bison bison | reverse complement strand
GACAGGCTGGAAGAAGCACAAGCTGGAATCAAGATTGCCAGGAGAAATATCAATAACCTCAGATATGCAGATGGCACCACCCTTATGGCAGAAAGTGAAGAGGATCTAAAAAGCCTCTTGATGAAAGTGAAAGAGGAGAGTGAAAAAATTGGCTTAAAGCTCAACATTCAGAAAACTAAGATCATGGCATCTGGTCCCATCACTTCATGGGAAATAGATGGGGAAACAATGGAAACAGTGTCAGACTTTATTTTTTTGGGCTCCAAAATCACTGTAGATGGTGACTTCAGCCATGAAATTAAAACACGCTTGCCCCTTGGAAGAAAAGTTATGACCAACCTAGATAGCGTATTCAAAAGCAGAGACATTACTTTGCCAAGAAAGGTCCGTCTAGTAAAGGCTATGGTTTTTCCAGTGGTCATGTATGATGTGAGAGTTGGACTGTAAAGAAAGCTGAGCAGTGAAGAATTGATGCTTTTGAACTGTGGTATTGGAGAAGACTCTTGAGAGTCCCTTGGACTGCAAGGAGATCCAACCAGTCCATCCTAAAGGCCATCAGTCCTGATTGTTCATTGAAAGGGCTGATGCTGAAGCTGAAACTCCAATACTTTGGCCACCCGATGTGAAGAGCTGACTCATTTGAAAAGATCCTGATGCTGGGAAAGATTGAAGGCAGGAGGAGAAGGGGAGGACAGAGGATGAGATGGTTCGATGACATCACCGACTCAGTGGGCATGAGTTTGGGTAAGTTCTGGGAGTTGGTGATGGACAGGGAGGCCTGGCGTGCTGCAATTCATGGGGTCGCAAAGAGTCGGACACGACTGAGCGACTGAACTGAACTGAACTGAAAGCTGTTAGATTGCGAGGATAAGGAGCATGGCTTATCTCTTTCCGTATTATGTCCACTACATGACACAGGGTTCTGCACATGATAATGAATATGTAAATGAAAGGATGAGTAAATGAACACACAAGAGCTATTCTAGCTCGAGGTTGCACAGCTGAAAGATAACTGCTCAACTTTCTTTAGAATCATGCATGTTCCTGTAAGATAAGACTTTATGAAAACAGAGAAACTTATCATTCCTTAAATTTGATTAAGTCATGATTTTACCTAGTTTAGAGAAGGCACAGGTAAACAGTTTGGCAGTTACAAACTAAAGTTTAACATAAAAACTATTCTGTACCTTCTGGGTTTTGAGAGAAAGTCAAGCGAGATGTTTATTTTCTACATAAATATTAATAATATCAGTGACTATATTGTGCTAGGCCGTTTTGTGTCAGGAACTGTGCTAGGTACACTTGGTGCAGAATTTAATTCTTAGAACCATCTGCTTTCTTTTTTAGGGTTTTTGTTTATTTTGGCTGCATGGGCGTCTTTCAGGGGTCTTAGCTCCCAAATCAAACCCATGCCCCCTGCATGGGTAGCACAGAGTCTTAACCACTGAGCCACCAAGAAGTCCTCATCTGCTTTCATTTTTAGAAGAGGAGTCAGGGTTAGAAAAGGGAAGAGGCTTGCTGTGAGCCCCACAGCTGGCACATGCCCCAGCTGGTGATCTCAGCCTGGTTGCTGTTATTCCAGAAGCTGTGCTTTTAACCATTCTACAACCCTACCGGATTTGGTCATCCAAAAGTCTAAAAGGCTTTAGTGATACTTTTTGTTTATGACATAAATTCAAGTCAGAATCTGTATAGCAGCTATAGGAAAACAGAAAAAGACCTCCGCAGCAAGTAGCCAAGAGAAACAGTATCATCCAGAAGTAAAGCAAGATTCGTAACATGTGGTTCTGTAAAAAGTAAAGTCCCGCTGATTTAAGAAAATGATCAATTCCATGTGAGACAATGGACTGTATTAGATTTCCCATAGTTTGGCATTTGCCTGGTTTCAGTGCCTTTTCATACCACTCCCTAGGTTCACCACATTGCAATTGTGTTAATTTCTTTCCTCATCTTTGAATTTATCAGATATTCTGTCTCTAGACCTTTGTACCTGTCTCTGTTCCCACCTTCTGGAACTCTTTTCTTTAAATGCTTGATTTACTTTAAATGTTTGGATTATTGTCATCCTTTGTGCCTAGGGTATAGTACACAACCAGTAAATATTTTCTGAATAAAGGAAAAAAACAGAGTCAGGTGAGATACTGGCCTTTTTAGCCTGATTTTTATACTGATTTCCTCGAGGTCTTTCTTCCCTATTGTTGAGATATGTTAAGCATGTGCCGTTTTTCCGTGTTTCTTTGGAAGATGGGGAGGGAAAGTAAACACATGATAACTACTTGATTTATAACATTATATGAGTTTCATGTATACAATATTATATTTTGACTTCTGTATATCCTATAGCATGCTCATTACCAAAAGTTTAGCTGCCATTTCTGATGTGCCAGGTTCTTACATGTAATTGCCCCTTAAATCCTCAAAACCTCTCTTTGTAGCAGTTTAAAGACATGAAATTTGAAGCTCAGAGAAGTTAATAGTGTGGTCAAAACTATTAAAAGATAGAGAGTTCCCTGGTGGTCTAGTAGTTAGGGCTTGGTGCTTTCACTGCTGTGGCCTGGATTCAGTCCCCGGTGGGGGGACTAAGACCCTGCGAGCCTCACAGCATGACCAAAAAAAAAAAAACCCAAACTTTTTGGGATTGACATGTACACACTGCCAAATTCAAAATAGGTAATAAACAAGGACCTACTGTATAGCACAGGGAACACTGCTCAGTATTCTGTAATAACTTAAATGGGAAAAGAATTTGAAAAGGAAATAGATATGTGTATATGTACAGTTCAGTAACTTTGTTGTATACCTGAAACTAACAGAACATTGTTAATCAACTATGCTCCAATACAAAATAAAACTGTAAAGAAAAAAATCATATTATTGTATTTTAAGATATATATTAAAATTGTGTTTAAAAGAATTTTTCTTTGAAACAGAGCCAGCCAGCATTGTAACCCAGGTCTATCTGATTCCAGAGGCCACCATCTTTCTATTGTACCAGAGTGACCTGTATTTATGAAATAATCAGAAACATTTCTTATGGAAGGGAAGAGGTGAAAGGATAGGGACTAACTTTAGGAGTGGTTAAGAAAGATGTTTGCATAAGGTGGATGTCATGAGTTTTCTTCCTTAAGTACATCCCCTTCTTAGTCCTGGGATGATTGTATTAGCTCTGGCTATTGTGGACAAAATAATATCTATCTAGACTCTTGAGAGAACAAGAGGTTGAATGATATCTTAGTAGTAAAGAAGTTATCTTAGATAAAGCAAAAGTGTACTTTTCTCTTCCAGCAAAATTGAGAGAAACAGGAATTAGGATATAGAAGTAGGAACATACTACTTCTAGTAAGTGAAAAAGGAAAATAAGAAACTCGGGGTAGAAGATATTGAATTGCAAAATTGTCTTGCCCTCAAGTGACATTTTGGGCTAGGACATATAGAGAAACACCTCTGTCATTGAGCACTGAAACCTATTATATCAAGTGTGTTATCTTTGACTCTCATAGCTGGTGGTAGTGTGGGAAGGACCAGACACATGGAGACAAGCAGACATTGAAATTTAATTCCTAGGCAGGTCTTCTAGTTAACTACCTGATTGATACTTAGATCTTTAAATTCTCTTAGCTTCAGTTCCTTCAACAAGAAATGAAGAATATCTAACTCTGGGGTTGTGTGGACTAACTTCAGTAATACTGTGAAATGCTTGGCACAGAAAAAGTGCTGTATGAAATGATCTGTGATGATAGTTAATAATATTATTAATGTTAACAATAATAATCCTTTGTAATGATAAAGATACTAGAAACAGTAATGGTACATTATGTTGTACATACCATGTAATCATTAAATAGAAGTACTTATAATTTGTTTTTTATTAAGTGGTAAAGTACATAAAAAAAGATGCTTTACTTGAACTGTATATCACTTATGTACTTTATCTTAAAATGATACATTATTCCTTTAATATTTAGTGCAGTTATGGATTATGCTGTCTTCCTTCATTTGTTTGAATAATTACTTTCTGCCTAGGTCTCACGGGAACCTGATTAAAAATCACCAATAATACTGCTTCTTTAACTGCTCTTCATGTTATTTAGGGAGGTGTGAAAAATAATTATATCTATTAACGAAAACTATCTACTTATGCAGCTGAGCATCAGTATCTTTACTTTACCTGGGTTTTCAAGATCATCAATGGCCATTTTTGTAACAGTGAATAATTGAGCTCCCTTCTTGGAACCTGAAAATAGAAAAATAGGAAAAAAAAAAAGACTTAAAGAATTCAGAGTCACCCATACATGTTCTGCATACTAACCTGAAACTCTGCCTGAGGGCACGGCAATGCCCTCCCAACCTGAATTCAGTTCCCACCCTCTGGCTCTCAGGAGAGCAGGAGTTGAGAATCAAACTAGCACCTATACTAATAATACTTTTAAGACATTTAAGGAAGCCATTTATCAGAATCAGGATGTTTCTAAAGTGGTGTTTGTCAGCTGAGACATTTAGATTTGTTCTCATGACAAAGAAGAATGAGGTTAAATTAATCAAGCAATCGCCAAACTTTTGCTTTGGTAAAGAAATTAAATACTCAATCTGAAAATTGGTTGAGGGATCCATGTAGAGCTGGGTCTATGTGGCCACTAAAAAAGCATTTCAGAGGGAAATGTTAATGTGTGGTCCCGTAGAACACTGAATCCCCTTAGAGGTTTCCCTCTTTTGTAGTAAAAACATAAAAATAAGCACAGAGTAGTGAGTTTCTCTAAAAATGATTCTTGCTTTCATTTGAAAGGCACACATTCTGAGATTATATCATTCTGTATCTATCTAATCTAACATCCATGAAAAAAATTAATCTAGGAAAGATATGGAAAATTTAGTTTGCATCCACCTGAGGATTATAACCTGGGAGAGAGTCTTTCAGAAAGCTCTGAGGACTGTTCCATCCTGTAGAGGTCCAAGCAGTTACGCATGTTTTTGAGACAAAGTGTTTTATTTTGAATGACATATTGACAGTTTATACACCCCAGATCTGCATGTACAAAGCAAGTGGGGTCATCCCAATTCCTTACAAAATTAAGAAGTAAGATTATCTCCCAAGGAATTATTGATTAATGGGTCATTCTCACCCTTTATAAGATTAAGAAGAAATGTGGACTTCTAAGAAGGTCTGGTTAGTGCAGACGTGCAATACGCAGTTAAGGGGAGGGAGGAGACCCAAACAGGCAGGAAAAAATTTTATGTTTAAATTTTCTTGTTTTTCTATAAAATATAAATTTTATTTCATCACTGCCTACCTATCATCGTCGTCATCATCATCATCATCTACCTATATATCTCAAAATGCAGAGGCAAGTCTAGAATAATCTAGAATGATCATTTAACTTTACAATTTAACTGTTCCTTGAAATTCTAATTCTGGATACCAGAGATGTAGAGTTAATACTTCAAAGATTACCTTGCAGCTCCAGGCCTACTATTAATTGGCTAGATAAACTTTATCACTTTCTTTAACTAAAAACTCAGTTTCTCACCAGAGATTTATTACAGTGATGTGGGTAGTTTGGCCCAGTGCTACACCAAGGTCTGAGGACCAGCATCACCATCATTCCTTGGGCGCTTATTAAAAATGCAAAATCTCAGGCTCCATCCCAGACCTACTGAGTTAGATGTTCTGGTGGAAGGGCCCACACACACCTCGTTTAGTAAGTTCTCCAGGTGATTCGGATAAACTCTAAAGACAGGGTATTAGTACTAATCTGTTCCACAGACATGATGCTCTTGATTTAGAACCAGAGTATTTCATTGTAAATTTTATTCTTGTTAGAAGAATTGGGTGTCGCCCTGTGCTGTCCACACTCTCACTTGGTAAACAGAGTATCTGCGGGAGTAAATGACCCTTCATGGATCAACTTCTTGGAGGCCTTGGTGCCTTTCAGTTTGGAGGCTCTGAGAGACGAAGCATTCCCACTTGGTGAAAAGGCACTCATTGTTTTGCCTCAAGGAATCAGTAGATTTTTTTGTTTTGAAATTATAGTTGATTTATAATGTTATATTAGTTTTGGGAGTGTAATACTGGGATTCAATATTTTTATAAACCATGCTCCATTTAAAGTTGTTATAAAATATTGGTTATATTCCCTGTCCTGTACATTTTAACAGTCTCCAACCTTGTTAGCACTGGGGACCAGTGTCATGGAAGACAAATTTTCCATGGATGGGGGAGGAGGTAGGGGATGGTTTCAGGATGATTCAAGTGATTATATTTATTGTGCATTTCATCAGTGATGCATCAGGTGGGTATGATCTCCACCTCAAATCATCAGGCATTGGTTCCCAGAGGTTGGGGAACCCCTGCATTACATCCTTCTGTTTTACTTATTTTATACCTAGTGGTTTGTACCTCTTAATCCTCCTTCCCTGTCTTGCCCCTTTCCCTCTCCTCTCCCCAGTGGTAACCACTAATTTGTTCTCTGTATGTATGAGTCTGTTTCTCTTTTGTTTTATTCATTTATTTTTTAGGTTCCACATAGAAGTGAAAATATATAGTATCCATATTTCTCTGATTAGCTTCGTTAAGATAATACCCTTCAGATCCATCTATGTTATTGCAAATGGTAAAATCTCATTGTTTTATGGTTTAGTAATATTGCATTATATTCCAACATCCCATTACATCTTCTTAAAAAAAAAACAAACTTTTTTTTGGAGTATAGTTTGATTTACAATGTTGTGTTAGTTTCAGGTGTACAGTGTAGAATTCAGTTATACATACACATATACTCATTCTTTTTTTTAGATTATTTTCCCAATTAGGTTATTAGAGACTATTAAGTAGAGTTCCCTGTGCAGTACATTGTGTCCCTGTTGGTTATCTATTTTATATAATACATAGTAGGGTGTGTATATTAATCCCAAGCTCCTAATTTATCCCTACCCCAACATTTCCTTTTATAGCTTCACGTCTTCTTTATCCAGTCATCTGTTGATGGACTCTTAGACTGTTTCCATATCTTGGCTATTGTAAGTAATGGTGCTATGGGCAATCGGGGTACATCTATGTTTTCAAATTAATGTTTTTGCTTTCTTTGGATATCTAGCCAGGAGTGGAATTCTGGATAATCTGTAGTTCTGTTTCTGGTTTTTTGAGGGAACTTCATACTGTTTTCTGTAGAGATTGTACCAGTTTACATCCCACCAACAGTGAACTAGCGTCTCTGTGTAGTTTGCCTGTAACCAGTGGCTTTGATGGGAGAGTGAGATCTGAAGTGAGCGTGTGCTGCGTCTTCCCCAGGGAGTGCTGGCAGCCACTGTCTTAGTGGGAGACAGGGTTGGAGCTGGAGGGGCTCGAGCCAGAGTCAGGTCCAAGCTGGGGCTTCTTCTATGTTCAGTGGCTGTCACCACCCTGTTGGGGGCTGAGGAGCTGGAGCTGGAAACTTGAGGGAGTTGGGCTGCTTCTGGTTATGTGGCAGAGCCCGAGGGCTTACGGCTGCACTTCTGTGCTGGTTTCACTTTTTTCCTGGAGTGTGTGCCTTGGTTAGAGGTTGAGTCAGGCTGGAGGGGTTGGTGCCACATCACTGAGATGGCCACACCCATTCCCAAGTGTGTACAGGGTCAGGGGCTCCAGCCCAGGTTGTCTCTGCCCTGGAGCTAACTTCAGGTTGTGTGCAGGGACATGAGAGCTGGCCATGCTCGCCTCTGTCCTGGTCAGAGGCAAGACTGGGGTTTGGGTGGCTTTGCTCCCAACAAGTTTGCCCACTCTTGTTGGCAACGGCAACCTCCACCTTAGTGGGGAGTGGTGCTGGAGCAGGACGGGCTGGGATGTGTCCTGGGGTGGTCCTAGCAAGCTGGCCAGGACCCTAGGCAGCTTTTAATCGGCTACCACCACACTGTGACCCTAAATCAGTGTGTGTGCTCATCAGGAGCACAGTCTTGGTTTCTTGAAGCCCTTTGGTAAGCCCCAATGGCTTTCAAACCAACTAAGGGGTCTTGTCTTCCTCATGTCTGACTCCAGGGCCGGGGTGCCTAATGAGTGCCTCAAACCCCTTGCTCCCCTGAGAGGAGCTCCTAGCCTGTGATATCCCCCTCCACTTCTCTTTCGCCCAAGCAGATTCCTTCTTCTTGTTTCCTAGCAGAATCTGTATGGATCTTTCTTTACAGCTAGTTCCCAGTGAGTCTGTCTCTTGGTAGCTGTAGTTTTGGTGTGTTCACAAGGGGGCGTGAACCCAGTATCCTTGTGTGCCGCCATACTGATCCACAAAAACCCTCAGTAGTTCTGGCTGAGAAGAAAATACCTGGTGAAAGAAAAGGGGTAGTATAGTAAAATGGGAGCGAATGCATGCAGCTCCTGGATTTATTTTCTGTTGACTCCCAACTCTCACATAAGATCAACAGCAGCTTCCCTTATTAACCTCCTGTGTATGTGTGTTCAGTCGCTTCAGTCGTGTCTGCCTCTTTGCGACCCCTTGGACTGTAGCCCACCAGGCTCCTCTGTCCATGGAATTCATGTAAGAATACTGAAGCGGGTTGCCATGCTCTCCTCCAGGAGATCCTCCTGACCCAGTGATTGAACCTGGGTTTCCTTCACTGCAGGCAGATTCTTTACTGCTGAGCCACTAGGGAAGCCCATATTAACCTCCTAAGGCTGTGTAAATGATGATCTTTGAAGGGGTTTGTTAAGATTAAATGGGGTTCTGTCCTATTGTGTTCAGTCACTAAGCATGTCTGACTCTGCAACCCCATGGACTGAAGCACGCCAGGCTTCCCTGTCCTTCATTATCTCCCAGAATTTGTTCAAATTCATATCCGTTGAGTTGGTGATGCTATCTAACCATCTAACCATCTTTGCCACCACCCTCTCCTTTTGCCTTCAGTCTTTCCCAGCATCAGGACCTTTTCTAATGTGTCAGCTCTTCACATCAAGTGGTCAGAGGATTGGAGCTTCAGCATCAGTCCTTCCAATGAATATGCAGGGTTGATTTCCTTTAGGATTGATTGGTTTGATTTCCTTGCAGTCCAAGTTTAAATGAGGTAACATGCAGAAAGCTTATCCCTGGTCCTAGCACACAGTGAGCACTAAACACATATTACTTATTTTTGGAGACTAATATTAACTTTCTGATAATGGTATGAAGGCCAGAAGAAGAAAAATTGTTTTGTGAACTTCATACTCAGGAAAAAAAGAAAAGTTGGAACATATATCCACTCTATGATCCAGGAGTTTTGTTCTGGTTGTTTACTGATTAGAAGTACAAAGTATGTATAAAATGGGTAAGGATTTTCATCATAAAAGCCTTTTTGTTCATAAAAGCCTAAAACTTGAAACAAATGTCCACCAACAGAATGGGTGTATAAACTGTGATATTTTTGTACAATTAAATACTAATCACTAATGGAAAGGAATGAACTCCTGATGTGTAAAGCATGGATATATTATATCCCAAAACATTATGTTGAGCAACAGAAGCCAGACACATAAGTTGCTTATTATGTAGTATGTAAATTAATTTATAGAACTAAACTAAGTCAATGTGATAGAAACTGGAGCTTTAGTCGTCTTAGGAAGGGGGATTGACTAGAGAGGTACTTTGGGAACTTTGGGGTAATGGAAACTATTCTACATCTTTTGGGATGATAGTTATGAAAGTGTGTGTACATTGTCAAAACACACCAAAGTGTACACTTAAAATACATTTAATTTTATGTAAATTAAAATTGAATGAAAAGTAACTCCCAAGAACAAGATGGTGGAGGGGTAGGTGGATGTGGAGTTCATCTCTTTCTACAGATACATCAGGAATACGTCTTCAGACAAAGAAGTCCATGCAGAACACCAGCTGAGAGCAAACAGGAGTACTTGACCAGCGGAAAATATATAGAATCATGCAAAACTTGGTAGGATGAAGAAACTAGGAGGAAAAACAGGAGTGTTAGTAGGACTGGACCTGCCCTTGGTGGGTAGGGAAACTGAAGCAGGGCTCCAATCCCCACATTGGGGAAATTGTCTGAGTCAGAGGAGAAATATTTAAGGCTGAGAGTGAAACAGCTGATCTGTGGCAGCCTAAATGGAATGAAAATCAGACAGTCCTTGCCGCAGCCAGGGCAAGGGACACAGGTCCCGGGGAAGGCACAGAAACTGGGAGCTGGAGTTTAGAGATTGTGAAACAATCCCAGGGTGAGGGCTGCTGTTGACTGCCAAGGATGGATGGAGGAATTGTGGGGGAGGAGATTGTGGTGGGAGATGCCTGTGGAGGAAAGCCAGGCAGCCATGGAGGCAAGGTGATACTGCTGAGTCATGTGTAGGGGGTGGAGCCATCACCATAGCCTCTCTCCCCTCACACTGCCAGCATTGGCAGCTGAACAATAGAAAGGCTGGCCCACCAAATGCCTGATACACTGAACTACAGAGTAGGACCCCACTCAGGGTGCTCCTTTAAGTTCCTGATGTGCCAGTCTTCAGAGTAGGACCCCAGCCAGGGCGCCCCTCTATGTGCCTGACACACTGAACAACAGAGAAGGACCCCAGGCAAGGGAGCCCTGTAAGTGCCTGAATGGGTGGACCTACAGAGAAAGACTGGCCAGAGGCCTTCTGATCATCAGCTACAAGAGGCTCAAGAAAAGACTCTGATAGGGCCATGACTACAGCAGAGGCAGTCCGTATCCCTGCACACTTAGTGCTTCCAGAGTCCCTACAAGCCAAGCAGCTGTGCCACCTTCACGCTCAACTCTTACAGAGCTGCCACAGGCAAAAAAAGTCTTGCATTTATGCACACAGGGTCACTTTGGTTGTGTCCAACTCTTTGTGACCCTGTTGACTGTGGCCTGCCAGGCTTCTCTGTCAGCGGAGTTCTCTAGGCAAGAATATTGGAACATACTGGCCAGTACTGGTTGTCATTTCCTGCTGCCCTAGCCACCAACTTCCCTGAGTACCTGATGCGGCCAGAACCCCTGCAACCCAAGCAGCTGCAACACCTCCATTCTTGGCCCTCACAGGGCAAACCCAGGTCCTCCAGGGCAGCCTCAGGAGCAAACCCCAGTGGATGACCCACATGCAGAGGTGGAAATAAAACCACAATTGAAACCCAGGGGCAGTGTGGCTAAAGAAGAAGATCCAAAATCTCCCCACCAGCTAGCTGTACAAGCGGCAGATTAAATCCACACAAATAACTAGGCAGACTTTCTCTCTATGGAATATATAAAAGGACACTGAGCACTCCCACAAAAGAAAATGCACTAGTTCTGAGGCGAGAACACACAGGAGTAGAACCATATTAGAATCTGAGCTGCCCCTACAGCAGGTCCAGAGATCAGCACAGTGTCGGAGGGCATCCTAGAGAAGTGGGGAGGACTGTGACTCCAAGCAAGGGAAAGGACTCTGATGGCAGTGACTCAAGAAAAACATTTATTATTCTTATGTTTTGACTTGTTCCGTAGATTCTTTTGGATTTTTTTTCTCTCCCCCCCAACCCCTGTTGTAGTTGTCTATTTTATTGGCACTATGAAATCTAATTAAGCTTTTGAGCTTTTTTTTTCCCCTCAGTCACATTTTTTTATTGTTGTTATAAACTTCTGCCTGTATGTTGGGCTTTTGTGGTTCTGTGGAATTTTCCTTTTTTTTTTCTTTTCTCTTTCTTTAATATTTAATTTTTAAGCCTATTAATATTTTCTACATTTATTCCTTTGTTTGCTTTTCCTACTGTTCTTTTCCCCTTGAAGTTAATATTTAATGTATATAAATATTATTCATCTACCTCTATTTAACTTTGCATATCTGTTCTTTCTTTCCTTTCCTCTCAACATATTTGTTAGTTTTGTTTTCATTGCTTTATTCCCCACTTGGCACCTTACGTTAGTTTTATTTTCCAGTTTGTGCTTTAGTTAGTTTTGTTCTTAACTGGTAAATATAACTTTTGATTTCTGTTGTTCGCCAGGTCAATCTACTGTACTTATTTTTATTGGACCGTTTTGACTTTGCTTATGGGTATATACGTATATGTGTATATTCCATTATTTTAATTATTATTTGCATGACTTTGTAACTGCCATTTGTCTGGGGTTCCTCTTTGGTTTCTCGTTTTTGGATATTTGTTTTAATCTCACTTAATACTATAACACTCTTGCCTGGAAAATCCCATGGACGGAGGAGCCTGGTAGGCTGCAGTCCATGGGGTCGCTGAGGGTCGGACACAACTGAGCGACTTCACTTTGACTTTTCACTTTCATGCATTGGAGAAGGAAAAGGCAACCCACTCCAGTGTTCTTGCCTGGAGAATCCCTGGGACGGGGGAGCCTGGCGGGCTGCCGTCTATGGGGTCGCACAGAGTTGGACACGACTGAAGTGACTCAGCAGAATACTATAACAAACCACTTGTGAAATCTTCGTTCCTGACCAGAGATCAAACCCTGAGCCTTTGGAGTGGGAGCACTGACTCCAAGACTCTGGACTATCAGAGAACTAATCCTAGGGAGTATCAAATAGTGAGAACTCACACAGAGGAAACCCTTGAATACAAGATCTGGCGTCACCCAACCACCAGTAGCACCCTGTGCAAGACGCCTCATCTAAACAACAAACAAAACAAAAATACAAACCCAATCATCAGCAGACAGGATTATCACCTCACTCAGCCTTGCCCATCAGAGGAAAAACAAACAAGCAAGCAAACAAACAAAAACTCAGCATAAATCTCACCCTATATGAAGCTTACACAAACCATTGGACCAACCTCAGGAGGGCAGAAACCAAAAGGAAGAAAGAATTCAATCTTGAAGCCTGGGAAAAGAAGACCTCAAACATAAGCTTAAAAAAAATAAGGAAAAAGCAGAGAAATACTACACAAATGACAGAACAAACTAGAATCACAGAAGTCCAAATAAATGAAAAGGAAATAGGCAAACCACCTGAAAAACAATTCAGAATAATGATAGTAAAGATGATCAAAAACCTTGAAAACAAAATGGAGAAAATGCAAGAATCAGTTAATAAAGACCTAGAAGAATTAAAGAATAAACATACAGAGACAAACAACACAATTACTGAAATTAAAAATACTCTAGAAGGAATTGATAGCAGAATATCTGAAGCAGAAGAACAAAGCAGTGAGCTGGAAGATAAAATGGTAGAAATAACTTCTGAAGAGCAGAATAAAATAAAAAGACTGAAAAGAACCTAGGATAGTCTTAGAGACCTCTGGGACAATATCAAATGCACCAGCATGCAAATTGTAGGAGTCCTAGAAGAAGAATAGAAAAAGAAAGGGTATGAGAAAGTTTTTGGAAATTATAGTTGAAAATTTCCCCAACATGGAAAAGGAAATAGTCAATCAAGTCCAAGAGGCACAGAGTCCCATACAGGATAAACCCAAGGAGAAACACATCAAGACACATACTAATCAAACTGACAAAGACTAAACACAAAGAAAGAATATTAAAAGCAGCAAGGGAGAAGCAACAAGTAACATACAAGGGAAACCCATATGCTTAACAGCTGATCTTTCAGCAGAAACTCTGCAGGCCAGAAGGGAATGGCAGGATATATTTAAAGTACTTAAAGGGAAAAATCTACAACCAGGATTACTATATCCAGCAAGGATCTCATTCAAAGTTGATGGAGAAATAAAAAGTTTTTCAGGCAAGCAAAAGTTAAGAGAATTCAGTACCACCAAACCAGCTTTACAACAAATGTTAAAAGGACTTGTATAGTCAAGAAATATAAGAGAAGAAAAAAGATCTACAAATCAACTCCAAACAATTAAGAAAATGGCAATAGGAACATTTATATCATAATTACTTGAAACATAAATGGATTAAATTCTCCAACCAAAAGACACAGACTGGCTGAATGGATACAAAAATAAGACCCATATATATGTTGTCTACAAGAAACCCACTTCACACCTAAAGACACGTATAGACTGAAAGTGAGAGGATAGGAAAATATATTCCATGCAAATGGGAAATGAAAGCTGGAGTAGCAATTCTTATATCAGACAAAATAGATCTTAAAATAAAGAAGATTACAAGAAATAAGGAAGGACACTACATAATGATCAAGGGATCAATCCAAGAGGAAGACATAACAATTGTAAATATCTATGCACCCAACATAGGAGCACCTCAATACATAAGACAATCACTAACAGACATAAAAGGAGAAAATTGACAGTAATACAATAATAGTTGGAGACTTTAATGCTGCACTCACACCAATGGATAGATCATCAAAACAGGAAATTGATAAGGAAACACAAGTCTTAAATGATACATTAGATGAGATGGATCTCATTGATACCTTCAGGACATTCCATCCAAATGCAGAAGAATACACCTTTTTCTCAAGTGCACATGGAACATTCTCCAGGATAGACCACATCTTGGGTCACAAATCAAACCTCAGTAAATGTAAGAAAATTGAAATCATATCAAGCATCTTCTCTGACCACAATGCTATGAGACTAGACATAAATTACAAGAAAAAAACTGTAAGAAATACAAACACATGGAGATTAAACAACACATTTCTAAATGACCAACAGATTACTGAAGAAATCAAAAGAGAAATAAAAAAATTTCTAGAAACAAATGACAATGAAAACACAACTCAAAACCTATGGGATGAAGCAAAAGTAGTCCTAAGAGGGAAGTTTATAGCAATACAATCCTGCCTCAAGAAACAAGAAAAGCATTGAATAGCCAACCTAACTTTACACCTAAAACAACTTGAAAAAGAAGAACAAAAAACCCCCAAAATTAGAAGAAAGAAAGAAATCATAAAGATCAGAGCAGAAATAAGTGAAAAAGAAATGAAAGAAGCAACAGTAAAGGTTAGTAAAACTAAAAGCTGGTTCTTTGAGAAGATAAACAAAATTGACAAAGCTTTAGTCAGACTCATCAAGAAAAAAAAAGAAGAATCAAATAAAATTAGAAATGAAAAAGAGAAGGTACAACAGACAATGAAGAAATACAAAGGATTATAAGAGACTATTATGAACAACTATATGGCAATAAAATGGATAACCTGGAAGAAATAGATTCTTAGAAAAGTTCAATCTTCCAAGACTGAACCAGGAAGAAGTGGAAATTATGAACAACCCAATTACAAGCAGTGAAATTGAAGCTGTGATAAAAAATCTCCACAAAAACAAAAGCTCAGATCAGATGGCTTCACAGGAGAATTCTATCAAACATTTAGAGAAGAGTGAATACCTATCCTTCTAAAACTCTTTCAAAAAATTGCAGAGGAAGGAGCACTTCCAAACGCATTCTATGAGGCCACCATCACCCTGATACCAAACAAGACAAAGACAACACAAAAAAAGAAAACTACAGGCCAATATCACTGATGAACATAGATGCAAAAATCCTTAACAAAATTTTAGCAAACAGAATTCAGCAACACATCAAAAAGCTCATATACCATGATCAAGTTGGGTTTATTCCAGGAATGCAAGGATTCTTCAATATACACAAATCAATCAATGTGATACACCATATTAACAAATTGAAAGATAAAAACCATATGATCATCTCAATAGATGCAGAAAAAGCCTTTGATAAAATTCAGCACCCACTTATGATTAAAACTCTTAAAAAAATGGGCATAGAAGGAACCTACCTCAACATAGTAAACGCCATATATGATAAGTGAAAGTGAGAGTCGCTCAGTCATGTCTGCCTCTTGGCGACCCCATGGACTATACAGTCCATGGACTTCTTCAGGATGATCTCCAGGGGATCGTCCCAACCCAGGGATTGAACCCAGGTCTCCTGCATTGCGGGCAGATTCTTTACCACCTGAGCCACACGGGAAGTGTATATATGATATAGTAAATGCCATGTACGATAGTTCAGTTCAGTTGCTCAGTCATGTCTGACTCTGTGACCCCATGGTCCGAAGCATGCCGAGCTTCCCGGTCCATCACCAACTCCCTGAGCTTATTCAAACTCATGTCCATTGCGTTGGTGATGCCATCCAACTATCTCATCCTCTGTCATCTCCATCTCCTTCCACCTTCAGTCTTTCCCAGCATCAGGGTCTTTTCCAATAAGTTGGTTCTTCGCATTAGTTGGCCAAAGTATTGGAGTTTCAGCTTCAGCATCAGTCCTTCCAATGAATATTCAGGACTGATTTCCTTTAGGATTGACTTGTTAGATCTCCTTGCAGTCCAAGGGACTCTCAAGAGTCTTCTCCAACACCACAGTTCAAAAGTATCAGTTCTTCAGTGCTCAGCTTTCTTTATGGTCCAACACTCACATCTGTACATGACTACTGGAAAAGCCATAGCTTTGACTAGATGGACCTTTGTTGGTAAAATAATGTCTCTGCTGTTTAATATGCTGCCTAGGTTGGCCATAGCTTTTCTTCCAAGGAGCAAGTGTCTTTTAATTTCATGGCTGCAGTCACCATCTGCAGTGATTTTGGAGCCCCCAAATTAAAGCCTCTTACTGTTTCCATTGTTTCCCCATCTATTTGCCATGAATTGATGGGACTGGATGCCATGATCTTAGTTATCTGAATATTGAGTTTTCAAGTCAACTTTTTCACTCTCCTCTTTCACTTTCATTAAGAGGCTCTTTAGTTCTTTGCTTTCTGCCATAAGGGTGGTGTCATCTGTGTATCTGAGGTTATTGATATTTCTCCCTGCAATCTTGATTCTAGCTTGTGCTTCATCCAGCCTGGCATTTTGCATGATGTACTCTGTATATAAGTTAAATAAGCAGGGTGACAATATACAGCCTTGCCATACTCCTTTCCCGATTTGGAACTAGTCTGTTGTTCCATGTCCAATTCTAACTGTTGCTTCTTAACCTGGATACAGATATCTCAGGAGGCAGGTCAAGTAGTGTGGTATTCCTATCTCTTTAAGAATTTTCCACAGTTTGTTGTGAGCCACACAGTCAAAGGCTTTGACATAGTCAATAAAGCAAAAGTAGATGTTTTCCTGTAACTCTCTTGCCTTTTTGATGATCAGGTGGATGTTGGCGATTTGATCTCTGGTTCCTCTGCCTTTTATAAGCCTACAGCAAACATTATTCTCAATGGTGAAAAACTGAAAGCATTCCCCCTAAGATCAGGAACAAGACAAATGTGTCCATTTTCACCACTGTTATTCAACATAGTTCTGGAAGTCCTAGCTACAGCAATCAGAGAAGAAAAAGAAATGAAAGGAATCCAGATTGGAAAATAAGAAGTAAAGCTCTCACTGTTTGCAGATGATATACTGTACATAGAAAACCTTAAAGATAGTATTAGAAAATTACTAGAGCTCATCAGTGAATTTAGCAGAGTTGCAGGATACAAAATCAATACACAGAGATCACTTGCATTTCTATATACTAACAATGAAAAATCAGAAAGAGAAATTAAGGACTCAATCTCATTCACCATTGCAACAAAAAGAATTAAATGTCTAGGAATAAACTTACCTAAGGAGAAAAAAGAACTGTACACAGAAAATTATAAGACACTAATGAAAGAAATCAAAGATGACATAAACAGATGGAGAAATATCCCATGTTTCTGGGTAGGAAGAATCAATATTGTGAAAATGACTATACTTTCAAATGCAATCTACAGATTCAATGCGATCCCTATAAAATTACCAAAGACATTTTTCACAGAGCTAGAATAAAAAATTTCACAATTCATATGGAAACACAAAAGACCCTGAATAGCCAAATCAGTCTTGAGAAAGAAGACTGGAGTTGCAGGAATCAACCTTCCTGATTTCAGATTATACTACAAAGCTACAGTCATCAAGACAGTATGGTACTGGCACAAAAACAGAAATATAGACCAATGGAACAAGGTAGAAAGTCTAGAAATAAACCCATGCACCTATATGTACCTTATTTTTGCAAAGGAGGCAAGACTATACAATGGGGGAAAGACAGCCTCTTCAATAAATGATGCTGGGAAAACTGGATAGTGATATGTAAAACAATGAAATTAGAACACTTCTTAACACAATAGACAAAGATAAACTCAAAATGGATTAAAGACCTAGATGTTAGACCAGAAACTATAAAACTCTTAGAGGAAAACATAGGCAGAACATTTGATAACATAAATCAAAGCAAGATCTTCTATGACCCACCTCCTAGAGTAACAGAAATAAAAACCAAAGTAAACAAGTGGGACCTGATTAAACTAAAAAGCTTTTGCACAGCAAAGGAAACTATAAGTAAGTTTAAAAGACAACCCTAAGTATGGGAGAAAATAATAGCAAATGAAACTGACAAAGGATTAATTTTCAGAATGTACAAGCACCTCATACAACTTAATACCAGAAAAACAAACAACCCAATTGAAAAGGGTAAAGACCTATACAGACATTTCTCCAAAAAAGACATACAGATGGCTAACAAACACATGAGAAGATGCTTAACACTGCTCATTGTTAGAGAAACACAAATCAAAACTATAATGAGCTATCACCTCACACCAGTCAGAATGGCCCTCATCAAGAAGTCTACAAACAATAAATGCTGGAGAGGGTGTGGGGAAAAGGGAACACTCTTGCACTGTTTGTGGGAATGTAAATTGATACAGCCACTATGGAAGATGGTATGGAGATTCCTTAAAAAACTAGGAATAAAACCACCATATGACCCAGGAATCCCACTCCTATGCATATACCCTGGGGAAACAAAAATAGAAAAAGACCCATTGTTCATTGCAGCACTATTTACAATAGCTAGAACATGGAAGCAACCTAGATATCCATCAACAGATGAATGGATAAAGAAGTTGTGGTATATATACACAATGGAATATTACTCAGACATAAAAAGGAACACATCTGAGTCAGTTCAGATGAGGTGGATGAACCTAGAACCTACTATATAGAGTGAAGTGAGTCAGAAAGAGAAAGATAAATATCATGTTCTAACGCATTTATTTGGAATCTAGAAAAATGGTACTGAAGGATTTATTTACAGGACTGCAGCGGAGAAACAGACATAGAGAATAGACTTATGGACATGGGGAGAGGGGAGGAGAGGGTGAGATGTATGGAAAGAGTAACATGGAAACTTACATTACCATATGTAAAATAGATGGCCAATGGGAATTTGCTGTATGGCTCAGGAAATCAAACAGTGGCTCTGTATCAATCTAGAGGGGTGGGATGAGGCGGAAGATGGGAGGGAAGTTCAAAAGGGAGGGATACGTGTATACCTATGGCTGATTCCTGTTGATGTTTGACAGAAAACAACAAAAGTCTGTAAAGCAATTATCCTTCAATAAAAAATAAATTAATTAAAAAAAAAGTAACTCCCAAGAGAAGACATCAGGTCTCCTCCTTACGATCTCAGAAGTTCAGTGAAATCAAAATCTGTACAAACTTTGTAGACTATTTCATAGCCTTTAGGAATTCTTCATTGTTTCTTCCTGTGTGCAGTTCTCCATGGTGAATAGCAGTTCAGCTCTGAAGTTAGAAACGATCAAGGACATCACTGGGAGCAAGAAGAAGCTGCAGATACAGGACTGTATCCAGACCCATTTCACAAGAATTAGAAGAATTGTGCATTAACCACAATTTACTACCTTCTGACTCCTACAGTGACATTTTTTTTGTTGTTTTCAAATTCTCTTAAAAATATTTGGGTAAAATTAAAAGTGATTAGCCTTGGGTCTATTCCCATTACTACCCACTATCTATGGCCACTAAGCCTATCATATTGGGTACTTTCGTTCAGCAGTAGTCAGCAAGCATTAATTGAATGCCTACTGCCTGCTCAGTAGGGTCTTTAAAGAGGTAAAAAATAGGTGTTAACACGACATTTTGGAGCTGCGAAATCCATGTGGTTAAATAACCTCTTATACCTGTGTAAACTGCAACACAGAGAGGGCAGTTGGCTTAATCAAAGTCGATTTTGCACTCCTGGGCTTAAATCTCCTGAATGCCAATCAAAGAACCTCTTCATGGAATCCCATTGGTATAGGTCTTGCTTTTATAGGATTTATGATCTATTTGTCATACTCCTGCAAGCACAAGCTAGAGATTAATTAGAGCATAAACAAGGAGACAAGAGAACAGGGAAAAGAGATTTAACGTTTGAGCATAGACTAGGGACCAGATAATTTTCCGTGTTTTAATTCTCTTAACTATCCAAGAAATGCATGTTCTTATTCCCACATCGTAGTTGAGAAATCTGAGGCTCAGAAGGTTCCCTTGACTTACTTAAGGTCATATTGGTAGAAAGTAGCAGAACTCAGGTATGTCAGGCTCAAAGTCTTTACAGTAACGAAGCTGGAGCATAATAAAGTAATCTTTTAAGGAAGAGATTTCAGTGAGAAAAATACTCAACAGACCAATTAAATCAATTGTCTTTCCTTGTTTTCAGTAAGAAAAATAGAATTTCAAAGCCTGTTTGGGGTGTCCAGTGTAGGAGTGGGAATTCATACATTCCACAATGACAGAGGAGAGAAAGACAGGTTGGGGAGATGTAAAGAGAGGAGCATTCACCTGGCTTTTTTTTTTTTTTTCTCTTTGCATTCACTATTAGTGACAAAGCTTCTAATCAAGCATTTAATACTTTCTCTTTGCCACTCAGTAAAAGGCTTTTTATTTCAATTCGCCTCCTAGGTGTTCTGTGTCAGGCAATTACTCTACCTGAAGGTTTTCATAGTCTAAGAAATTAAATGGGCGGTTCTTAAAGCAACACTCTCTTGAAAGCATAATTGCAGTTAAATAATAACAAACCTGAGTGCACAAATCAGGTTTTTCTTCTTCTCTCAGCACCTGGGCTCCTTCCATTTCTGTGAGTGTGAATTCCTGGTATATCAGGAAGAAAACCGGAAACCTAGACCCAGAACAGTTGCCCTTGTGATCCAGGAATGCTGCCAAACAACACTAGGTTTTCAGAAAACTACTCCTTCCTCCTTTTTTGGGGTGGTGGTTTTTTTCTGTTTATTGCCTTTTTCTAGTGGGTCATTAGATTACGTGAAGCTCCAGTGTGACAAAACGACTGAGACAGGGCCCTGGATGCTTCCCAGGAAATTCTGGGGCTGACTATGGTGTGATTGGCATTAATGCTCCTGGAATGCAGGATTCCCAAGGGCATCAGACTCACCACACTGACCAACCATCCACAAGACAGACAGCGCAGCCTTCATCATGCCAGCACCTGCTCATGTAGGCGGAATTCTAAAGATGTCTCCCAAGATTTCCTGTCCTCTGGTTATTCAGTCAAACATGAATGTAGGTTCTGCTGTTTTGCTGGTGCACTTGCTAATCAGCTTACTTTAAAATAGGGAGATCACCATGGGGGTATCAAGGTGGGTCCAGTGTCATCACATGAGCCCATAAAAGCAAGTAGAGCAGGAAGGCAGAAGAGTCAGTGAGAGAGATGCTGAAGAAGAATAGGAGGCAGAAGAGGTGGGCAGTGAGAAGGGTTTGTCTTACCGTGGCTGGTTTTGACATGTAGAAGGTTATGTGCAAGAACTAGAGAAAGGATCTGGAAACGAAGGGTGGCCCCCAGTGTATTCCCCAAAGAGCAAAAGAAATCCAAGAAGTTGGTCTGAGTCTCCCACTCCCATTGCATTCAGTATCTAAACTCATTAGCATGGCTTGTGAGGTTCTTCATCACATGTCCCCTGCTATTCCTCTGGTTTCGTCCTTTGAACCTCTCATCTGTGACCCCTTCCTGTACTACAGACATAGTGAATTACTCCATTTAGCTTCTCACCTTTTTTTTTTTTTTGCCACGCCACATGGCTTGCAGGATCTCACTTTGCTGACTAGGAGTTGAACCCACGCCCTTGGCAGTGAAAGCTCAGAGTCCTAACCTCTAGATTGCTGTGGAATTCTCTCCAGTTGTTTTATGTTCCCTCTTCTTTCTAGGCCTTCATACCTTCTGCCTCCCACCCCCTAATCTGGTACATTCTTTCCCTTTCTATCTGTGTTCATCAAATAGTTGCTATCCACATTGACCTAAATGTCTTCTTCTCTAGGTGACATGCTCTGATCTCTCAGGATTTTATTAAGAAATCTTTTTTGTACTTACCCTGAGTTTTCCCTAGTTAGTGCATATAATTGGGTATCATTCTGTTAATTTATCCATCCTCCCTGAGGTTAATTGTAAGCCTGGATGTGTTTTGTCACCAAAATGGCATATAAAGACTATTCAAGAAATATTTACCATTTGGGGACTTCCCTGGTGGTCCAGTGGTTAAGAATCTGCCTCCCAATGCAGGGGACATGGGTTTGATCCCTGGTCAGGAAACTAACATCCCACATGCCGTGGGGCAAGTAAGCCCACATGCCGCAACTACAGGGCCTATGTACTCTGGAGCCCATGCGCCACAAGGGAGACCCAACGCAACAAAAAGAAAAAAAAGAAGAAGAAGAAATGTTTACCATCTGAAGTAAGCTGGAAAGAGAAAAAAGAGTGAGAGAAAAAGAAATATTTACCATTCGAGAAATGAACATATGAATGTAGGAATGTATGAGTAATGCCTTTTCTATTCTATAAGCATTGGAATTACTTCCAGAGTGCCATTCTCTCATAGATACTGACAACATATGCATGACTGAAGCTTATGGGTTAATCCTAGACATGTCCTGGGTCACCTAAGATAGATGTTTTGAGATATGAAGTAGTAGTGTTTGTGAGTAAGAATGAAGGTTGCTAGCACAAGCTTGACTACAGGGGGGAAAGAAAAGGCCCGCTATTGTAAGGTCAGTTCAGCATTCAGAATATGGGTGTTAACAGACCATCAAGCCATGATCGTCACGAATGCACAGCCTCTCATTTGCAGGGGCTCCTCACTTTGGAAAGATGTGCACCTGATGAATAGTTATGATTTCCACAAGCCAGGTGTAAATTCACAGCCTGTGCTCCTGTTGATGAGTGGAGTCATTTTGGATGCATTTGAATCAGGTTGCTTGCTAGGCTTGTCTAATGCCTGCACTATTAACACATAATCATTTTGCAATTTGGGCTGCCAGTGCTCGGCTTGGACATAATAGAGGAATAGACAGAAGACTTTGCTGTGTTTCTCTGGATGGTGAACCTATCTAGAACAGTGCTTTTCAGTCTTTCATGCGCTTGGGATCACCTGGGGATCCTGTTAAAATGCAGATTCTGAGTGGGGCCCAAGAATCTGTGTTTCTAGCAAGCTGCCAAGTAATTCCAAGAAACTTAATTAATTAACACATTAAAATCTGCTTTATTCATTTAAATATAGTTGATTTACAATATTATGTTAATTTCAGGTGTACAGCATAGTGATTTAGTATTTTTTCCAATTATACTCCATTGTAGGTTATTACAAGCTAATGGGTATAATTCCCTGTGCTTTGTTGTTCATCTATTTTGTGCATAGTAGTTGATATCTGCTGGGTTTCCCAGGTCCCGCTAGTGGTAAAGAACCCACCTGTCAATACAGGAGACGTAAGAGAGGCAGGTTTGATCCCTGGGTCAGGAAGATCCCCTGGAGGAGAGCATGGCAACCCACTCCAGTATTCTTGCCTGGAGAATACCACGGACAGAGGAGCCTGGTCGACTACAGTCCATAGGCTTGCAAAGAGTCAGACACAAATGAAGTAAGTTAGCATGCCCTCACACATCTGTTAATCCTATACCTCTAATTTGTCCTCCCCACTCCACCCTGCTTCCCTCTCCCCTTTGGTAACCACAAGTTTGTTTTCTGTGTCTGTGAGTCTGTTTTTGTTTTGTGTGTACATTCATTTATATTATTTTTTTAGATTGCACATATAAGTGATATATACAGTATTTGTCTTTCTCTGTCTTATTTCACTACACATAAGATTCTCTGGGTCCGTCCACATTGTTACAAATGGCATAATTTTATTCTTTTTTGTGACTGAGTGACATTCCGTTGTGTGTATATGTGTGTGTGAGCTTCCATGCCTTGGTTATTGTAGATGGTCCTGCTATGAACAGTGGGGTGCCTGTGTTTATTTGGATTGGTGTTTTCATTCTTTTCTGGATATATACCCAGGGATGGAATTGCTGGATCATATGGTAGCTCTATTGTTAGTCTTTTGAGGAACCTCCATACTGTTTCCCATCGTGGATGTACCAAGGTACATTCGTAACCAAGCAGGGACCCCCATTTTAAATAGCAAGTGTCCAGAGAATAAGAGGTGAGGTTTTTTATGTGTTTCTGTCTGTAGCCTTTAAAATGGATGTTTAGAGAAGTTAAGCTAGAGGGACACAGGTGGGAGGTTCAGAGAATGGAGCTTTGGCTTTGGTGGCTGGGACAGAGAGGTGAGGGAATTCAGAAGCCATTGAGAGACTCGTCACCCTTGCCTCTGTCTCCACATTGATGTCTGAAGATGAAGAGTACTAGGAAAACTGCTAAATGTGTGTATCTTTTCCCTCTCTTTTACCTTCTATCTCCAAATAATAAAAAGAGAAAAATCCCGCATCTATCAAGAGCAATTTCTCTACACTTCTCTTTAGTATATAGGCTTTTAAAATTTAGCTCTGCCCATGATAATTCCTTGGCTTAGCTCTGAGGAACACTTAGACATCATCCTTCAGGACCATCCTCCAAATGAGAAGCAGGAATATAACTCGCAAAAAATGGAGCATTTTTTTCCTCCACTTCCTTTTTGTTCTTTCAAATGTGTACTGACAGAAAGAAATAGCCAGCAACAGCAACAAAAACCTATGCTTCCCTGGGACAATCTTGATTCGGATTTAGGACCTAGATGGGTAAAAGTTGTTATGGTCAGACTTAATAACACTTCCTCCAAGAGTGTATTGATTGACAGAAGTTCTTTTTACTTGAATATTTAACTTCTATTATCTTATTTGACATTAAAAACAAGTAGTTTAGTTACAGATACGCAGAAGGAGGCTGAAAGATTTCTGTTTTCTCCATGGCCGTCAGTAAGCATGACTGGGATCTCTTCTGACAGGTAGACCTGGGTGGGTCTGTTCTGCTCCATCACTTTCTTGCATGTTTCCTCAGGTTGTTTCCTGAACCTGTGCTTTTACATACTTTAAAAGACACACAGCCATATCTTCACTAACATCAGACATTTGATTCAGTCAGCTTCAGCACCTCATCTATGTATGAAAGTGAATATGTTGTGTTTTGGTGCCCTTTACAGTTAATTGATGAATATAATCAGTTTTTACCTTCTTGAGTAGTTAAGGTTTTCAGTGTCCATCTCTGAATAAAATGGATCTGCCAGCTGATGAGGAAGATATATTCAAAACTCTGACCTTCACTCTAGGACCTGCCTTTTACTAATACTCCTCTGTGTGCCAGGGATTATGCTAGGTACTTTACATTTGTTATATAATTTAAGAATGTAACAACAAAAACTGGATGAGATGGGTATATTTATATCTCATTGCCCTGCAACCAACTAATACACAAATCTTTCAGAAATAATGAGAAACTAAAACCAAAGCCCCATTCAGAAAAAAGTAAGCAAACTAGTCAAGATCATACAACTAGCAGCGCTAAAAAAATATCAGATCTAGGTTGGTTTGTTGCTGGTATTAATGCTTTAACCAGTAGACTCTACTTTCTACTACCTCTGTCTATGCTATATATATATATATTTTTTTTCTTCTATAAATGCATTTCTAAGGTATGGTCTTCATGATGTAACATCAATTTTATTTTTCAAAATTAATTTTTATTGGAGTATAGTTGATTTATAATGTGTTAATTTTGCTGTACAATAAAGTGAATCAGTTATACACAGACATATATCCACTCTTTTTAAGATTCTTTCCCCATATAGATCAGTACAGAGTATTCAGTAGAGTTCCATCTGTTATACAATAGCTTCATACCAGTTCTCTGTTTTGTATGTACTGGTGTGTATATGTCTCACTTTTAAAGTGTAACATGGAAAGAGCATAAAAGTGAGGAAACTATAGTTCTCTTTCTGGTACTGCTGGAAGATTGATGTATACTTTGGAACGTGGTGAGCCATTTTACTTCTTGGGATTTCCTTTTGCTTATCTGTTATATAGAAAATGAACTCAGGATATTTAAGCAACTTATTTACACTGCTGTCATTCTAGCAATTTATAGATTATGTGGTGGCTGCGGGACTGGACTTTGGCAGGACACTCTGGCTGAAGTGCCTCTTTAGCATCCTCTACTTTTTCATCCCACTTTTCCATGGAAGGTTAAGAATTTTCTCTCTAACCCTACATTTTTGATATTTCTCTGTATGAGTCCATTGCAATCATTACATACCAGGAAGAGCAACATGGATTCATTGCAATCTGAAAAAAATTTTTGAAAATTGCCCCCAGCACATGCACAGCTTCCCTGGTCACCTGCCAAGTCTTGCTCTATCTTTGGTACACTGTCAAACTAACAGAGCTGGAAATTAAGTAAAGAGACTGTCTTAACCCTGGAAAGCTGAACTTAGAAGACATTTTATCAAAATAAATGATCTGAATTAAAGAATTTTGGTTGCTGTTTAACTCAATTGTAGGTAATAGGTTTAGAGGAAACCCAGCTGGTGCAGAGAAGCCCAGATTCTGCTATTGAGCTCTTGGTTAATACCAATGAACCCTAGGACAGCGCCATCACTCACTTCACACTGGAACATTGCAACACATAGAGATCTGTTTACAGCAAAGACCATTTTGGTTTTACTCCTCAGAAAGCAGAATTAAAAGTTCATCATGGCTCCAAAGTCTAACTTGGGGTGTTCCTTTTTATTTGGATGCCATCACTGAGTTCACCGTTTGCTTGAATTTTGTGAAAATCTCTAGCCTCTGTAATGCTGATGGTTGAATAGATGAGGCCAACTTTGAGAGCCAGTAAACTTTTCCCCCCCATAATTTCATGTATTTATTTATCTTTGGCTGTCCTGGGTCTTCATTGCTTCACAGGCTTTTTCTCTAGTTGCAGCAAGTGGGGGCTACTCTCTAGTTATGGTGAGCGGGCTTCTCATTGTAGTGGCTTCTCTTGCTGTGGAGCATGGGCTCAAGGGCACACGGGCTTCGCAGTTGGGGTGCATGGGCTCAGTAGTTGTGGCTCCTGGGTTCTACAGCACAGGCTCAATTGCTCCTGGAGGGCCAGTAAACTTTTAATGAATGAACAGATGCATGCCCCAGATCTTGAAAAAACTCAAACCCTAGCTACATTTATAATGCACACTTACCATTTTCCAAGAACTATATTAAACACATCAAATATGTTTTCTCATTTGACCCTCAGGACAACTCTCAAATTACAAATGGAAAAGTTGAAACACAAAGAAATCACGCCATGTTGCACCCAGGTGGCTCAGTGGTAAAGAATCTGCCTGTCAGGCAGGAAATGTGCTTTTGATCCCTGGGTCAGAAAGATCCCTTGGAGTAGGAAATGGTAACCCACTCCAGTATTCTTGCCTGAGAAATCCCATGGACACAGGAGCCTGGAGAGCTACAGTCCATGGGGGGGTCACAAAAAAGTTGGACATGACTTAATGACTAAACAACAACAATGTAGTAAAAGCATAATTGTATTTTGACCTCATGTCTGTGTGTTTGCAAAGCTCATGCTCTTTGCCCCCGTGTCACTAGCCCATGACAGTTGTATGGGTCCCTTTGACTCCAAGAAACATGAAATGTGCTCTCAATTCAGTTCAGTTCAGTTGCTCAGTCGTGTCCCACTCCTTGCGACCCCATGAATCGCAGCACGCCAGGCCTCCCTGTCCATCACCAATTCCCCGAGTTCACTCAAACTCATGTCCGTTGAGTCGGTGA
>NW_011495034.1:16462188-16462381 GCF_000754665.1 Bison bison bison | reverse complement strand
GCAGTCCAAGGGACTCTCAAGAGTCTTCTCCAACACCACAGTTCAAAAGCATCAATTTTTCTGCGCTCAGCTTTCTTCACAGTCCAACTTTCACATCCATACATGACCACTGGAAAAACCATAGCCTTGACTAGATGGACCTTTGTTGGCAAAGTAATGTTTCTGCTTTTGAATATGCTATCTAGGTTGGTCA
>NW_011495034.1:16451907-16462088 GCF_000754665.1 Bison bison bison | reverse complement strand
CTAGGTTGGTCATAACTTTCCTTCCAAGGAGTAAGCGTCTTTTAATTTCATGGCTGCAATCACCATCTGCAGTGATTTTGGAGCCCAGAAAAATAAAGTCTGACACTGTTTCTACTGCTTCCCCATCTATTCCCATGAAGTGATGGGATCAGATGCTATGATCTTAGTTTTCTGAATATTGAGCTTTAAGCCAATTTTTTCACTCTCCTCTTTCACTCTCATCAAGAGGCTTTTGAGTTCCTCTTCACTTTCTGCCATAAGGGTGGTGTCATCTGCATATCTGAGGTTATTGATATTTCTCCTGGCAATCTTGATTCCAGCTTGTACTTCTTCCAGCCCAGAGTTTCTCATGATGTACTCTGCATATAAGTTAAATAAGCAGGGTGACAATATACAGCCTTGACGTACTCCTTTTCCTATTTGGACCCAGTCTGTTGTCCCATGTCCAGTTCTAACTGTTGCTTCCTGACCTGCATATAGGTTTCTCAAGAGGCAGGTCAGGTGGTCTGGTATTCCCATCTCTTTCAGAATTTTCCACAGTTTATTGTGATCCACACAGTCAAAGGCTTTGGCATAGTCAATAAAGCAGAAATAGATGTTTTTCCAGAACTCTCTTGCTTTTTCGATGATCCAGCGGATGTTGGCAATTTGATCTCTGGTTCCTCTGCCTTTTCTAAAACCAGCTTGAACATCAGGAAGTTCACGGTTCACATATTGCTGAAGCCTGGCTTGGAGAATTTTGAGCAATAGATTATTCTCTTACTGTGAGCTCGAGTTAAATACTACAAAAGAGTTAAATACTTCAGTGTAATTGTTTTGCCTCATCTAGGTTTTTATTTCTATAAGTATGTTTGCACTTACACTGAGATTTTCAGAAATTCAGTTGTTTTTTCCTGCACATCTTGAACTTCAGTCACACATTCTGTCTTTATTAATGTATAGAATTTCTTAAGATTTATTTTTGTAATTTTATGTAAATGTTTGAGATGAAAATACTACCAAACTAGGGTCTCCATAAACATGTTTCCCCTCTTTTGAGGCCGCCACTGTTCCATTAAGACCTGTGCCTAGTTTAAAACACCACAGAAGTTTAGCACTTGCTCATTGTTCACTGTGCTATTTCTGACCCAGTTGCTTTGTCCCATTCCCTTCACTGCTTTCTGACTTTTTCTCAGTTTCCCGATCGTGTTATTAGTTCTCACATTTCTTGTTTCTTCTCACCCTCAGACTTGACACTGTCTTCCTAGATGTTGACTTCCTCCCCTCTAAAATGTCATATGTGTTCACTCTTGGTGACACTTTCTCATACTTTCTTGGAAAAAGAATCTTGGTGGCATATCAGTAGGTAACATTTCTTCCAAACTTTTGTCCTAGCCCCCTCAAAGAAAAGCCACTTTGAAAAAAGGTAAAAAACACAAAACAGTTTTAAGCTTTAAGAAGGTAACTTATTGTTATTGTAGCCTTTAGTATAATAAGGAAAGAAAATAAACATCAAATTTGTAAGTCAGTTGGAATGTCAATACTAGAGCAGTTATAAAAAAGCCAGCATTCTGATTTCTCTTCTGAACATCTCCATCTAATGATTATTAAGTGTATACCTGTGTCTTCCAGTCACAGAGAACTTAGTACTTCCTGAGGCATCCCAGTCCATTTACAGAAGTTTAGTTATGTATTTATTCTTGGCTGTGTGGGTCTTTGCTGTGTGGCCTTTTCTCTAGTTGCGGCAAGCAGGGGCTACTCTTTAGTTGTGGTACGCAGGCTTCTCAATGCGATGGCTTCTTTTGTGGCAGACAGAGCACAGGCTGTCGGGCGCACGGGCTTCAGTAGTCCCAGCTCTCAGGCTCTGGAGCACAGGCTCGGTAGTTGTGGTGCACGGGCTTAATTGCTGTGAGATCTTCCCAAACCAGGGATAGAGGCTGTGTCTCCTGACTTCACCTCTTTACCACTGAGCCTTTACCAGATTCTTTACCACTGAGCCACCAGGGAAGCCCCCAGTCCACTTTTTTTGGATCGTTCTTCTTATATTAAACAAAATTATATTTCACTGGTTTCAATTCTAAGCCATACACCCACAGGGAACAAATCTCTCTCCTCTTACAAGACAGAATTTCAACATTTATGATAATCCTCACCATGCTATTTCCATTTATTTTTGCCATTCCTTGTAGGAACTGGGTTGGAAACTATCATGTCCTTGTGTTTTGTCTTTTTGGGATAGAGGGACCCTACTTTTTCAATATTTGTTTTAAATGAACTAACCTATTTTAATCCCAAAGTGGCCTGCTCAAAAGTGTCTATATACCACTTTTGTTATAGACAGTAAATAGGTTTGTTAGTAAATATGTATTAGATCTCTTTTTGTTGTACTTTGTAAACAATATTTACATTGTCTGTATATTGTAAACAATGTAACTAAAAAATGAACTAAAAAAAAGGAAACAGTTAAAAAAGAATTATGAGTTTGTGGAGGTGTGCACAATTTGACTAGGCTTCAGGAAGATCTGGAGCCCAGAAGGGAAATGTCTCAGTGTCTTGAACCTAATTCTTTAAAATTTTGGCTGTAATAATAGAGTGAATAAGAGAGCAGAGCACGGTGTATCCTGCTGACTCTTAAATGTCTCTCCAGACCATCCCTAGCTCTCATCCTCTGCTAACACACTTTTTGTGCCGACCTTTAGATTTCCAATGGGTTACACCAATGACCTCAAAGGGAAACTGTGGCCACAGCAGTTCACAGCATTACTATTGTAGATGCAACCTGGTTTCATAGAGAGTAAGATTCTAAGCAAATTAAGTCCCTTCCCACCCCATAAGAATATCAAAGGGGTTAGACTAATTATGGTGCATTCAGTGATGAAACATAATGGGCCCTTCAAAATCATGGATGGAGAGTTTGTAATGATATAGGAAAATGCTGACGATATAATTTCAGTAGAAATTGAAGGGCAAGAAACTATATAACCTGTGTGATTCCAATTACATTAAAAACTAAGACTTCCATGTGGAAAATGAATAGAAGCTTAATAGTGATAATATCTCAACTGTAGATTTTGAATTATTTGTCATTTCCTCTAAACATCTTCCCACAATTTCTGTGAGGAGCATTTTTAATTTTATAAAAAGTAAACTGTAAGAGCAAAAAATAAAAATATAAAACTATGAAGTTAATTAGGTATAAATTTTGATACTTGTGAGGATGGTGATTGTTGTGAGGGTTAATAAATTTAAAAGGATTAACAGGGGGATTGGCCAGTTTTAGGTGCTCAGAAAGTTTCCTTTTCTGTTTATTTTCTCTGTTCAGTGCTGAGCCTTTATATGAAAACAGTTCATCTAGATATTAAATACAAAGGCCAAATTGACATTGAATAAAATTTAATTTAAGTCAATAGAATCAAAGCATATCGGAGAGAGAAAATAAATAAGCTTTGTGGGCTGAAGTAATCTCTGAGGTGACTTTAAAACTCTAGGTTTTGTCTGATTCTATGATCTACTCCAGAATGGTCCAATTAAATGTAGCATAATTAAGGGAATAAAATTCACATCTACATGCATAATCGTGTACGTGTTTACGTATTCTCAAGGCTAATTGCCATCTCTGAATGCCATTTAATGTGTCAATGCTTTTTAAAGAGGACTTACAACTTTATACGTGAACTTTTCCTGTTAGGACAAGACCAAATTTTTAGTTTTCCTGGTCTAAACTTATAGATGTAAATTTGAGAGTGAGGAAACAGTCTTCAGTGTAAAGTAGAATTGAAATCAAGTTGCATTGGAAATACTTCCTCTTCATTTTTCCTTTTTTTCTGCTTTTTTTTTTAAGCTGGAAATTCTTTGCTAGTTCATTGTTCTCTCAGAGTATTAAAAAAAAATCATCCTTGGCTTTTGTTTAACAAGTCTTATGTTTGTGCTGAATCTTCCCCCGCACTGCTCCTCCGAACACCATTTTGCTTTCTTAGCTGTTGAGTTTGATCCAGGGAAAGCCTACCTCAGTGTCCCAATTACAAGCATTTAAGATGAAACCAGGCTGCAGATTATACAAATGAAAGGAGCAAAAATAACAGTGTTCTATATAAACAAGGGCAGAAAGACAATTTGTTCTAGTCAAAGATAAGTTAAGCTGTTCCCAAATTACCACGTGTCAGGCTAATCAGAAGAAATGTTGTTTCTCCATTGCTATTGTGCAAAAGTAATTGAAATGACGTTTCACAAAATCTAGCAGAGGTACGTTTTTTTTTTCAAAGCAGGCTTGCAAACTTCCAGATACTTCAGCTCACCCTGAGAGCTATTTGTATTGTGTGCTCAAATGAAATGTAGTAATTGAAGAGCATAGTTTCAAAATGTGTCCTTTCTGCTTGAGAGAATCAGGACTATCTCTTGGGGTTCAAAGTAAAGCTGGGTATGTTAAAGGAATCTCCCAAATCCCAGAGGCTGTCCAATTGAGAATCACCCCATGACACTTCATTTTTTTCCCCTTCCTAGAAGAGTTGGACACGACTGAGGGACTTCACTTTCACTTTTCCCTTTCATGCATCGGAGAAGGAAATGGCAACTCACTGCAGTGTTCTTGCCTGGAGAATCCCAGGGACGGGGGAGCCTGTGGGCTGCCATCTATGGGGTCGCACAGAGTCGGACACGACTGAAGCAACTTAGTAGCAGCAGCAGCAGCAGCAGCAGACCCTCATAGTATCTGTCAAGGTGCACATTGTAAAATCCATTTACCCATCATCTTTTCTTGCATATTATATATGGAAAGTCTTGACAATGAATCAACTTTCTCAAAAGAAAATTGGTGCAAGCTTTATTCAGAAATGAATTTAGACTTTTATTGGGGCAGTTAACAAGTAGGAATGTTCGAACAGAGATGGATAACATATTCATGGTTTTTGTCCCTCATCCTATCTAGTCTTCTCTGAGGTCAATATTGCTTAAGGTTATAAGATGAAAGCTCTACAAATCACAGTCACGTAACTGTCAGGCACCTTATTAAATTTCATTCAATTCTATACCAATTCTTAAGGGACCATCATTGTCTTCCAACTAACGCAAAGATTGAATAAAAACTGATCAAAAGTTTATGGGCTTGAATGGTCATCCTAAATTGGATCTGCTGTTACTGGAGAGAAAACTAGGCCAAGAAATTTAGCCTATTAGGCAGTGGGGAGCCATCAAAGGCTTGTGAACAGAGGACGGACATGATTACCTCTGGCAGTGACACACCATTGATTCCTTGATCATTGCTTACATTTTTTCCCTTTATTATAAAGGCATAAAAAGCATTATAGCAACCCAAAGCACACAGACTTGTTGGAAAGTTAAATCACTGTGGCAGACAGTCCTTCCATTTCTTAGGTTTCCTTGGAGTTACATAGCTTGTTCTGGCCGACGGTCTCTGAGTGACTTAGCCCAGTATGTGATGTCTGGGCTAAGGTGGGAAAGACCTGGAAAGTCTCCTGCATCCTTTCTCCCACTCTGTGACAGCACTGGAGTTATCGGCTGAGGTAGTGAGTCATGAGATGGAAGCTGCCTTTACCAATCATCGGGAGAGTTGCCCTGTAGACTTGCCCAATAAGAAAGGTATAAATTTTGAATTTTGCCATTCATATTTCAGCATGGCCTGGCTTATCCTACTGCAACAATAAACAAGTGCAAGATAAGATATACAAGCTCACAATAATGCGAAAAAGGCAAATGAAAACAACAAGACACCATCTCACCTATTACTATTTTACCTACTATTGTTGAAAACACAATGAAACATCAGGAAATACCAAATTTTGATGATGTTGTGGACAAACACATCTTTTGGCATTGCTGGCAGAGATATTAAAAATGATAAAGTCATTTTGGACAGAAATTTGGAACTTAGTAATGAAATGACGAATGACATGATCTATGGACTAAGAATCTACCCCATTAAAAATGTCACAGGGGTCTGTAAAGGGTATATGGCCAGCATTAGCATCCTGGCCCTTCTCCAGATCCTGCTACCATGGTTTTTCTGTTGATCTTTTATATTTTAATTGGCTTTCAGAGCATTTGTGATAGTTAAAAATCTCAGGTAAACTGTGTGTCTGTTTCTGATGAAATAAGTAAAATATCACAGTGTATGGAATCATACAGTAAAACTTGTCGACAGATTTTATTAAGTTAATTTATTGGCTTCCCTGGTGGCTCAGATGAAAAGAATCTGCCTGCAATGCAGGAGACCTGGGTTCGATCCCTGAGTTGGGAAGATCCTCTGGAGAGGGGAATGGCTAACTACTCCAGTATCCTTACCTGGGAAATCCCACGAACAGAGGAGCCTGGAGGGCTACAGTCAATGGGGTCGCAAAGAGTGGGATATGACTCAGCAACTAACACACTTTTCATGTCTTAAATTTTCACTAACTACATAGACAGACTATTCAATAGGCAGAAGTTTCTTTTGCAGGAAGATCAACAAAAAGTTAAAAATAACACAGGTCTCTTGGTCTCCAGTGAATCTGTTGTGGCCTGTCACCTGGGTTTGGGGAAGTGACCCTTCCTGCCTTGCTGCACTGCCCCATGACCTTCAGGGGGCGCCCTCCCATACACAAATCTAGTCTCTTGGTTCACATCCTTGCTTCAGATCCTTCAAGGTTGCCCAGGCCTCATGGTCTCAAGTATGCAGCCAGCCCCATCTGCTGGGCTCTGAGGCACCATCCTGGGTCCCAATCATGAGACTGATGGAAATACATAGTTTTAAATTATAAATTAAGTGGCCTTCACATAAACTGAAAGCAGAAAGATGCATAAAATGGCCTATATTTTACAAAGTTATGTATATAGCCAAGACTTTGGGTAGGGAGGAAAAAAAAAATAGTCACTGAAAATAAAAACAAACATAAAGTATTAATAAAATAAGAGAAGGGCTATGCATAGAACAATTGAAAGCATGTTTAATTCTGAGGCTTACAAAACATTAAAAGGAAAAAAATTACCTGTATGATTAAAAAACCATCTTGTGGCATATCCATTTTAACGTACTTGTGTCTCCCATAAAGAAGACTGAGCACCAAAGAATTGATGCCTTCGAATTGTGGTGCTGGAGAAGACTCTTGAGAGTTCCTTGGACTGCAAGGAGATCAAATGAGTTAATCCTAAAGGAAATCAAGCCTGAATATTCACTGGAAGGACTGATGCTGAAGCTCCAATTATGTTGACCACTTGATGCGAAGAACCGACCCATAAGAAAAGACACTGATGCTGGGAAAGATTGAAGGCATAAGGAGGGGGAGGTGGCAGAGGATGAGATGGTTGGATGGCATCACCGACTTAACTGACATGAGTTTGAACAAGGTCAAGAAGATAGCGAAGGACAGGGAAGGCTGGCTTGCTGTGGTCCATGGGGTCGCAAACAGTCAGACATGACATAGGGACTGAACAACAACAGCAGATCTCCCATACTATGCTCCCCAAATCTTTTAAGGGATAGATTCACCTTTGCATAAACCTAAATTACCTCCATTGTGGGGACCTGGCTCTTATTATGGACTTGACCTTGGTTAGAGATTCATAGAACATCAACTGAGAACTTCCCTAGACTGCACATAGAACAAATAATTTCATTTTACCTAACCTTGATGTAAAGAGCTGAACTCTGTTTTTTGAACTAAAGGAAAAATTCAAGGGTCAAGGTCACTACTGAATTTTGAAAGTTAGATCTCCCATTACCACTAAGCAGCTTTTTCTATATCTGAGTCACACATAAGAGTATGGTGAGTGTCTGAACAAGGTCAAAATAAACATCATCAGTCTGAATATTAGTCGGACTAATTTATGTTACACCAATTATGCTTGCTACTTGAAAAGTATATTTTAAGATGAATTTTCAAGTACCCAGGCAACATTTACAGAGAAAGCTGTGATGGTATTAGAGACTGAGCTGTTGATTACAAACAGGGTGAATTTTTGGCTTTATGTGATTTGTCTAAAGAGGCAGCAAAATAAGTAGAAACACAGGGCACTGTCTGAGCCCTGTCCTCATGGAATTTGATTGTTACACTCAAATAATAGGGACATGTTTGGCTGTCATTCAGTTTGTCATTACATTGGCTCAAGCATAGGAAATGTAAATTATTAAGAAACTTAAAAAAATGTCCAATTATAACTGTACTCAAGAAAGTTTCTTCCTAAAAGGCACATCTACTGGAATTTTAATCAGAGATGACAATCATTTGAATTCTAAATACTTTTTCATAGTATTCAATTTCTAGAATATCTGCAAGGAAATTGAGATACTGTACAGAGACGAGACAGATTCAAAGTTGGGAGCATCCCCACCTGAAACAGCTGTCCCCCCAGATATTCCATTAAAGATCACTTCGATGTTGGGAAGCATATTAGTAGGAAAAACTGGTATTGTGCACTAACTTGTAGGTCAGTTAAAGGTGCATATGCTTTTAAAAGATTTTTTTAAATTTAATTTTTATTTTATATTGGAGTATGCGAAGAAGAACTAAAGAGAAGAGAAAGTGAAAGAGGAGAGTGAAAAAGCTGGCTTAAAGCTTAACATTTAAAAAATGAAGATCATAGTATCCGGTCCCATCACTTCATGGCAAATAGATGGGGAAACAATGGAAGCAGTGACAGACCTTTATTTTCTTGGGCTCCAAAATCACTGCAGATAGTGACTGCAGCCATGAAATGAAAAGACACTTGCTCTTTGGAAGAAAAACTGTGACCAACCTAGACAGTGTATTAAAAAGCAGAGACATTACTTTGTTGACAAAGGTCCATCTAGTCAAAGCTATGGTTTTTCTAGTAGTCATGTATGGATGTGAGAGTTGGACCATAAAGAAAGCTGAGCACCAAAGAATTGATGCTTTTGAACTGTGGTGTTGGAGAAGACTCTTGAGAGTCCCTTGGACTGCAAGGAGATCAAACCAGTCCATCCTAAAGGAAATCAGTCCTGAATATTCATTGGAAGAAGTGATGCTGAAGCTCCAATGCCTTGGCCACCTGATGGAAAGAACTGACTCATTGGAAAATGTCCTGATGCTGGGAAAGATTGAAAGCAGAAGGGGATGACAGAGGATGAGATGATTGGATAGCATCACCAACTGGATGGACATGAGTTTGAGCAAGGTTTGGGAGTTGATGATGGACAGGGAAGCCTGGTGTGTTGCAGTCCATGGGATCGCAAAGAGTTGTACATGACTGAGAGACTGAACTGAACTGAACACAAAAGAGTTGGACATGATGGCAATTAAACAACGACCACTGTAGTTGATTTACAGATTTGTAAGTTTAGGTTGATTTAATATTGTAAGTTGTATTAGTTTCAGGTTGTACAGCAAAGTGATTCAGTTATACATATACATATATCCATTCTTTTTCAGATTCTTTTCCCATATAGGTTATTACAGAATACTGAGTAGAGTTCCCTGTGGTACACAGTACATCCTTGTTGATTATCTATTTTATATAAAATTGTGTGTATATACTCCTAATTTTCCCCTTCCCTACATCTCCCCTTTGATAGTCTTGTTTGTCTTTGAAGTCTGTCTCTTTCTGTTTTGTAAATAAGCCCATTTATATATGTTTTTTAGATTCCACATACAAATGATATTTTATGTATGTATTATCTCCATGCTCCCTATTTAGAGTTTCAAATATATATTATTTTGAGGAACAATACAGCCTTTATCAATTCAAGTCAAAGTATGAAAGCAAAATGATAATAGATAGTGAAACATATGACAGCAGAATATTTTGACTTTGTAATATTGTAGTCCACATTCTGTTTGTCAGCGTAACCTTTGATCTAGACTTTTACAATCATATAGTACCACAGAAATTAACATTTGTGTATGAAATGGATCTTTTTTTTTTTTTTGCTAGGAAGTCCTGAGATAGAACTCAAATCTTTTAAAATCTTATTTAATAATTGATATTTTTTTAAATGACAATTTTTGACATTTGTACCAGTGTGGGAAATTGGCGTTTTTTGCAGGGGTATAAATCAGTATAATTCTTATGCTGAATAATCTATGTGTGTTGAGAAGGTTATTAAAAAAAAACAATTTTATAGCTACCAGTTGTGTGACCTAGAGCATACATCACTTAACCTTGCTGAGTCAGCTTAGTTTTACAACATCATCACATCTAAGAGTTAACATTTTTGATGCACTTTTTGGGGGGGCTGGCATTAATGCTAGGAG
>NW_011495034.1:16445338-16451807 GCF_000754665.1 Bison bison bison | reverse complement strand
GGAGAAGGCAATGGCACCCTACTCCAGTACTCTTGCCTGGAAAATCCCATGGACAGAGGAGCCTGGTAGGCTGCAGTCCATGGGGTCACTAAGAGTCGGACACGACTGAGCGACTTCACTTTCACTTTTTACTTCTATGCGTTGGAGAAGGAAATGGCAACCCACTCCAGTGTTCTTGCCTGGAGAATCTCAGGGATGGGGGAGCCTGGTGGGTTGCCGTCTATGGGGTCGCACAGAGTCGGATACGACTGAAGCGACTTAGCAGCAGCAGCAGCAGCAGCGTTTACATGTCACACTACAACTGGGTGAAGTAGGAACAGTTAGCCTCTTAGACTTTAAGTTTCTTCATCTGTAGAATAGGGATAATTGACTTGTCTAGAATTTCAGGACTGACAAGTGGCCAAGTCAGGAATGGAGTTCAGTTGTTTGCTGTAGTCTACAGTCTCGGGTACATCTAACTATGTACAGTACTTCCTCATGTCGATTTTCTCTCTCATCCTTCCTTCGCAAGGGCCTCTCAACTCTGTGTACTCTGCGGGCTGATACTCGGTGTGATTTTTCTTCTCTCTTCTCTTATTTGTTTGAAAGAATCCTTTCAACATACTAATCTAGGTCAAGGACAACTAGGTTTTCATACTGCTTCTTCCCTTTCCTTCTGATTTATCTAGAAAAGTGAAGTCTCTCAGTCATGTCCAACTCTTTGAGACCCCAGAAACTGTAACCTACCAGGCTGCTCTGTCCATGGGATTTTCCAGGCAATAGTACTGGAGTGGATTGCCATTTCCTTCTCCAGGGGATCTTCCCAACCCAGGGCTTGAACCCGGGTCTCCCGCATTGTAGACAGATGCTTTACCATCTGAGCCACCAGGGAAGTCAAGCCAGTCTTTTCAAATCCATACCTATTGTGTTGTGTTCTGCTAAAAGTCATGTAATGGTTTCTGATTGCTGTCAGAACGAAGTCTAAAATGACTTATTCAGGTTTTCAGACTTTGCTTGATCAGACCCCTGCCATTTCCCTGGCCCCATCCTGCCTCAGACTTGCTTTTGTTCCAGTTCTCCCCTCTTCTTCTTGTTACAGGAGCAACTCCTTTTCTTGGAGAAGTTTTCCTCTGCTTATCTATTCACTTCCTCAAGAAAGTGTTTCCTTCTCATATAGTCAATCAATTTTTTTGGTTAAATGGTTTAAGTGAAAAACGTTGTGTTGTTTCATAGCATTTAGTTCAGTTCATAACTTTTTCTGTACGTTTTTTGACCATCACCCAGAGATTTATGTTACCTTTTAAGAGAGAAGGAGGGGTGCCATCAGCAAGATGGTGGAATTAGCAGCCCTGGGCCCCCATTTTCCCCCTGGACACATTGATTCAACAACAATTAATGACAAACCCTGCTATGAGAAATTCAGAAACAAGTTGAGAGGCTCCAAAGCCAGCCACTTCAAAGCCAGTAGGAAAAATTGAGAATTGTCTAACCATAATCCATACTCCTGACACAGCACCATACAATCAGAGAGAAACCCCTAGTGTCCAGCTTCTTCTGAGAGAGGGAAAGAGATGGACTATGTCCCCAGCACTCCAGCTTTTGGGGGGACTGCCTGAAGTACTGGCTTCTATCTCACCTGTGCCTTTGGAGTGCTCCTGGCACCTGGCATAGTCTAGGTGCCTGGGGGCCAGTGGGAACAAAAACGGTGGTTTGAAGTAGCAGCAGGCAGTCACCATAGCCCCTCCCTCAGCCTCTGCACAGAGCAAGCGAATGAAAACCCCCAGATCCTAGCTTCTCTCTGGGGAAGGAATGAATTAGGCTGTGATGGGTTTATAATATAAATGTTAAAGTAAAAAATATGGTAACAAAAACATAAAAGGGGAAGAGAAGAAATGAAAGTATACTATTCTAAAAATACTATATAGACAGTATAATATCACTTGAAGGTAGACTGTGAGAAAGATGAATACCATAAACCTCAAAGCAATAATAAAAAAAACCCCACTAAAATAACAAAACAAAGTTATGGCTAATAAAACAATAAAGGAGATAAAATGGATTCATAAAAATAATTTGTACAGAAGGAGGCAGAAAAAAGGAGCGTAAAAGGACTAATAGAAAACAAATAGTAAGACTGAAACCAGATCGTATTAATAATAGCGTTAGATGTAACTATGGTATCTCAAGTAACAAATGGGTTAAAAGTAAAAGAAGGGAAACATGCCATGCTAACCCTGATTAAAAGAAATTTGGAGTGACTATTTTAAAATCAGACAAAGTAAATTTCAGAGAAAAGACTTTATCAAGGAAAAGGTGATTTTATAATGATAAAGGGGTCAGTTTATCAAGAGGACATAATAATTCTAAATGTTTACTCACCTAATAACAGATTGTCAGAATATATAACAATACAAATGGATGGAACTGCAACCAAAAACTAGACAAATCCACAATGTTAGTCATAGGTTTGAATCTATCTCTCTCAATACTTGATAGGAGAGAAATCTAGTAATGAAGAGTCAAAATTAAGGTGTAAATTATCCCCACTTTATCTAATAGATCCAAGGCAATTGCAGCCCAAACCCCCAGCAGTCTTTGTGTGTCAAAGTAAACTGATTCTAAAATTCACATGGAAATGCAATGGACTTAGAAGAGCCAAAACTGTTTTGATAAATAAAGTTTCAGGACTTATCCTACCTGTTTTCAAGACTTAATATAAAGTTGCATAATCAAAATACTGTGATGATGGCTTCCGGAATGTATACATATGTCAAAACTAATCAAATTGTACATGTTTAAATATGTGCAATTTACTGTATGTCAATTATATGTCAGTAATGCTGTTAAATGTGATTACTGCAAAGAAATCATGAATTTTAAGTTATATCAATAATGCAAAAATAAAAAAAGCAAACAGTAGAAAATGATAGAGCCTCATTTCTTCTATTTCCCCTATAAGCCTGTTGGAATACTTATTGAGGTCAGAAACAATAAGATAATCAAGTTAAAGAAGTAAACTAAAAAAGAAAAAAACAGAAAGAAAATTTCTAGGAAACTACTTGATATACGATTCACAGGTATGAAATAATCCCCTTAGCAAGGTATTTAAAAATGATACATCGGAGACATGAAGTGAACTCTGTGTGATTAGTATGTGAACATCATAACTTATTTAGCAAGCTGGTGATGTGTTTTCTCGCCCTTTTAGAGATCTCTGTGTTGTGGGAGGTAGCTTATTTAGTGAATACTGGCAGCTAAAACTGGAGAAGGCATTGGCACCCCACTCCAGCACTCTTGCCTGGAAAATCCCATGGATGGAGGAGCCTGGTGGGCTGCAGTCCATGGGGTCGCACAGAGTCGGACACGACTGAAGCGACGCAGCAGCAGCAGCAGCAGGCAGCTAAAACTCAGTGTTGAAGTAAGTTCAACCAAGAGCCAGACCTTTGAATCACAGTGATACATTTTTTAGTGACAATAAGAAGGTTACTTGTTCCAATAATACATCAAATAAATTATTTTTTAAAACATGGCTAATTTCATCTTTGTTTAATGTTTTAAAAAGATCTCTCCCCCCCACCCTGGTATTTATAGTGTATATTATGAGTAGGCTTGCATGTACATAACATTTATAACTAAGTATATGTATATTGGAAAAATCCAAAGCAAAAACAAGCCTGTTGAAAATATTAAAGAAGCATGCAGACTGTCCAAGTGAATGCTACTGAACTCACAGAGAATTTATGAGTGTGTTTCTTGCAATTTACCCTACAGGGCTAGTTCAAGTTTGAGCTTAATAACACTGGGACTTAATAGTGCTGAAAAATACAGCATTTGGACGTGTTCTATTTTGTGTTTTATAGAAAAGTTGCTGAAATGCTGACCTACAACTATTTACACTAAACCCAGAAAGACTTCAAATTGCAGAGAAAATACTGGAAGCATTCTTTAGTCCTACTGAATGGTGAGGGGAATACAGAATGTGGAATTAAGATCATGCCTGTGTCTTTTCAATCCTTATTATTATATAAAGAGCAGTCAAAGCTTTAAAGAAGTCAAAGAACAATAGCCTCACACCTAGTATTTAATAAAAACCATCTGAAATTAAACAATCTAAAATAGCTAATTTATTGTAGAGCTTCTATTGTGGCTGAGGAAATACCTGACTCAGTATTTTTAAAAACTGAGATAAACTGACATATTAGTTTCAGGTGTCCAGCATAATAATTTGATATTTGCATATATTGTGAAATGATCACTGTACTAAGTCTAGTTAACATCCATCGTCACACTTAGTTAATTGTTTTTCCGTGTGATAAGAGCTTTTAAAGTCTACTTTCTTAGCAACTTTCAGATGTTTGATATAGCATTAGCTATAGTCATCATGGGGTACATTACATCCCCATGATTTTGATTCAATACTAAAAAAAATATCAACACAAAATGTACAGTGCTTATAATTTCAATGATACACATTTTGATATCTGTCTTCCTAGTTTTGCTTTTAAACGAAGATTAGGTGCCTTTGGGATGGAATTATATGGAATATATACTATTATATATTACTACATACTATATATACTATATATATATATATACACTATTATATGGAATTATATACTATTATTTTTCTCCTTTTAAAATTTATATACTTCACATAAAATTTGTATGATTATGTGTTTTCCTAATTATTTGAAAAAGTTTACTGGTACCTCCATATACTATTTCAGATTCTTCCCTTTTTATAAAATAAAATATATATTCAATGTGATTTTAGTTTTATAACTTTAAAAATATTTTCATTAAAACAAATCAGAAATTAGAAACTCACTTTTGCTAACTTATGAGCAGGATCATTATTTTTATATTCATTTTTTAAGAAAATTCAATGCGTTTGTATTTTTGGGCGTGTTGGGCCTTCGTTTCTACGCGTGGGCTTTTCTCTAGTGGCAGGTAGGGGCTACTCTCGCGTTGCAGTGTGTGGGCTTCTTGCTGCAGTGGCTTCTCATGGCAGAGCATGGGTGGGCTCTAGGCACAAGGGCTTCGATAGTTGAAGTGCAAAGGCTCAGCAGTCGTGGCACTTGGTTGCCACTGTGGTCTGTGGGATCCTCGGACCAGGGATGGAACCGGTGTCCCCTACATTGCAAGGTGGATTCTTAACCACTGGACCACCAGGGAAGCCCCAGGATCTTTATTTTTAAATAGAGAAATTTGCATCATATGCAGTGATACAGTGAGGGTGTTTTGTATCAGATATTATTTACATCTCTGGAGGTAAGCTTTTTTACTGCTTTATTTTTCTCCTTATAAAATATTTTTATATATAATATGGGGGAACTAACCTATACTTTCTTTTTTGCTCTTATTTGCTCTCTTTAAAATATTGTTATATTAGGGATGCAGGCTTTTTTTGGTAGTAGCTTTATTGAAGTATGTGTGCGTGCTAAGTGGCTTCAGTTGTGTTCAACCCTTTGTGACCCTATGAACTGCAGCCCACCAGGCTCCTCTGTCCATGGGATTCTCCAGGCAAGAATACTGGAATGGGCTGTCATGCTTTCCTTCAGGGGATCTTCCCAACCCAGGAATCAAACCCATGCCTCTTACGTCTCCAGCATTGGCAGGCAGGTTCTTTACCTCTAGCACCACTTGGGAAGCCATTATTGAAGTATAAATAAATACAATAAACTACACATTACCTAAGGTGTATCATAAATTTTGATGTGTGCTACACCCGTGAGATCATCACTACAGTGATCATGAGCACATCCATTATACCCCCAAAGTTTCATTATATCCTTTTGTAATCCCCATTTCCTAAGCTCGCTCAGAAGTCTCCCTCACTCCAGCCGTGTTCTTAGGCAACCACTGAATTTTTATTAATATAGATTACTTTAATATTTTCTGTATCTGTACATTCCTTGTAGTATATAAAACTTTCTATTTTTGGTCTGAGTTCTTTCATTCAGTTATTTTGGGATTCACTGATGTTTGTGGTGTTTATTATATTTGTGGTGCTTATTAATTGTGGTATTTATTAATTTGTGGTGTTTATTAATTAATGTTGTGATAATTATTCATTTCTTTCTATTGCTGAGTAGCATTCCTTTGTATGATATACCATTTATTCATTCCTTTACCCAGTTATGAGCCTTTGGTTTTTTTCCAGGTTTTGACTATTATAAATATCAGATCAGATCAGATCAGTCGCTCAGTAGTGTCCGACTCCTTGCGATCCCATGAATCACAGCACGCCAGGCCTCCCTGTCCATCACAAACTCCCGGAGTTCACTGAGACTCACGTCCATCGAGTCAGTGATGCCATCCAGCCATCTCATCCTCTGTCGTCCCCTTCTCCTTCTGCCCCCAATCCCTCCCAGCATCAGAGTCTTTTCCAATGAGTCAACTCTTCGCATGAGGTGGCCAAAGTACTGGAGTTTCAGCTTTAGCATCATTCCTTCCAAAGAAATCCCAGGGCTGATCTCCTTCAGAACTG
>NW_011495034.1:16428784-16445238 GCF_000754665.1 Bison bison bison | reverse complement strand
AGTACTGGAGTTTCAGCTTTAGCATCATTCCTTCCAAAGAAATCCCAGGGCTGATCTCCTTCAGAATGGACTGGTTGGATCTCCTTGCAGTCCAAGGGACTCTCAAGAGTCTTCTCCAACACCACAGTTCAAAAGCATCAGTTCTTCGGTGCTCAGCCTTCTTCACAGTCCAACTCTCACATCCATACATGACCACAGGAAAAACCATAGCCTTGACTAGATGGACCTTTGTTGGCAAAGTAATGTCTCTGCTTTTGAATGTGCTATCTAGGTTGGTCATAACTTTCCTTCCAAGGAGTAGGCGTCTTTTAATTTCATGGCTGCAGTCACCATCTGTAGTGATTTTGGAGCCCAGAAAAATAAAGTCTTACACTGTTTCCACTGTTTCCCCATCTATTTCCCATGAAGTGGTGGGACCAGATGCCATGTATGACCTGCATACAAATTTCTCAAGAGGCAGATCAGGTGGTCTGGTATTCCCATCTCTTTCAGAATTTTCCACAGTTTATTGTGATCCATACAGTCAAAGGCTTTGGCATAGTCAATAAAGCAGAAATAGATGTTTTTCTGGAACTCTCTTGCTTTGTCTATGATCCAGAGGATGTTGGAATTTAATCTCTGGTTCCTCTGCCTTTTCTAAAACCAGCTTGAACATCAGGAAGTTCACGGTTCACATATTGCTGAAGCCTGGCTTGGAGAATTTTGAGCATTACTTTACTAGCGTGTGAGATGAGTGCAATTGTGCGGTAGTTTGAGCATTCATATATCTGTTATGAATATTTGTGCACAAGTAATTATATGGACATATGCATTCTTTCTCTTAGGTAAATACATAGGAGAGGAATGGGTGGGTCATACGGTAGGTTTAACTTTTAAAGAAAATGCCCAGTTGTTTCCAAAGTGATTCTACCATATGACTTTCCTATTATCAATGTTTGAAAGTTTAAGTTCCTCCTTATCTTTGCCAATACTTGGTATGGTCATTAAAAAAAATAATGCTTTAAATAGATTTGTAGTGGTATTTAGTTGTGGTTTTAATTTGCATTTTCCTCATGATTAATGATGTTGAATTATTTCAACATATACTTGTTTGCTATTCATACATCTTCTCTGTAAACCATCTGTTCCATTTTTTTACACATTTTAAAAAACTGGGTTGTTTGATGTCTTATTGATAAATTTCAAGAGTTCTTATATATTCCAAATACAAGCCCCTTATCAGGTATCTGCTTTGTAAATGTTTTCTCTAAGTCTTTTGCTTCTTTTCACTGTCTTAAGACTTTCTTTCAAGAAGGAGTAGTTTAAAATATTGGTGAAGTCCGTGATGGTTAATTTGATGGGTCATCTTCACTGGACTATGTAGTGTCCAAATATTTGCACAAACATTATTATGGGTGTGTCTGTGAGGTTGTATTTAGATGAGAATAACATCTGAATTAGTTGACTAACCAAAGCAGATTGTCCTCGCTAATTTGGATGACCCTCACCCAATCCGCTGAAAGCCTGAATGGAACTAAAAAGACAATTCCCTAATCTACTGAGAGGAAACTCCTGCCTGACTGCTTTGAACTGGGATGTTAAGTCTTTTCAGTTTCCCTGATAGCTCAGTTGGTAAAGAATCCACCTGCAATGCAGGAGACCCTGGTTCAATTCCTGGGTTGGGAAGATCCGCTGGAGAAGGGGTAGGGTACCCACTCCAGTGTGCTTGGGCTTCCCTTGTGGCTCAGCTGGTAAAGAATCTGCCTGCAATGTGGGATCCCTAAGTTGGGAAGATCCCCTGGATAAGGGAAAGGCTACCCACTCCAGTATTCTGGCCTGGAGAATTCCATAGACTGTATAGTCCATGGGGTTGAATTGAACATGAGTGGGCGACTTTCACTTTTCAGTCTTTTCTGTGTTGGACTTGAACAGAAACATTGGCTCTTTACTCTCAAGCCTGTTGGCTTTTGGAATGGAACTTATACCATCAGCTCTCTTGGTTCTCAGTCCTTTGGACTTAGATGAAAATGATACACCCTGAATCTCCAACTTGCTAACTGCCGATTAAGGCTTCTTAGCCTCCATAATTCCATGAGTCAGTTCCTTAGAGTAAGTTTCCTTCTCTCTATATACATATATGCATGACTCTTTGTGACCCTATGGACTGTAGCCTACCAGGCTTCTTGGTCCATGGGGATTCTCCAGGCAAGAATACTGGAGTGGATTGCCATGCCCTCCTCCAGGGGATCCTCCCAGCCTAGGGATTGAACCTGTGTCTCTTATGTCTCCTGCATTGGCAGACAGGTTCTTTACCACTAGCATATACACCTTATTGGTTCTGTTTCTCTGGAGAATGCTAACTAATACAATGTCCAGTTTATCAATTTATTTTTTTAATATAAATTTATTTATTTTAATTGGAGGCTAATTACTTTACAATATCGTATTGGTTTTGCCATACATCAAAATGAATCCGCCATGGATGTACGCGTGTTCCCCATCCTGAACCCCCCTCTCACCTCCCTCCCCATACCATTCCTCTGGGTCATCCCAGTGCATCAGCCCCGAGCATCCTGTATCAGGCATCGAACCTGGACTGGTGATTCATTTCACATATGATATTATACATGTTTCAATGCCATTCTCCCAAATCATCCCACCCTCGCCCTCTCCCACAGAGTCCATAAGACTGTTCTATATATGTGTGTCTCTTTTGCTGTCTCGCATACAGGGTTATTGTTACCATCTTTCTAAATTCCATATATATGCGTTAGTATACTATATTGGTGTTTTTCTTTCTGGCTTACTTCACTCTGTATAATAGGCTCCAGTTTCATCCACCTCATTAGAGCTGATTCAAATGTATTCTTTTTAATGACTGAGTAATACTCCATTGTGTATATGTACCATAGCTTTCTTATCCATTCATCTGCTGATGGACATCTAGGTTGCGTCCATGTCCTGGCTATTATAAACAGTGCCGCGATGAACACTGGGGTACACGTGTCTCTTTCGATTCTGGTTTCCTCAGTGTGTATGCCCAGCAGTGGGATTGCTGGGTCGTATGGCAGTTCTATTTCCAGTTTTTTAAGGAATCTCCACACTGTTCTCCATAGTGGCTGTACTAGTTTGCATTCCCACCAACAGTATAAGAGGGTTCCCTTTTCTCCACACCCTCTCCAGCATTTATTGTTTGTAGACTTTTGGATCGCAGCCATTCTGACTGGCATGAAATGGTACCTCACTGTGGTTTTGATTTGCACTTCTCTGATAATGAGTGATGTTGAGCATCTTTTCATGTGTTTGTTAGCCATCTGTATGTCTTCTTTGGAGAAATGTCTATTTAGTTCTTTGGCCCATTTTTTGATTGGGTCATTTATTTTTCTGGAGTTGAGCTGTAGGAGTTGCTTGTATATTTTTGAGATTAGTTGTTTGTCAGTTGCTTCATTTGCTATTATTTTCTCCCATTCTGAAGGCTGCCTTTTCACCGTGCTAATAGTTTCCTTTGTTGTGCAGAAGCTTTTAATTTTAATTAGGTCCCATTTGTTTATTTTTGCTTTTATTTCTAATATTCTGGGAGGTGGATCATAGAGGATCCTGCTGTGATGTATGTCGGAGAGTGTTTTGCCTATGTTCTCTTCTAGGAATTTTATAGTTTCTGGTCTTACATTTAGATCTTTAATCCATTTTGAGTTTATTTTTGTGCATGGCATTAGAAAGTGTTCTAGTTTCATTCTTTTACAAGTGGTTAACCAGTTTTCCCAACACCACCAAAGAAAAGAGATTGTCTTTTCTCCATTGTATATTCTTGCCTCATTTGTCAAAGATGTCCATAGGTGTGTGGATTTATTTCTGGGCTTTCTATTTTGTTCCATTGATCTATATTTCTGTCTTTGTGCCAGTACCATACTGTCTTGATGACTGTGGCTTTGTAGTAGAGCCTGAAGTCAGGCAGGTTGATTCCTCCAGTTCCATTCTTCTTTCTCAAGATTGCTTTGGCTATTCAAGGTTTTTTTGTATTTCCATACAAATTGTGAAATTATTTGTTCTAGCTCTGTGAAAAATACCATTGGTAGCTTAATGGGGATTGCATTGAATCTGTAGATTTCAATTTATTTTTTTCTTATGGACCATTTTTTTGTGTTATGTCTTAGACATTTTCCCTAGTCCAAGTTAAAACTATTTTCTGCTATGATTTCTTCTAGAAATGTATAATTTTCAATTTTTACAATATCTATGGCCCACACTGAGTTAATTTTTCTATATGATATGAGTATATATCAATTTTTTGCCTTTGTTTATGGATATCCAGTTGTTGCACCACCATCTGTTTAAAAGATTTTTCTTTCTCTCCTGAATTGTCTTTGTGAATTTGTTGAAAATCAGTTGTTTATATATGTTTGAATCTGATTTCTGGACTTATTATTCTGTACTTGTTAATTTTTTTGCAATGACTCATCCTTGGTTGCATAGCTCTATAATAGTAATGCTGATCCTCCAATTTTATTCTTTTTCAAAGTCGTTTTAGATATTTGAGATCCATTGTATTTCCACATAAGGGTTAAAATCAGTTTGTCAACTTCTACAGAAAAAGTGTGCTTGAATTTTGATTATGATTTTATGTGATTGATTTGGGAGAATTGGTATTTCAACAATATTGAATCTCCTGACTCATAAAGATGATTTATCACTTTATTTATTTAGGTCCTCTGTTTCTCTCAACAATGTGTTTTAGTTTTCTGTGTTCAGATATTGCACATACTTTATCCAGTTTATCACTAATCATTTACTATTTTTGATACTGTTGTGATACATTTAAATATTTCAAGTTTCAGTAGTTTGCTGCTGGTAAAAGAAATATAATTGTCTTTTGTATGTTGGTTTTGTATCCTGCCGGAGAAGGCAATGGCAACCCACTCTAGTACTCTTGCCTGGAAAATCCCATGGATGGAGGAGCCTGGTAGGCTGTAGTCCATGGGGTTGCACAGAGTTGGACACGACTGAAGCAGCTTAGCAGCAGCAGCTTGTATCCTACAACACTTGTAAATCTGCCTCCTAGTTCCAGTTGCTCTATTGCACATTCTGTTTTTTTTCACATAGACATTCATGTCTTCTGTGAATAAAGACTGCTTTACTTCTTTCACTCTGGACTGGATGCCCTTTATTTGTTCTCCTTGCCTTACTGCCCATTGCTGACTAGAACTGATGAACATGGACATCCTTGTCTTATCCTGTTCTTTGGAGAGAAATATCCAGTCTCTTGCCATTTTTTAATGGTTGCTGTAAATTTTATGTAGATGTTTTTAGTGTGTTGAGAAAGTTCTCTTCTATTTGTAGTTTGCTGAGAGTATTTTTTAAAAATCACAAATTAATATTGGATTTTGTCATATGTATTTTCCATTTCTACTAAGATGCATATAGGTTTTTCTTAGTATGTTAATAAGATGAATTACATTGATTTTTGAATGTTGGTGAATTCTGCTTCACAATGATAGGACGAGCCGACATGAAGGATCAAGGCTTCCTTTGTGGCTCAGTGGGTAAAGAATCTGCCTGCAGTGCGGGAGACCTGAGTTCGATCCCTGGGTTGGGAAGATCCCCTAGAGAAGGGAAAGGCTACCCACTCCAGTATTCTGGCTTGGGGAATTCCATGGATAATCCATGAGGTCGTGAAGATTCAGACACGACTCTGAGACTTTCACTTTGAATGCTGTCAATTGTATATCTTTATTAGTATTCTATTTTTTCTATCAATTATATCTGATTGTAGTTGTAGATTTGTCTACTTTTACTTGAAGTTCTAGCATTTATTTTTATTTATTGTGAAGGTCTACAATTAGGTGCATAAATGTTTATGATTTTTAAATCTTTTGCTTGGTAGGTAATGAACACAGATTTTGCATGCATCTTAGTAACAAAATGTGACACAGTTTAAACTTCTTGGATAGACCTTCATTTCATAGTCTGCATAATGCATTTATTTTTGTTTGAAAGAAAAAAATGAAAATGTGATTATTTCTCTTGCTATGATTATTTGTTTCACTAACATCAAACATATGTTCTGTTTCTGGTGCTCTGTTTCTATGGCTTTGTGTATATTCAATTCAATGCTAAATTATAACATAATTTTCAAAGATATTTTACATGGCATTTAAACTCCATGCAAGTAGTTTTCAATATACACCAGCTCTAATAAAGAGATGACAATATGAGCTGCTGCTGCTGCTGCTGCTAAGTCGCTTTAGTTGTGTCCGACTCTGTGCGACCCCATAGCGGCATGGACTGCAGCCCACCAGGCCCCTCCATCCATGGGATTTTCCAGGCAAGAGTACTGGAGTGGGTTGCCATTGCCTTCTCCCGACAATATGAGCAGATATGACCAAGTATGAGCACGTGCAGGCAATGCCATTTATATCTTATTGCAGTCTAAATGACACTGTGTAATATACTGCTGCTGCTGCTAAGTCGCTTCAGTCGTGTCCGACTCTGTGCGACCCCATAGACGGCATAGACTGCAGCCTTCCAGGCTCCTCCATCCATGGGATTTTCCAGGCAAGAGTACTGGAGTAGGGTGCCATTACCTTCTCCAATTCATTCTCTACCCAGTATTAAATACCTGTTATTTGCCAGGCAGTGTTCAAGGTCTTGAAAATATGTTGAGATTTTTGGGACTCCTAGAAGCAAAATCCCTGTGGAGTTCTTTACTGCTTTTGCTTGAAAAGAAAAGAACTTTAGGCTAGGAGAAAGGGCTTAGCACTTTGTCATCAGTAAGTGTTCTTTAGTTGTTTTATGACTAAATTATAAAAGTTACCCCAGTCAATATAAATTCTGTTTTGGGTTACAGCATCTCCCACCTCAAATTATTGAAATAAGTTCCTCCAAGTCTCTCTAACTAAAGTCCCTTGTCTCACCTTGTCCCCAGTTTTCTTCTTGAAAAGCAGATCTGATCACTTAAAGCATCAGATATGTTGTAACTTTCTCAGTGTGGCATGCAGGCTCTTCACAAACTGGCTCTATGAAGTAGTTTCAGCTTACACTCCCATCACTGCTGCTGCTGCTGCTGCTAAGTCACTTCAGTTGTGTCCGACTCTGTGTGACCCCATAGACGGCAGCCCACCAGGCTCCCCCGTCCCTGGGATTCTCCAGGCAAGAACACTGGAGTGGGTTGCCATTTCCTTCTCCAGTGCAGGAAAGTGAAAAGTAAAAGTTAAGTCGCTCAGTTGTGTCTGACTCCTAGCGACCCCATGGACTGCAGCCTACCAGGCTCCTCCGTCCATGGGATTTTCCAGGCAGGAGTACTGGAGTGGGGTGCCATTGCCTTCTCCGGTGTAATATACTACTTGATTTTAAAATGTGAAAAAGATGACTCAAAGATAAGGAGTACAGGATTTTATACAGTGATGGATGAAACAGCTGAGATTACCGCATTTATTGAGTTCACATCCTAGTATGTAGAGACCAATATGAAACAAATATAAAATAAGCCAGATAATTCTTGCCCATGGTATATATTATGATGAAAAGAAAGTATGTACTGGGCTTTCTGAGGATGTCATGAGTGAGATGAATGACACTGAAACCTGAATAGTGAAAAGAAATCATTGGGTGGTGGCCCAGGGGAGCAGCATTTGAGTGAGAGAGAGCAAGTAGAAAACAAGTTCAGAAGTGGACCCTTAAGAGAAAAATAATGAAAATCAACGTGACTGGTGTTTAGTAGTTAAAGTAATCATAGTACCAGGTGTAGGTAGAGAGTGGTTGGTAGTGGCTATTTTTGCATCAGTTTGTTTAGTTGAGCCTGATTAGGTATTACTTTAGTACATTATATCAAACACATTACAACTCATGGCTCTGTTTCAGTTCAACTCTGTTTGGGGATTAAAAGCAGAAGAAAATAAGTTGAGCCTCCCAGGGTGCTTAGCATCTGTACTACGTATAATTTAGCACTTGGATATATGTTTCCATGTGTTTCTTGCAAATTGTATCATCTGTTTAAGCCTTTCACTCTGAGGGGAAAGGGCCATGTTATATTGGTTCGATTAATATTACAGGGCTTCTCAAAAGGATGGTTATAGTCGGGGAAAGCAGGGGGTAGGAAAGGGTTGATGCAAAGTCAGCACGTTTCTTGGCAATTATATTAACCTGTTAGGCACTTAGAAAGAGTATAATTGGAACATGTTTCTGGAAGGAAATCAGGAAATATATATCAACAAATCTAACATTTTAAATGATTTTTTTTAAATCTAAGAAAGCATATAAAAAATGGTCAGGGAAAAGATGCTTTAACAAAGATGCTCACTGAACTTTTTTTTTTATAATAGCAAAAACATTTGTCAGTTAGTGTTGGAAAACAGAGTCTCCATGAACTACTACATATTATTTTAAAATATTATGTAGAAATATTATGTAGTTGTGATATAGATTTATGCTTCTTGACATGAAAAAAGTCTAAAATATTTTAAGTGAAAAATATACTCTGTAGGATAGCCAGAGTATAATCTCAAGGTTGGAAAATAACAAACTTGTATATGTGTAAATAGAAAAAGAAAAAAAAATTCTGTCCATATACAAAATTGGAAACAGTGATTATTTCTTTGTAGTGGGACTGTGGGTAGGTTCTCTTTTATCTTTACACATTTTGCATTGTCTGGGTATTTTGTAATGAACGTACATTGTACCTATGAAATAATTAGGGGAAAAAAACCCTGTTTCTATTTTGGAAAAAAAATCAGGGTAGGTAAACTGCTAAAGGAGCTGATGTAAAGAGTATAAAAATTTATGAAGTAAAGCTAAAAACACACTTGGGGCCAGGTCAGAAGAAAGAAGTTTCTGGCCTTGTGCCTGACACATAATAGATAGCAAAGAGTAAGTGGTTGTTACAAGCTGAATTTTGTCCCCCTGCCCCTAATTCATATGTTGAAGTGCCAACCTGCAGTGCCTCAGAATGTAACTTTGGCGAGAAGGTCTTTAAAGAGGTGATTAGTTAACATGAGGCCATTACGACGAGGCCCTAATCTGATATGACTGGTGTCCTTTTAAGTAGAAGGGACAGCAGGGAGCACACACAGAGGGCAGGCCATGAGAGGGCACAGCGAGGAGGTGCCATCTGCAAGCCACGGGGAGAGGCCTCAGGAGAAAGTACCCTGCTGACATCTTGAGCTTGACCTTCTAGCCTCCAGAACTGTGAGAATACATTTCTGTTGTTCAAGCCACCCAATCTGCGGTACTTTGTATGGCAGCCCTAACACACAAATACAAGTGGCTCTAGTGCTAAAGAATCTACCTACAGTGCAGGAGATGCAAGAGACGAGGGTTTGATCTCTGAGTCTGGAAGATTTCCTGGAGGAGGAAATGGCAACCAATTCCAGTGTTCTTGCTGGAGAACTCCATAGACAGAGGAACCTGGCGGGCTACAGTCCATCGGGTCACAAAGAGTCAGACATGACTGAATGACTGAGGAGGCACATACCCACACACACAGAGCAAATTAACGCAGTGGTCAAAAAATGATGGCTGCTTAAATATTTATTTATTTGGCTGCCCTGGGTCTTAGTTGAGGCATTTGAGCACTTGACTGGTGGCATGTGGGATCTAGTTCCCTGAACAGGGATTGAACCAGAGACCCCTTCATTGGGAGCATGGAACCTTAGCCTGTGACCACAAGGGAAGTCTCAGCTGCTTATATTGATAAGAGTTATCAAGTATCAGGTACTACACTAAGTACTTTACATGCATTATCTTATTCATCACAGCATCTTATGTTAGATCTTCATGCACACTTTGGAAATTAAGTGGTAGAGCTGATAAATCTTAGTAAAGCTAGTAAAGTGATAGAACTGGGGTTTGAATGTAGGTTATCTGATGCTATAACCCTTGCCCTCAAGGGCTATACTCATATTAATATAACTGTATAGCAGTGTGCAAAGTTAGGGTCCAAGGAAGTTGACCTGGCAGAACCAATAACCTGGCACTTTATTTGAACTACAGATAAACAGAACATAACTATTTTCATACACTGTACACAATTTTTATATCCTTTTTTTGTTGAATTCTCCTCTTTATTTCTGTCTTAATTCTGCCAACTTTATTTGCCAGCTGTCAGCCATTCAGGTTTCTAAACCAACAGACTTCTTTTCATATTTATGTTTTATGATTAGAAATAGTTCAAATAAAAACAAAAGAAAAACAATATACTTGACATCCCTATACTCACAACCCAGCTTTACCACTTTTAACTTTTGCCACAATTATTTCAGTTAAAAAGAAATATCCCAAACCAAAACTCTCTTAAATTGTATTTCCCTCTCCCCCATAACCTTCCCAGAGGTTTTTTTTTATCTTAAATTTTGTATATAACATGTCTATAAATATTTATGTACTTTTATTCATAGCTTATAAAAATCCCCCTCTTTATAATAAGGTAGAGATATTTCATGGTGTTTTGTCGGTTTGATTTGGAATCTCTGGGGATATAATCCCATATAGCTCAATGAGAAGAATAATTAACTTTTGCAACTTGGGCCAGGTCTCTTAGAAACTAAGCAGAGACCAAGAGCAGAAAAGGAAGGTATTGTTTGGAGTCTGAAGCCCTTAAATAGCCGGTGCCCCCTTGACAGTTCACTTGGCCCTTTATTTTGGGTGTTCTTTCATGTACTCTTCAAATCAACCTTTTGAGGAAAGACCTACCATTGGTGAAACAACTTGAGTTCTGAGAGATGAAGCAACTTCTTTAAACTCAGAGGTCTGAGAAGTGCTCTGATGTCCTCTCACTCTTTTGACGTGATTGAAGAGGAGAGCCCTGCTCATCAGGGGAATTAACCCTTTCTTTGTAACCATGAATTTGTATTTATTTCATGTCCATGCTATAGAAAACTTTGAGATTTGACTTTATAGAAGAAAGTCCCCGAACTTAAGAAATTTTGAACTTCAGATAATTGAGACTTGGAAATTTTAATTCCCTAAAATAACTTATTGGAGATGAACTGGAAAAAAAAAATGGGAGGAAATCAGTCCTGTCATTCAAGCATTCCAAAACAACGCTGACATTTAATCATTTAGTGAGTGTTTACTATGTGTCATGTGCCATGAAATATATTATCCTGCTTAATCCTTGGGAATTATTGTGAGACAAGCATTACTGTTTTGTTCAGTTTCTACACTAGGAAATCGATTCCTGTAGAGACTGGGGGTTGGTGGGGCGGGGAGTGGAGAGTGTGCAAACAGAATGTGGTAAGTACAGGGCTGTAGCCTGACTGTGCGCACATGATTGTGTGCTTAGTCATGTCTGACTCTTTGCGATCCCATGGACTGTAGTCTGCCTGCCAGGCTCCTCTGTCCATGGGATTTTCCAGGCAAGAATACTGGAGTGGGTTGCTATTTCCTCCTCCAGGGGATCTTCCTGATCCAGGGCTTGAACTTGGGTCTCCTGCATCTCCTTCATTGGCAGGAGGATTCTTTACCACTGTGCCACCTGGGAAGCCTGTAGCCTGTACAAACACCTTATATTGCTCTGGGATATAAACTAGAAGAACTGGGATTTTGATTTCTTGTGCCTCCTTCCTGCCATCAATTCTAGCCAATCATTTGTCATATCCTTTATTCATTGGGAGGTAGTAGAAGCTACAGTACAACAGAGACCCACCTCCTCCTTTAGAACGAGGCAGTGGCACTGATGGTAAAGAAGCTGCCTGCTAATGCAGGAGACATAAGAGATGCAGGTTTGATTCCTGGGTTGGGAAGATCCCATGTCTGCAGGAGGACATGGCAACCCTCTCTAGTATTCTAGCCTGGAGAATCCCCATGGTGGACTACAGTTCAAGGGGTCTCAAAGAGTCAGACACAACTGAAGCGACACACAGTGTATTTCTCTAGATGGGGAAGTTGGCTGCCAGCAATAGTTCAGAGCTGAATCCCTCTCTGGAAATATAGCCAAGGAGGTGGTCCTTATCCAATGACTAGTTGACATAGGGTTCAAAAGAGCAGGATAACTCTGAGGAGCCATGCAGCACATCCTCTAGGGCTGGCTGAGGCTTCTCTGTGGTTTATCTTCTTCCTCTACCTAGTCTTGCTTCTCTCATTTTCTTACGCGTGTTGTTCCCGAGACTTCTTCCCCAAATACCATGCCCTCCAATTTCTGCTCAAAGTCTAGTTCCTAGGGAAACTGATTTAGGTTAGATGAAAAGTAAGATTTTGTTTCATTCACACACTCATTCATTCATTCTCTACCCAGTATTAAATACCTGCCAGGCAGTGTTCAGGGTCTTGAGAATATGTTGAGATTTTTGGGACTCTTAGAAGCAAAATCCCTGTGGAGTTCTTTACTGCTTTTGCTTGAAAAGAAAAGAACTTTAGGCTGGGAAAAAGGGCTTAGCACTTTGTCATCAGTAAGTGTTCTTTAGTTGTTTTGTGACTAAATTATAAAAGTTACCCCAGTCAATATAAATTCTGTTTTGGGTTACAGCATCTCCCACCTCAAATTATTGAAATAAGTTCCTCCAAGTCTATCTAACTAAAGTCCCTTATCTCACCTTGTCCCCAGTTTTCTTCTTGAAAAGCAGATCTGATCACTTAAAGCATCAGATATGTTGTAACTTTCTCAGTGTGGCGTGCAGGCTTTTCACAAACTGGCTCTATGAAGTAGTTTCAGCTTAGACTCCCATCACTACTCCCCTGTAAGTTCTTTCTATCAGGCCTCATGGATACTTCTTTTCCTTTACTATACAAAAACAATCGCTGTGGTCACAGTCTTTCATATTCTTGAGGCGTTATACATCATTCCCTCCTCCTGAAAGGCCACGTCATCTCCCAGATCATCTGCAGCCCCCATCAACACTCCCATTTATTAATCTTCTGACTTGAATGTAACCTCTTAAGTTTTTATGTTTAATTATCTTCCCTCCCCCATGCAATACCAACTAGATAGAGTAGGAGGATTCCTTCCTTTTCCATCCTCCCATGACATTTTTTGTATCCACCCTTTGTGCACTTCCCCAAATTTGCATTGCAATGACTTATCTGTGTCCTTTGAAAAACTGTTACATCCTTGAAAGCAATGACTATGTCTTCTTTATATCCCCAGACTTTTTACAGTGAGTGTACTGCAGAAACTGGGTGCATGCAGTTGAATGCTTCTCTTGTTTTCCTGTTGGAGAAACAGAATTAGCATTCCATTCCACTGGATTTCCTTTAAACCATGAAAGTCATATTTTCATATTAATTCATATTAGTTCCTCCAGGGTAAATTTCAGCTGAGGAGAAATGGATACACGGTGGTGTTAACGCCTTTTCTTTATTTAAATGATCTATTTCTTTGTTTTTGCTGCTATTTACCATTGTCTTTTTGCACTGACTTAGTTCATAATGCAAATCTCTTCAGTCAATAGATACGCTTGGAATTGTTAGTTCGTGTTATGCTGTTTGAATAGCTTTTCACCATTCAGCCTCCTGCATAACAAGTACTGTAGAAGGGACTTGGGGGCTTCTGTTGTGAGGGAGGAGCTGCAAGAAAGGTGAGGTATAATGAATAACAGGAAAGGGAAAAGCAGAAAATCTTTTCCAGTTTGGAAAAGGCCGGTCATCTTAACCACAGAGAGTAACAGTTTAATTTTAAGGATTATTTTAACCTGATGAATAATTGTCTGTAGGTGCCAGTATGCAGGGATAGGGATACTGTGAGCTCTGTCCCTTCACTCTGCTCTCCTTTGCACTTGTAACTGGACAGCAGGTGGATCATTAACCCCCCTAGGATTCCCTCCCCCAACCTTGCATTTACTTCTTCCTGTTCTCCCTGACACAGGCACCTAAAATACTCCTATTCTGTCCTCAAATGTCACCTCTTTTCTCATGTTTTCCTGACTTCCCTCACATCAGTTCTTTAATTTTTCTTCTATGATGTCAGGTTCAGTTGTTTGCATCTCTACTATTATTCTGGCAATGGCATATAACTATTTGCTTATTTATCTCCAAATAAGACGCTCCAGTAACTCCAAAAAGTGGGCATCTTACACACCTGGGCATTCTCAGAGGTTGCCTGGTGAATGGTACAAAGCGGTCATTAGAAAAACTGTGTACTGTATAAATGATCAAATGATTCAGAAGAAATATTTATAGAGGATTTTTTTTTGCATATTACTCAACACAACTCTTGTAAAATGTCCACCCATTTCAATAATAACTTGGTTTCACTTAAGAATATGATAAAAGGGTTAGTACATGGCAAATAAGGATTAGAATTAAAAATATCACCAACATGCTTTTTGTTTGTTTGTCTTTCTTTCAGACTTGAAAAGTTTTTATGATTTAAGCCAGAAAACTATTCCTGAGTCTAAGAGACTATTGTTAGATATGACATAAATCTTTAGTATGTTGAGTATTTAGGAAACCAGAGTTAGCGTGTGATTACAAATGTCAGTATTGGAAACTTGACAGAATCTTATTCCTCATGGAAATAATTGGTCCGAGTGTACACAGAGTTAGATGTTAAGATTGGTTCAGGTGGATGCATACTGATTATATTTTGTGCATATTTAATGAGTTTTGTGATTGATTGTTATTGTGCTACTATGTCCATTACTTTTTAAAAATATTGGCTACAAGCTAACCTGCTCTTTTTAAAATTTCTCTCGCTATACTTTTCAGTATCATGGATTTGTTATTTTGAGGAGGGAAGAACATGTTTGTTAAACCTTTAATCCTTTTGCCTTAACCATTTACTAAATGTGAAAATGGACACTAGTGGCCTGTATCAGCTCTAAATGTTGGATGATGTGGGCAAATAAGCCTTCTTCCAAACAAAAGTTGAGCACCCACCAATTATACTAATTAGAATCCAGCTTCTATACTTCTATAATGTCATAGAATTATTTATTAATAATTACATAAGTAATTAAAAGCTTAATTACTTTGGAAAGCCATTTCTGTTTAATCTCTTCCACCAAGTTAAAAAAAAATCAAATGGAACTTCCTGAATATTTGAAACAGTACATTTTAAATACAGGTTTGAAACCTGGATGCCCTGGAACATAATCAGAGTATAAGGCATTGAAGCTAGGAAAAGTGTAATTCTGATGTGTGGTCCTTCTTAAGGCAAGCTAAAACTCAAGAGGTGTTTAGGGAATTGTAAACCAAAATGTTCCATCTTTAGTACTCAGTGGGGGTTAATGGAAGGAAAGTGTCATAGTTGCGGCTATGGTGGCTGGTCCCTGAGGTCCGCTCTAGGTTACCATGTCATCCACTCTGGTCTCGTAGGAGGTTTGCAATTGACAAGGCGATAAGAATCAACCCGTGGGGAGGAAACAAGCTGTAGATTAAGGAACAGAGGGCACCAACAAGCTGATCTGGCTCACAGGAGCAATATTCTATCCTGAAAATATCACAATTGTGACACTTATAACTGCTTTTTTTGAGTGATTATTTGCTTACAACTTTGTTTCCAGTAATAGACAGTGAATTCCTAGAGTATCAACTTTGTGTCTTCTTCAGTGGCAAGGACCCTGTTTATAACACACACACACACACACACACACACGCACGCACGCACACACACACACACACACACATAGATATAGGAAAATAATTTGTATCCTTTGACTCCTAGATTGATTTGACAGATGCTCAACTAATTATTGTAGAAGAGAGGCAAAAGAGGGAGGAAGGAAAGAAACTTTGTTTTTAATCTTGACTTTTCCTTTCATTTTGTCTTAATCTTGAATTTTCCTTGGAAAAGTCAGTTCTGTGCTTCAGACTCTTCCTCTACAACACAGTGAGAAAAGACTACATATGTTTCCTAAACATTTTTGAGAATTAATGTTTTATAGTTCCTTTGAAATGTTTGTTGGTAACAGAAGAGAATATAGAATACACTTGCTGGGGAAGCACTCTGTTCAAATGTTGAAGAAGTAAACTCTACAGTATTCATGGCCATTTCCAGACTTATTGCCAGCCTTCAGTGCCAACACAAGTTACTGTCTTGCTCACTTGTGTCACTGGGTTAAGTGGAATGGAATCAGATCAGATCAGATCAGATCAGTCGCTCAGTCGTGTCCGACTCTTTGTGACGCCATGAATCGCAGCACGCCAGGCCTCCCTGTCCATCACCAACTCCCGGAGTTCACTCAGACTCACGTCCATCAAGTCAGTGATGCCATCCAGCCATCTCATCCTCTGTCATCCCCTTCTCCTCCTGCCCCCAATCCCTCCCAGCATTAGAGTCTTTTCCAGTGAGTCAACTCTTCTCATGAGGTGGCCAAAGTACTGGAGTTTCAGCTTTAGCATCATTCCTTCCAAAGAAATCCCAGGGCTGATCTCCTTCAGAATGGACTGGTTGGATCTCCTTGCAGTCCAAGGGACTCTCAAGAGTTTTCTCCAACACCACTGTTCAAAAGCATCAATTCTTCGGCGCTCAGCCTTCTTCATAGTCCAACTCTCACATCCATACATGACCACAGGAAAAACCATAGCCTTGACTAGATGGATCTTTG
>NW_011495034.1:16404232-16428684 GCF_000754665.1 Bison bison bison | reverse complement strand
GCAAAGTAATGTCTCTGCTTTTGAATATGCTATCTAGGTTGGTCATAACTTTCCTTCCAAGGAGTAAGTCTTTTAATTTCATGGCTGCAGTCACCATCTGCAGTGATTTTGGAGCCCAGAAAAATAAAGTCTGACACTGTTTCCACTGTTTCCACATCTATTTCCCATGAAGTGATGGGACCGGATGCCATAATCTCGTTTTCTGAACATTGAGCTTTAAGCCAACTTTTTCACTCTCCACTTTCACTTTCATCAAGAGGCTTTTTAGTTCCTCTTCACTTTCTGCCATAAGGGTGCTGTCATCTGCATATCTGAGGTTATTGATAATTCTCCCGGCAATCTTTATTCCAGCTTGTGTTTCTTCCAGTCCAGCGTTTCTCATGATGTACTCTGCATATAAGTTAAATAAGCAGGGAGACAATATACAGCCTTGATGGACTCCTTTTCCTATTTGGAACCAGTCTGTTGTTCCATGTCCAGTTCTAACTGTTGCTTCCTGACCTGCATACAAATTTCTCAAGAGGCAGGTCAGGTGGTCTGGTATTCCCATCTCTTTAAGAATTTGGAATAGAGGAGGACAATTCAGAGAAAGTCCTTCCTTCAGTTTGTAAGAAGACTCTCAAGCAATTTGTAGCCAGGGTGTCTCCCTCTTCAACAGTGCTAGCACTTTATAGGGAATAAGGAATTATTTCATGGACGGGCTTCAGAACCACAAAGAAATCTGGCCCTATCATTTATAATCATGTGACACTGCACAAGTCAGTTGATATTTCTAAATTAAATGTGCAAAGTACTTGTAAACTTTAAGGAACTGTGTAAAAGTTAAAAGTCTTGATGATGATGATGGAGGTTAGTTATTATAAGTACTTTATCTCTTAATTGAGGATGCTTAGTCAATTAGCATTATTTTCTGGGCAGAAAGTCATAAATAATTTTACTAATGCAGTATCTATCTTTTATTCTTGTGATTAACCCAGCCTCACGCAGGAGGAGAGGATGCTACTGTAGATGATACAGGAAATTTGGAGTTATCTAGATCTGACAGGAGAAGGCAATGGTAACCCACTCCAGTACTCTTGCCTGGAAAATCCCATGGATGGAGGAGCCTGGTAGGCTGCAGTCCATGGGGTTGCACAGAGTTGTACACGACTGAAGCGACTTAGCAGTAGCAGCAGCAGATCTGACATAAATATCAACTCAGTCTCTTAATGTATACATTGTTCATTGTTAAGCCGCTAATTGTGTCTGACTCTTTGCGACCCCATGGGCTGCAGCATGCCATGTCCTTGTCCCCTTCCTTCACTATTGCCTGGAGTTTCCTCAAATCCATGTTCATTGAGTCGGTGATGCCATCCAACCATCTCATCCTCTATAACCCCCTTCTCCTCCTATCCTCAATCCTTCCCAGCATCAGGGTCTTTTCCAGTGTAGGAGCTTCAGCTTCAGCGTTGAAGGGTTGATTCAGCTTCAGGGTTGATTTCCTTGGATGCTGGCAAATTAATAAACATTTCTGAACCTCAGTTTTCTCCACACAAACTAGTGTTTCTGTTTCACTATCAAGGTAGTATGTAGGATTAACTAAGAAAGCATATAGTCAGCTTTCTCTAGTAGAGCATTGGGAACAAAGCAGATATACATTCATGCAACCATAATTTCTTGAAACACCTATTATATTTTAACAATAAAATGTTTAACAAAATATAATCTCTATTCACACAAATGTTACTGTTTCGTTAGTTCCTTTAGTTCCCTGTTTCCTAATTAAGAAAGAACACGTATTCAAGTGAATGTATATTAGGGTGAGTGAACTTGCCGAGGATGGCATGGATTTGTCAATCAAGGATAATGGCCTCTGTTTTGGATACTGACTGGGGCGAAAAAGAACCTAATGATGAAAGGGGCAGATGGGGTTGAATGGCAGCAGCCTAATTCAACCTTCACACTGTGGTCTCAATAATGTTACTTGATAATAATAAAAATTAATTGGTTGAGTACAGTCTCTTACTAAACTCAGCTATTTAAAGGTAGTGACAATCCCTAAATATCTTTGTAGCTTTTCCATGCCTGGCACAAGATCTGAAGTGCAGGAGAGACTCATCACTTGCTGAGCATCTTCAATAGGTATTTGCTTATTTAGTTCTCTAAGCAAACTTCTTTGTAAGTCAGCTTTGTAAGCATTCCCACTGTACAGATGCGGAAATTTGAGAAATTAAGCAGTTTGCTCAGGGTCAAACATTAAGTAACTAATATGCAATTGAATGCAGGTCTCTGGCTTAAAAATTTTAACTCAATGCACTTTGTCAAAAAATAGCAACAAAGACCAGAAAAATAAAATGAATAAAGGAAGTATTAGTTTCCTTTATTGCAGTGAAAAACAGAGAACTATCTTGTGCCTTTAAGATGATAATGTGCACTGTTTATCTTTTTGAATATTTCTGTGAAGCTATGGTGAACAGTTGTTTGTCAAGGAATAATGAACTTTACACAAATTCAGAATTTTCTACGAATTTCTGGGTAAAATTATCAGTTGGTCACTGGTTAAGTTGTTAAATGTTTGTTTACTTGAATCCATTTTCTGTCTAAATTATTTTCATAAGCTGGCATTCTATTATTTGCCCAGATTGTTTCAGTAGGAGATCGTTGGCATTTTCCTTAGTGATGCCGACATTTTGCACAGAATCTGTGAAATTATGAGTAGGTGTCTCTGAAGGCTTTGAAAACTGATTTGTGTGACTAATTTAGCCACATGAGCAAAGGCTGAGGAAGTCTATGAGTTATGTTTGTAGAAGTGTGTGCTCACGGTTGTTTTAAGAATTCTGTCATGAATATAATGACAGGGACCTTGCTTGAAGTCCCTTCCTTATATCATCTATCAGAATATGAGATAAGTAAAATGTAAAGAAGATAAAGAGTGCAACTCAAGACCGTTCCCTTCATTCAGGAAAGGAATTACAGGAAAATGCTTTAGGAATTCTCTCTTCATAGAGATAGGAAATTGTCTTGACATATACTTGATAAGGCTGAAAGGAGAGAGTGAAAATGTGGGCTTAAAACTCAACATTCAAAAAATGAAGATCATGGCATCCAGTTCCATCACTTCATGGCAAATAGAAGGGGCAAAAGCAGAAGCAGTGACAGACTTTATTTTCTTGGGCTCCAAAATCACTACAGACAGCGACTACAGCCATGAAATTAGAAGATACTTGCTCTTTGGAAGGAAAACTATGGTAAACCTAGATAGAATATTAAAAAAGCAGAGACATCATTTTGCCAACAAAGGTCAGTATAATCAAAACTATGGTCTTCCCAGTAGTCATGTACAGATCTGAGAGTCGGACCATAAAGAATGCTGAGTGCCAAAGAATTGATGGTTTCAAGCTGTGGTGATAGAGAAGACTCTTGAGAGTCCTTTGAAGAGCAAGGAGATCAAACCAGTCGATCCTAAAGGAAATCAGTCCTGAATATCCATGGGAAGGACTGGATGCTGAAGCTCCAATACTTTGGCCACCTGATGCAAAGATCCGACTCATTAGAAAAGACCCTGATGCTGGGAAAAATTGAAGGCAAAAAGAGAAGAGGGTGGCAGAGGATGAAATGGTTAGATAGCATCACTGACTCAATGGATATGAATTTGAGCAAACTCCGGGAGATAGCAAAGGACAGAGAAGCCTGGCATGCTGCAGTCAATGGGGTTGCAAGGAGTCGGACACGACTTAGCTACTGAACAGCAACAATGCTCAGAGAGAGATAGCAACCTCTAGAAAACAGGTTTTAGAAATTCTTCCTTGTGAGTTTCTAGTACAGAAGTTGTAGAAATATGTTATTACCAGTTGGAAGTCTGGCTTGAACCACAAATTTTAGCTTTTCTTGGAGGACTCCTTTTACCTAGACAAGTTATATCTATGTCCTACTGCAGTGAGAACACGTGCCTTAGCTCCTATCATTCAGATATGAGCATGGCCACCTGAAGAAAGGAGGAAAGCAGTTCAGACCTGAAGATAGCATGGTGGTGGCTCTGGCTGCATGCCCTGGGTGGGTCCCAATGTTTCCAAGGCCCATGTCCATTAGCCACATGAGTGAAGCTGCCATATTCAATGGGTATGCTTGATCTTTCACTCCTTTGAAATTTACAGTCTCTAAATTTGTGTTATGTTTCATTATCCTGGAGTTTGGCCAATCCATATCAGCATCCTTACAAAATGTAGGGAAGCAGACAGGGACCAAGAGAAGCCTACAGCTTCATTTAGAAGTCTACATATCTCACAAGGAGCTTGTTTCTAACACGTGATAGGTGAACAAGTTCATATTAAACAGCCCCCTGTGTGGCATTAGTGCAAGTACCTTACAGAATCAGTTACTACTGTTTTCTATCCTGCCAGTTCTGTGCCCCCATCCTTTCTTCAGGCCTCTCCTACCGGCAGCCTTTGGGGGCTCAGTAGGACTAAATGCCCAGCAGAAACCCTGGCCACAGAGCCCTGCCCCCTGGTGCAGAGCTGTTCGCTTAGGGTCTGCCTGAGGCATACCCTCTCCACCCTGCCTGCAGCAGGCCGCTCACAGCTGGCAAACCAACTCCCTCCCCAGAAAAAGACAGGGGTTGTCCCTCATGTCTTTCCACCCCTTGTCAACTGCATCGGGGAAAAGAAAATTAAATCAGTTATTATGAAACATTACAGTCTGCTATTAGCCTAATTATAATTCTTTAAATTTGAGTTATAGGAAATTCTCTAGTAGTCCAGTGGTAGGGACCTGGTACTTTTGCTACCATGGACATGGATTCGATCCCTGATTTGGGGTCCAAGATTCCATAAGCCACGTGTTATGGCTAATAGATAAATACATTTGAATTATATGTTATGGGCCTACCAGAGTAAATCAGCCAGCCAGAGCTTGGATTAATTCTGTGATCTAGCTATATTTTAGAGGAAAAAATATTAGACATATTATTATAAACAAGATATTAAAATATGTAAATGAAAATGCATGCACGCCTGCTAAGTTCCTTCAGTCATATCCAACTCTTTGTGACTCCATGGACTGTAGCCCACCAGGCTCTGCTGTCCGTGAGATTCTCTAGGCAAGAATACTGGAGTGGGTTGCCGGTGCCCTCCGCCAGGGGGTCTTCTGAACCCTGGGATCCAACCTGCGTCTCTTATGTCTCCTGCACTGGCAGTCGGGTTCTTTACCACTAGTGCCACCTGGAAGCCCTGTAAATGAGAATATACAACATTAATATTCTTTTTCACACTGAGAATCTCATTGTTATCGATTAGATACATCTTTTCTAGTAAAAACCCATGGGAACCAGCTCTCCCAGAACACTGCCTGAATTAGAACATCAGCTGCCTCATTTCCATTCCTCATCAAAGCTGGATCCAGTTTAAATGCAATGTTTCAGTCACTGCTTCCTATTTTCAAATCTATAAATCTATCTTCCTGTCTTTATATACCATCTCCCATGAAACTATGTTGAGAATAAATTGAACTATGAAAAGCAGTTTTTAATAAAATTTTCTCAATTAGACATTTTCAGCAACAATGGAATTTTTTCATTCATCCAAAAAATGCTCACATATTACTCAAACTCTATGTTTTAGAGTTTTTTGAATGGTGAAAGATTAATCCTTTCATTTTAGGGTTATAATAAATTTAGGACTGTTTATTCAATGAAATGGAGAAGGAAATGGCAACCCACTCCAGGATTCTTGCCTGGAGAATCCCATGGACAGAGAAGCCTGGTGGGCTACAGTCCATGGGGTCGCAGAGAGTCAGACACGACTGAGTGACTTCACTCACTCACTCACTCATCCAATGAAAAAAAGTAAAAACTCAGTCAGACGTTATTAACTAGTGTGTTATTCATGCTGTGTGTGTGTATATGTGTGCTCACTTGCTTAGTTGTGTCTGACTCTTTGTGACCCCAAAGACTGTAGCCTGCCAGACTCCTCTGTCCATGGGATTCTCCAGGCAAGAATACTGGAGTGGATTGCCATTTCCTCCTCCCGGGGCTCTTCCTGACTCAGGGATCAAGCCCACGTCTCCTGCGTCTTTTGCTTTGGCAGGTGTATTCTTTACCATTGTGCCACCTGGGAAGCCCATTATTCATGATACACAGGTCCTATCTTTTTAAAAATTTTTTTGGCTGCATTGCTTCACTGCTGTGTGCAAACTTTCTTGAGCTGTGTCGAGTGGTGGCTATTCTCCACTTGCAGCACACAGGCTCTAGGGCATGGGCTCAGTACTTGTGGTGCAAGGGCTTAGTTGCTCTGTGGCATGTGGAGTCTTCTTGGACTAGGGATCGAAGCCATGTCCCCTGCATTGGTAGGCGGATTCTTTACCACTGGGCCACCAGGGAAGTCCCAGGCCATATCTTTAAAAATATTTAAGTTGTGAGAATAATTCTTTTTGTCTTCATAGTCAATTGATCCACATTTGACTGAGTATTAATTTACAGATACATCTAGTTTTTCCTGTGCCATCCTTCTCTTGCTTCAAATTAGCATGAATTGTATCAAACATATATTTTATTTGCAGAATCCTGCAATTTTCCTTTTTATTTACTCACACTTCACTGTTGGCATAAGAGAAGATTTGACCCTATCAATTTTCCTTTTATGACTTGGTTTTGATAACTATATGCTTTAAAGAGTAAACACTAAGATTTTAATGTTTTTCCTTCTGTTGCCTAAAAGCTGTCATTTAGATAGGAGAAAAACACCATGTTTTAAACAAATAAAAATGCTTAATGTGTAAATGATTGGTGTAGTGTGATGTGATATGACAGCTATACGTAAGTCAGAAACTTGATCCTACTCTCTATTATTATCCTAAAGGGGAAAAAATACTCTTCATTCTGAGGGTAGCCATATGTAAAATGTTCATGGCAATATTGCAGGATCTTTGGGAGTTGGTTGAAACCTTGACTCTCAGTTTAACACTTCTTCATACATCAGTTAAGATGGCAGGTGCATTGTCAAGTTCTAATGTGACAACTTCACCCTCAGTGTTGAAAAAAATGATTCAGATAGTTTATCCTTTTGGAAATTGCAAGCCCAAAACCAAGTGTGATTTTGTACTTGTTGAGGAGACATCCATTGTGTTCTGAGGCTCCTCTCCATCAAAACAAAGAAAACAATGCTTTTAAGACATCAGAAGCATTTATTTATTAGTAGCTTCCTGCAAATTTTCTAATTGGAAATCAGGATATATAAGAGGCCTTTTTCTAGGGCAAGATCCAGTGCCTTCAAGAACATCTCTCCAGGATATCTGACAGGTGCATGACTGTGGTCCCTCTCTGTCTCCGTGTGTCTCTTGCTTGTTTTTGTGAAGGATTTGCTACTAGTCTTCATATTCTTACCTTATTTGGTTTGGGTATATCCTATTATGATAGTTGAGCCTGATTTTTCTTCTGATAAGTGCATTAACTTTGATATCTGCCCACCTCAATGGCTCAGCAGGTAAAGAATCTGCCTGCAAGGCAGGAGATACAGGAGATGTGGGTTCAGTACCTGAGTCAGGAAGATCTCCTGGAGGAGGGAATGACAACCCATGCCAGTATTCTTGTCTGAAAAATCCCATGGACAGAGGAGCCTGGTGGGCTACAGCCCTAAGAGCTGCAGAGTCAGACACACACATAGTATTCTTCTAATATCCAATCACCAGCGCACTTTGTATCCTGTTACTCAAAATGGATGATGACCACTTTAACGGAAGTAAATATGCTTCTTATGTATTACGGAGTTAACATGTGAATGGAAGTTTGTTGAAAACAAAATAGAGGAGGGAGGATGGATTCAGACATTTAAAAATATTCATAATAGAAGCAGCATTTATTGTGTTAGTGTTCCAAGTGCTTTTCCTCTTGTATTTCAGTTACATCCAGAAACAAACACTAGTTAGGTAGGGAAAGTATCATGTCTCTGGAGTGGTTACTATTGCTAGCCCTATTTAACAGATGAGAAGATGGAAGCAGAGATAAGTTAACATAATTTTCTGGAGCTTATGAAGCTGATGGGTTCATACCTGAACTGGGATGGAAACCAAACTAACTGAGTTTAAGCTCTTAATTGCTAGGCTACATTCCTTTCTTGGGACAGGCAGTTGTAGGTGGTAGAAAGGATCTTGGGGAAAGCATGTTGAATTAATATAAAAAGACTCTAAATGATACTGAGAACCACTTCCTCTAGTACCAACTACAAGTAGAGAACTATGCTAAGCTTTTGGCAAAAATTATCCATTTTAACCTTAAAGATTATGTTGGAAATTATATACCATTATATCCATTTTATAGATGAGAAAGCTGAGCTGGGCTGGAATCTCCGTGCGGTGCTTTAAACACTATAATCCTAGATATATTTTATCTGTTGGGCTCCAGATGATTCCAGACTCCTGTTTATTATGCGGTGAGAGAAAAAAAAAAACCCACCTAATTCCACTTGCTAGCTTTAAGAGTGGTAGTAAGTTCTAGCATGATCAATAAAATTTTATTTGATTGCATGGTATTTGCCTAACTCTGCCAAGGAAGCCAGGTTTCCTCCAGTGCTGTAACAAAGAATAGATCCTCCCTGTCCCCAGAAATTCTCAAGGAAAGGTGGGGGCTATCGTCTCGTAAATAGAGAGGGAGTTTTCTTCTTTAGTCCTATTACTGACAGCTTCTAAATTTAATAACTCAATGTTCACTTAACAATAGGAGGAATAAAAGCTTAACCTGCCATAAGGGAAAAACGCTATGATGTACCAGACCCAGGAATAAGTGATATTCCTGGGAAGGCCACTGCCCGAGGCTACTTGATAAACTCCAGGCCTTTCCTGTACCTACTGTTTGATGTCTAAGCTTGGATGCTGAGACTGGTTATAATAAACTGCCCAACATTTTCTCACTTAGAAATCTCAAGGTGAGAAAATAAAATCCATGTAAAAGCTGTCAAAAAAAGGGGCTCATCACTGAATTATATTTTGCTCAAGTAACCCATCTGAAACTAAATGTGTCCTTTGTTCAACTCTTCTGAGAATTCAGCCAATGGAACACCAAGGGGCTTTTCCATGACCATTTCCCACCCAGATCCCTTTAAAAAAAAATGCAGGCAAATTCCTGACTCGACCTTGTTGTGATAAATCTCCTTGAAGCAAGGTCATCGCAATTCTCAACCACACTTTTCTGCTGTCTTGTCAGATGAAATCCGTGAAATTCACAGATTAACCCAAGTCCCTCACTTAGACATTCTAAGTGCACCAAATGTTCAAGTGTAACAAAAAATTACACATCTGGTAATTCTGCATGTTATTTATAGCCTTTCTGATAGAAGCATAATTGATTCAGAAATGTAATTTACAGCTTGGCATCTCCACTTCAAAGCCTCAATTCTATGACATCTACCAAGAGAGTAATCTCACTTTTGTGAGGAAGCAGAGATAATAATTGTAAAGAATTTTTGTATGATAGACTCATGCTTCTGCATAAAGGTTTTCCTTCCTCCTTGTCTCTCATTTGCAAAGTGGGCAATATTCATGTCAACCACACACTTTGAATTCCACGGTATGATTTATGGGGACATAAATGGAGCATAAAGTTGATCAACAAACCCTGGGGTGATGGCAAATGGCTAAAGCAAATTTCTCTTGCCCTCTATTTTTAATTGCAACCCTCATAAGAAAACACTCTTTAAATTAACTAGGTAATTGTTCTTTACAAAGAGAACATTTATTATTTAGTTCCATTTTGAAAACTACTAAAGAATGCTGAAGCATTTTTTTTAAATCTGAGAATAGTCATAAAATTGCTTTTTCTCTTTTCCTGCCTCTCACTTCCCCACTCTTCTCAAATATAAAAGTGATGCTTTCATTTACTACTGAATCCCCTGGATAGGCCTTATGCACATTTTAAGAAAGATAAGTTTATATGGGGTAATTAATTTCCATTAGCTAGTGGGATTCAATATGGGTTTTATTGAAATAAGTCTACATATCTTATGCCTACCTTCACTTCCCCAAATTATGATCACCCTAATTCTGACCATGTGTATCTAATCTATGTAATGCAAGTCTACTTCAGCTCCTAATGAGAACTTGGATTTTTCTGTGCTTCCAGAGCTTGAGATGCTGGTTCCATCCCTTTAGCTTTGCTGACCCACTCAGATCCACAGACTGGATTGTTATTGGTTTCAGCTGGTCCCTGGTCTTTGCGCCCTGCTTTCTGTACTTGCTCCTGCCTTTCTGGTTTTTGTTCCTGCTTTTGATGCGAGTTGTCTGACGCCTGTATTGCCACCCATCAACTTTTCAGCATTAGCTCTGTCTTGAGAATCCAGCTGTGATATTCATCTGCAAATACGACTGCTTTGCTTATAGATAGATACTGGCCACGATAAAGTCAATATTCACTGTGACCCTTTTCTATTATGTTTTTACTTGACTCATCACAAGAAATCAGAAATATACTTCAAGGCATAATAAGCAAGCACGTATTATGCATAAGCCAAATATAAATCTGTTATCAAATTTGTATATTTTCTTTCTTTCTCCATTCCTTCTTTTTTCTCCCCCTCCCTCCCATCCTCTTTTTTTTTTTCTGTCACCTATTTCTCTATCTACCTACCTATCTTTGTTATCTGTCTACCTATCATGTTGATATCTTATTATTAATGTAGATTTTATCTGTGATTTTCACTCAATATTCCATTATTTCTATGCTTCCACCTATGAAAACATTTAAAAAACTTTTTCACTTTGAGAAGGAAAAATACTATTTTCTACCTTAAAGATGTGCCAAATTTGTTATTCATTTGAATAGCTAGGCTTAGTTGTCAACTTTCTCTTTTTGTAATCAAACCTTGACAAATATCTTCATAGTCATTAAAAATTATTTATTGTGGACTTACTATGTGTAAGGCCATAGCACAATTGCTGAATTTAAGAATCTTAGAAAAGGAAAGGTCTAGAGAGGAATTTATAAAAAGGCAATTACATTATTCTGTGAAAAGTGCTGAGGGCATATGGTAAGTACTGGATACAATTGGGAGTCAGAAAACTTTAAGGAAGTTAAACTAAATTCAAAACTGAAGGGTGAGTAAGAGTTAATGAGATAAATGAAAATATTGGGGAAGGATCACTTTTCTAAGTGTAGTGAACATCACATACAAAGACCTATGGGCAAGAAAAAGCATGACAATCTGGAAAAACTACAAGCAATTTAGTACATCTGGAACATTGGTTTCTTGAGAAGTTGGGGCCAGATCATGAAAAGACTTTTCGAAAATCTTAAGGAGTTTGTTCCTTATCCTGAAGGCAGTAAAAGTCTTTAACATGTTTTAATTGAGAGCAACATAATTAGAAATGCATTGTGAAAGATGACTGGTGGCTTTGTGGAGACTCCATTGGTGGAATAAAGTAGACAGAGAAGCTAACTGAGAAATTATTTCCATGATACAAAGTATAGATGATGGTATAGTTGGACCTAGGTAGTAGGAGAGTGGGAATTTGGATGTAGAAAATGAATTTTTTAAGAAATTAATATTGAAAAGATGATGACTGTACTCAGCAACTAAGGGAGAAGAAGCAGTCATGGATGGTGTTCATTGGAGAAATCATGCTGCCATATGCTTGAACAGGTAACATGCAAGAAGCCAGCCTAGAAAGGAGTAATGGTTTAAATGTGTGGGTATTCCTGAAGAACAGGCAGGTGGTTATGTGAAGTTTAAAAGAGAGATTTGAATGGGGGTAAAATAGAGACTTGAGAGTGAGAGATATGTCAGCTCTCATTATTTGATTAGAAGAGAATTCTGGAAGTGAAATTATTCATCACTGATTATTGGTGCATTTGACACAGTGATATTTGGAAAAGTCACAGATGTTGGCCTACTGACACAATAACTTGGACTTTTGACCTGTCACTGTAGTTTTAGAGACCTTTTGTACTATGGGGTTTAGTGCCTGAGACCAGGATGTCTCTTTTCCTCCATTTTACTGTTGTAGACCAGAATGTCTGCAGGAGGACCACTTTACATCATAACTCATTTCTCTGGTCCCTGTGGGGCAGGAGGATGTTAAATGCATGACATCTTTGAAGTGTTGTTTTAGCATTCTGAGCCTCAGCTGGAATATTTTTACCAGCAGTAAATAACACAATGGAAGAGAGACCTTTTTCAGTATTTGGCTTCCATTCAAATTGTAGACTCAGCTGTGATCCCTAAATATTTTAATTAATGTCTCTCAAAGGGAGGTTTTACTGAAGCAAACTAGAGGCACCTTGGTACATATCCATCTATGTACTGAGGCTTATGAGCAGGGGACTCTGACATTCCCTAAAGATCATACCTCTTGGAATAGATAATGCTCACCACTCTGATGGTAGAACTGTATTCCTTCTACTATATCACTCCATTCCAGAAGAAAAGGAAAAGACTAAAGCCATTAATCAGATAATAGAGCCACTGAGTCCTGGAGAATTGGCTTTGCATTAAGATCTATTTGGAATCTTTGAAACATATTCATATAATTATGTAGTTTATTAATTTCCTGAGAGAACACAGTGATGGGAAAAATATTAGATATGAGTCCACTGTAAATCCATTATAAGAAGATTCAATACCTAGAAAAGTATGCTTTGTTTTGCTTTAAATTATAACCAACCTTGGCCTTCCCAGGAGGCACTAGTGGTAAAGAACCTGCCTGCCAATACAGGAGACATAAGAGACATGGGTTCAATCTCTGGGTTGGGAAATCCCCTGGAGAAGGGAGTGGCTACCCATTCCAGTATTCTTGCCTGGAGAATCCCATGGACAGAGGAGCCTGGCGGGCTAAGTCCATGGGGTCACAAAGAGTTGGTCATGACTGAAGTGACTTACTAATCTTACATATTGGATATTTATTAGGTACCTAAGAGTTAGGTTCAGAGAAGGCAATGGCACCCCACTCCAGTACTCTTGCCTGGAAAATCCCATGGACGGAGGAGCCTGGAAGGCTGCAGTCCATGGGGTCGCTGAGGGTCAGACACGACTGAGCGACTTCACTTTCATGCATTGGAGAAGGAAATGGCAACCCACTCCAGTGTTCTTGCCTGGAGAATCCCAGGGACGGCGGAGCCTGGTGGGCTGCCGTCTATGGGGTCGCACAGAGTCGGACACGACTGAAGCGACTTAGCAGCAGCAGCAGCAGCAAGAGTTAGGTTGAACACTTGACATGTATGATCCTACATCTAACTGAAAGTCTACAGTATTTATATTATCAAGCTCATCATGGTTTAGAAGAGGAAACTGACTACCAGATGAAATATCTTGTTCAAGACCATACTGGGAATAAGTCTAGAAACCATAGTCAAACCCAGAGAATCTAATTCCAGAACATGAACTGAAGATTATCTAAGATTCAGACTGAAATAGTTCATGAGTGTCCAGGACAGAAATCACTCTTTGTTCTTACTCTGGGGCTCACAATAATAATCTCACAAAGGAAGGCATGTTTTAAAGAACAGGAACAGTGTCAGTGTGTATGGAAGACAAGACAAGAATTACTGTTTTGTAAAACAGAATTCAGAAGATATAAACCTCCTTATATGGTTTCTAGCAAGGAATAAGCCGATTGACCTTCAGGTTCTATCTCCTCTTACCCTTAATTAGCAAATATTTGTCTGATGTGAGCAGAAACTGAACAGTCACTGGGGTTTAAACAAGTTATAATCCACATGAAAAGAAAACAGTAATTTCTTTTGAGGAAGCAATGGGATTTCATTATTTGATTTGATTCTTAAGGTCTCGACCTAGGCAGTGGATAGCCACTGAATTCACAGTGGATTTCGGCTAAAAAGAAAGGCCAAACTCCCGTTCCTTGATTAGTACAGGGGTACTTCAGGGAGAGCCAGTGTGAATCCTGTGGGTGTCACAGGACTGCTGAGAAGGGCCACTCCTGTGCCACTGAACCCTCCATACTCAGCTTTCTGTTTGCTTTCTATCCTTGATCGACCTTTCAAAAGTTAGCCATTTTTCACATTCATATACATGTATATTTAAATAATCCCAGTCAGCACTTTTCAGAAGTCTTTTGTGGTGGCTGGTTCCATCTTCCATAGAATGAGCCAGCATTTAATCTCTTGATGTTTAATAATATTGATTAATTTCCCTGTAATATTTCAATATTCATCAGTAATGAATTTTTATAAGGACTGATCTTTGATTCTCTCTTTGGGCACCTAGGATAAATCAGTAATGAATTTTTATAAGGACTGATCTTTGATTCTCTCTTTGGGCACCTAGGATAAACCTGAGTCGACATCTGTAGATGGAGGGTGATGTTTGACATTTAAGGATGCTGAAGGTCAAACAAAGGAGGTTACCGACTGTGTTGATATGTGGATGTACTGCCAATAGGTGACACAGCACACTAAGACCACTTGCTATCCTAAGGGCTAAAAACCAGAGGGGCTAGAAGTCTGGCTAATAAAAGTCAGTCCCCACATTACACTCAGGCACTCATTTGTCAGTCTGTGCTGGGGAGTCATGTGCTTCTTTCAGTTTATCAGTGGCTCTAGGCTTCTCTGGTGGCTCAGATGGTAAATAATCTGCCTGCAATGCAGGAGACCTGAGTTCAATCCCTGGGTCAGGAAGATCCCCTGAAGAAGGAAATGGCAACCCATTCCAGTATTCTTGCCTAGAAATTCCATAGAAATTTCTAGAAATTCCTGGTGGCTACAGTCCATGGGTCACAGAATTGGACACTACTCAGAGACATTACTTTGCCAACAAAGGTCCGTCTAGTCAAGGCTATGGTTTTTCCAGTGGTCATGTATGGATGTGAGAGTTGGACTGTGAAGAAGGCTGAGCGCTGAAGAATTGATGCTTTTGAACTGTGATGTTGGAGAAGACTCTTGAGAGTCCCTTGGACTGCAAGGAGATCCAACCAGTCCATTCTGAAGGAGATCAGCCCTGGGATTTCTTTGGAAGGAATGATGCTAAAGCTGAAACTCCAGTACTTTGGCCACCTCATGCGAAGAGTTGACTCATTGGAAAAGACTCTGATGCTGGGAGGGATTGGGGGCAGGAGGAGAAGGGGACGACAGAGGATAAGATGGCTGGATGGCATCACTGACTCGATGGACGTGAATCTGAGTGAACTCCGGGAGTTGGTGAGGGACAGGGACGCCTGGTGTGCTGCAATTCATGGGGTTGCAAAGAGTCGGACACGACTGAGCAATTGAACTGAACCGAGTGACTAACACTTTCACTTTCACTAGGTTTAGTGGCACAATTACAATTAAGCCAGGGTCGAACTGCTGTGAATGCCAGCGCTATTTGTGATACTTTTTCAGCCTGCCTATTAAAGGCTAAGTAGCCCACCAGAGAATGAAATTGTTTAGACTGGCATGCCTATTTTCTTAGAACCAGTTCTTTTTTTTTTTTTTTAATTTTTTTTAATTTTTTAATTTTTTTACAGTTCTTTTTTTTTAAATTTTATTTTATTTTTAAACTCTACATAATTGTATTAGTTTTGCCAAGTATCAAAATGAATCTGCCACAGGTATACCTGTGTTCCCCATCCTGAACCCTCCTCCCTCCTCCCTCCCCATACCATCCCTCTGGGTCGTCCCAGTGTACTAGCCGCAAGCATCCAGTATCGTGCATCGAACCTGGACTGGCATCTCGTTTCATACATGATATTATACATGTTTCAATGCCATTCTCCCAAATCTTCCCACCCTCTCCCTCTCCCACAGAGTCCATAAGACTGTTCTATACATCAGTGTCTCTTTTGCTGTCTCGTTCACAGGGTTATTGTTACCATCTTTCTAAATTCCATATATATGCGTTAATATACTGTATTGGTGTTTTTCTTTCTGGCTTACTTCACTCTGTATAATAGGCTCCAGTTTCGTCCACCTCATTAGAACTGATTCAAATGTATTCTTTTTAATGGCTGAGTAATACTCCATTGTTGGAATCTAATACTTTAAGCAGCACTCAGGAAAATTATATAACATTTGCAGACATAGTCACATAGGAATTTAAAGTGTGTGTGTGACTGGGCGGGGGGGCTTTCCTGGTGGCTCAGATGGTAAGGAATCTGCCCCCTGGGTTTGATCCCCTGGAGAAGGGCATGGCAACCCACTCCAGTATTTTTGCCTGGGAAATCCCATGGACAAAGAAGCCTGGCAGGCTACAGTCTGTGGGATCACAAAGAGTCAGACACAACTGAGTGATTATTGAGGGGGTGTTTTTATGTTAAAATAAGAAAAAAGTAAAAAAAAAAAATCCTTTGAAATCAGAAGAACTCAAAATGGAATTACATCCTACCATTTGCTAGTTGGGCAATTTAAGCAAGTCTTTTATCTGTGTTAAATAATTCTATTTGCCTACCCAATATCCAGGTCCCATTTCTTCATTCTTTGGTTACTTAATTCCTCCTTTTCTTCATATGTTAAACACACATCACTTGCTAGGAGTCAGATCTTATTCTAAGCACTTTGCCCAAATATTAACTCATTACTAATTCTGATTTTATTTAGGGCTGCAGTGGAGTTTAGAATATTCTAAATATTCAATTCAGTGGTTTCTCTTACAGAGATAGGTGGTTATGTAATGTAGTTCTGAGCAAGAAGATTAAGCTTTGGGTATGGCTTTCAGAAACTCTGTTATCCTTTTGATAAAAAGGGACAGATTTGGTTGGCATGGTTCTTTGCTGTTCACCTTTTGCTCTTCTGTCTTTCTTTATCTCCCTCCCTGCAATGTATTTACAATGCTCAGAGGTCCAGCAGACATGCTGAAAGAATAAGGATAAAAGCCACATGCTGGGGATGGTATACCAGAGAGGCAGAAGGAGCCTGAGTCTGTGCTGGCCATGTGGACTCTTTGTATGAGCCTCTGCTGCCCACCCAGGCTTCCGGTTTCATGAGAAACAATGCTTTACTTGCCCAGGCCACTGTGAGTCCGGTTTTCTGTAGCTTGTACCTGAACCATTGTAGTTGTTAAACTGTCTTTGGGTTTCAGTTTTTTCATCTGTAAAATGAGAACTGTATTCTCTAAATGAGGGCATTGTTAGGATTAAACAAGATATAACATCTAAAACATGAAGGACATAACATTGTTTAATAAACTCTAGTTCTACTTGCCATATGGACATAAATTTTTCTGTTTCAGCACACATGGGGGTAGGGATAAGGGTAGGACTTTAGATAATCTTGATTGCCACTAACCTTTTATACTCTTTCAGTTAGCTTTTAAATGGTAATTGTCTATTCTTTTCTTTTTTGTCTTTATTGCCTCTATAGACATTGGTGCGAGGCACCGCAACTGAGTACTCACTATGGAGTCCTGCCAAATTTGCCTCCTTTAATTTCTTATATTCAATAGCGCCTATGATTTCTTATATTCAACAGCAAGGGAGGGGGAAGAGTCATGTTCTGGTGAGACCAGAGAATCGGCCCTGCTGTGTTTTTGAAAATGTGTGCTTTGATGATGGAATGATTTTTTTTGAGTCCCATCTCTTCAGTGTATAAACTGTGTGACCATATTGGCAAGTTGCTTACTCTCTCTGAGCCTTAGTTCCCCACCTGCAGGCAGTAAGGTTAAAACCCATCTATCAGGCTCCTTGTCAAGGTTAAATAAGTTAATGCCCTTAGATGCTAAGTGTCTGGCCTTCAGAGGGGTTCCATAAGCATTCCTTTCTTTTTGCCTACTTCCCAGTTTCCCCCCCGCCACCCTCAGCCAATAGTTAGGCTCTTTTTGCTCCTGTCAATGTCTATGGCACAGTTCCAAGAATTTTCTTAGCTCACACTTTCTCAAGTGGCCAGAGAAAACTAGAATGTCTCTTGTGTTGGACATCTGCAGATGGAGCTCCATTATGATAAAGCTTAAATACTGCTATCATGTGTCTCCAAAGGGATTTACTCCAAGTGATGTTTTGCACTGTGGGGCTGTGAATTTCATTTGTGAAAGAAATGATAAAAAGCTTTGAGCATCAAAATTTTCTTTTAGATGCAGGATCCTAATAAACACTACATTCTGGAGAGATGGAAGTTTAGGAAACAAAATGGAAATGCAGGCAGAAAAAAAAATGACAGATTGGAACCTCTCTCCTTCTGTGTCACCCCTCATTGGCTTAAGTGGAGATTTGCCCTGTCCAAAATAACCATTGACATCGCAACACTTGCAAGTAAGTAACCTAAATGGATATTGGAGAATGGCATGTTTATCTTTAAGCTGTTTTCCTCATCTTTAGTAGTGCATGGGGCGTGGATTGAATGACAGAAAAAAGTGGTTGAAATCACATCAAACGATGAAATTTCCAGAAGCTCAAAAGATTACAGATTTCTGGTCACTTACTGAAATTCTGAGAGGCAGCAGATATCATCTGTGTTACCTTAAGAGGCAGTGGCCACATGCAGTTCCCAAAATACCCAGGGACAGAGAGAAATATTTAGAACTATCTCCAGATGGGAAAGCTGCTTCTGAAGAAAGTGGATTGTTTTGCATCAGAGGAATTGTAGAGGGTATCTTTGTCATATTGATTTAAAGGATTGCTTTTGATTTTCTTAGCAGATGAGGGTCTGTTCAGTGGGCACCTTCTCTAGGATCGAGACTCTGAGAGTCTTGTTATCTGTTAGATCGTTATCTGTTAGATAACAACCACCCTCCCCCACCCCCGCAACTGGGAAGAGATTTCTGGAGCAGAGTTACACATGCAATCCAAGCCAAGCAGAATCGATCATGTTCATTGTCTGATAATTTATAGTATGAAAAATAAAGACTAGAAAAGTGGGCTCTGAGCCAGGGTAATAACAGATTTCTAGATGGAAGGTCTATTGACCTCTAAAGCTGAGGTCCTTGAAGGCTCTCACCTTTTCTGAGACTTGTTATAAGAGATCTGCTTGACGCATTCTCCACTTGTGTGCCACACAGATATACTTTTCTGCAGAGGTTTTGGAAACAACTCCTTCATGGTTTCTGCAGCCTTTATTTAAAAAAAAAATTTTTATCGGAGTACAGTTGCTGGGAAAGATTGAAGGCGGGAGGAGAAGGGGAGGACAGAGGATGAGATGGTTGGATGGTATCACCAATGCAATGGACATGAGTTTGAGTAAGCTCTGGGAGTTGGTGATGGACAGGGAAGCCTGGGGTGCTGCAGTCCATGGGCTTGCAAAGAGTCAGACATGACTGAGGGACTGAACTGAACTGAACTCAACTGATAGTTGCTTTACAATGTTGTGCTAGTTTCTACTGTAGAGCAAAGTGAACCAGCCTTACATACACATTTATCCCCTCCCTTTTGGCTTTCCTTCTCGTTCAGGTCACCACAGAGCATTAAGTAGAATTCCCTGTGCTACACAGTAGGCCCTCATCAGTTATCTATTTTATACATAGTTTCAATGGTGTACATGTATCAGTCCCAAACTCCCAGTCTCTGCAGCCTTTCTTCTTGAGGGGAATTTCAAAAAGGAGGAGGCCAATGAGATGAACTATAACTCCTTTCACTGCAGTTGATCTTGGGCCTGCTGCTGATACTCACTTTTTGGTCCTTTATGATAGCTTCTTGACTTCTCCTGACTCTCACTTTAGCGAGTCTGTGTGGCTTACCTGGTGGCATGACCAAACCTTCTATCTTGAATGATCTGAACACTCAATACTCTTCATAGTTTAGGGCTTTTATATGTGTGTGCTCATGGTCATTCTGAGGCCAGAGAGTACCTGGAGACACCCAGTGGGTTGTGGTGGTTTAATATCCTACTGAGGAGGGTGTTCTTGCCTGGAGAATCCCAGGGATGGGGGAGCCTTGGTGGGCTGCCGTCTATGGGGTCGCACAGAGTTGGACACGACTGAAGCAATTCAGTGTGAGTGAGCGCATGAGCACGAGGAGGGTAGACTGCCCCTGCTGCTATGGTGCCTCCTCGTTTCATCTCCTGGCCTCTGGACACAATGAGTCCAGATGGCTGTGGAGCAGGCTGTATTTTGTAGTTCAGAAGAATGAACCCTGGTGCTGTCTGCTCATTAGAGTTTGCCCTTTCTTGGGACCAATATCTTTAACCTTGCATAGCTCCAGAATTACAGGGGCAGAAAGTACAAGGTCACCTGGTGGGTCATTGGAAGAGAGGGTAAGGCTTCCACTCTTTTTTAAAAAAAAATATTTATTTTTTTGGCTATGCCAGGTCTTAGTTGTGGCACATGGGATCTTCCATCTTCATTGCGGCATGTGAGATCTTTTTTGTTTTTTCAGATGTGGTATATGGTATCTTTTTATACTTCTGCATGTAGGATCTAGTTCCCTAACTAGGGATTGAACCCAGGCCCCCTGCAGGGGAGTCTTAACCACTGGACCACCAGGGAAGTCTCAGGCTTCCACTCTTTCATTCCCTAACCCATGTATTCCTTCTATTGGAGAGACAGTGTCAGACAGAGATCTCTAATTTAAGTAAGTTTACTCTGTCTTGAAGGATGACACTTCATCACCTTTGGAGTGTTTCTTTCAGGCTGGCACGTTGTGCCTTTAGAAGCTCCATTCCCTTTTCCAGGGGATCTTCCCGACCCAGGGATCGAACCTGGGTCTCCTGCAATGCAGGCAGATTCTTTACCATCTGGGCCACCAGGGAAGCCCTCACTTTCATTGTCTAGTGTTCTATGAAGCTAAATGGCTGCCTTTGGATGGTGTGAAGTGAAGTGAAATCGCTCAGTCGTGTCTGACTCTTTGTGACCCCATGGAGAGTAGCCTGCACCAGGCTCCTCCGTCCATGGGATTTTCTAGGCAAGAGTACTGGAGTGGGTTGCCATAGTATGTGCTATGACCTATGACTAGTAAATCCCATAGTCAAGGGCCCATTCCTACACCTCTTTTGCTGTAAGTGAGTCCTGTCTTTGGATGCTGTGCAATATGCAATTTCATACTTGTGGACTAGAGAGTTCATAAATCCCCAGGTAGCAGTGCTGAAATAGGCTCTCTGTGAATAAAAGGCAAATTCAGACCTGAAATAATTGTCTGTTCCTATAGGTGAGGCTCATCATTATGTTTGCCACAGCTTCTTAACTTGGATTTTGAAGCTCCCAATAATTAGTCCCAAACATTTTTTTTGAAGCCCATTTTTCCACTGCTATATTTCATGAAGCCTATATTCTGGTTAGGCTGTGGACTTCCCGGCTTTGGGCCTCAACACAAGTTTGATAAGAGAAAGAGAAGAAATGTAACTCACATTTATAGTATGCCTCATGAATCAGGATTTAGTCTTACCATCCTTTTTGTTTATTTACTTGCTTACTTGTCTGTTTTACAGATAAGAAAACTGAACTTAGAAATAAATTCTGCTGTATTATAGACTTGCATGTCAGGAAGCTATGTAGAGTTATTCAGTGTGAGATAAGTAAATGCATTCCAATAACTCTCATAATCTTGGCTTTGTTGTTTTACAAGGTTATTCAAAAGAAGCTTGAAGATTTCTCTTTTTTCTTCTCCTAGAGAAAATAGATCTTTTCCTAGGTCAGAACTTTGAAAATTTTTGATTTGCTTTTTGCATGCAGAGTTTTGGAAAACTGGTCAACTGAGGTGAGAGTGCAAAATCACTGTGAGTCATGGAAAATATTAACCTAACTTTGTATGGAAATAAATGCACATTTTCTCCAGAGTTCAAAGGATTTACCATATGGTTCAATCTGCAGAACTAAATTGGAAGAATATCGCCTCTTCTTTTACCCGCTTTTTCCCTCCACACTTTTGCTATATGTAATCAAGCCCTGAGTTTTGTTTTGATTTAGCTCTAATTGGAGCCATGCTTTTACTGAATCTAATTTCAGTTGGAACTAATTACAGGGGAAAAGGTCATAGCTGAGCTGAGAGTATTACTCTGCTCGAAATATATTGGCATCATATAATATTAACTCTTCTTTTGTAGATATACAAATGAAGATAAGAATAAACTACCAAAACATTCTGGATCTTCCTTTTGTTTAAATCACTAGGGAAAAATTCATACATAGTTATTGACAAGAAAACCTTTCTTGGATATGAATAAATACAAGCTTTTCAGTTGATTTGTGTCTATTTCCTGACAACAGTCTGGGAATTGCCAAGTAAGAGATGTATTTTGTGCCTCTTGAGCTTGAAATGATGATACAATTGTGTTTCAATTGGTGTACCATACTCACCTATATAAAATGCTCTTTTATAATAATCTGGCAGTCTGTAGGGAGAAGGGAAAAGACAAATACCATTCATTTTGTTGAGGAAAAAAGACATTTAAATGCATGTGTGAGAGAAACATTTATCCAAACTGAGAGTAAGTCTTTGACTTCTAAATATCAATAGTTATGTGATATTTTGGCTAATGTTACTATTATCTTTCAGTCCAGGTCAGATTCATTTTCTTCTCCACACTGGGTTCTTACTAATGTGCATCTCGTAGGGCATTCTTTATCTCTATTTGCTCATCCATGGTTATTGTTCATCTCTGGAGTTTTATGCAAGTCAGTGTCTATTAGTAATACAATAATGGTGTCAGGGTACGAGTGTTATAAGATACAAAGCAACATCCGAATATACTGTAGTTTCTGCAGAAATTTGTTTTCCTCTATTATCTAGCTCTAAGTGGTCATAGATAATTTTCCTGTGAAAATCTGAAGTAAACATGTTTAATGATCTGCCTCAGTTTGCCAATGTGATGGGGAAACTGATCCAGTATGAGAAAACTCGGATCAGATAAAGCATGCTTCCAAACCTTCTCTATATGAAAGTGTTAGCTGCTCAGTTGTGTCCAACTCTTTGTGACCCCATGGACTGTAGTCCACCAGGCTCCTCTGTCTATGGAATTCTCCAGGCAAGAATACTGGAGTGGGTAGCCATTCCATTTTCCAGGGGATCTTCCCAACTCAGGGATCAAACCTGGGTCTCTCGCATTGGAGGCAGATTCTTTACTGTCTGAGCCACTGGGGAAGCCAGCCTCTATGCAGATTCCTATCCTGATCTCTTTTGGTGGTGTTAAGAGCACTATTGTCAAAAAGGAACAAGAAGTTGGTATCCTTGACTCTCAAGTACCAAATGCAAATAAACTAAAGAAAAGTATCAGTGACTTCCAGCAACTTACCAGGGTTGGGGATCACCTGTCCTGAAATGTCAATAATGTATATACTTTTAAGGAAGTGTATTAATACTAGAGGCTGCATGCAGGCCCTGGGATATCCATTTAAAAAATCATTACTTTGATCTAAATATAAGTGATAAAATATTTTCCTTTAAACTAAGACTTCACTGTTTTGAAAATATGTGTACAGTCCAGATGTCAGGTCTATTTACGCTTCTGAGTGCCTAGATAGTGAAGACTAAAATACATGTGATGGTGGAAGGAATGGAGGAGCCTTCAGAGTCGAATATTGTTATGCATTCTTAATGAAATTATTAGTGAAGAGCTGCATTGCTTTGTAAATTTATTTATATATTTGTTTGTTTAAATTTGCCCACTGCTCTACACTGCATGTCTAAAAAATGGAGTATTACATATGAGTGATTAACGTACCTAGAGCCGCCATCCACCCCCACTACTTGAACATAAGCAACTAGTTAGTGGAACGACTCAATTCTTTCTGGGGATCTGATGTTGCCTTGTTCCTGTATGGAGCATGTTTAACTCCAGGGAGTCAGGTACAGCAATCACGCCCTGCTGTAGTTCAATATGTACAGATTATCCTGGGAGGTCCTTTTCTTTCTGAGTCTTCTGGTCCATAGAAAACTGTGAGATATATTTTTTATGTATTAATTCAAATGAGCTAACTGCTATCCTCTGGTTATAGTGAAACCATTTAGTTTAGAAATAACTAAACATATTTCTAGTAATTTCATCAGAAAGGGGAAACTTAGAGTAATACTCCACCAGGGTCCTATAACCCCATCTTCTCCCACTCAACACACTGACATTTTGTAATGTTAACACGAGTAAAGAATAATAATAATACTTAGCATTTATACGGCTCTTAACAAACATCAGCTAATTAGTCCTCATGCCACATCTGAAAGGCAAGCACTGTCTATTGTTATCCACACTTTTCAAATCCTGGAACTGGAAAAATGTTAAGAGATCCTCAGAAAGGTTAAGAGACTTGCCAAAGGTCACAAAATAGGATAGTAATAGAAGTTAAATTCCAGCTGAGATATCATACCATGCAGACATGTGGCCTCTTGAAGGTCCAAGGACCCATTAGTAATACAAGGCCAGCCTGGACTACGTGAAACACCCAGTCGTATTGTGGAGAAAATACAGTTCAGTAGCCGGAAACAGGTGACATGCACCCATCAGTATGTGATCAGAAGAAAGAAGCAGTATGATCTCCATTTCTCAGGCTACACTTGTTAGGAGATCATGTGTCCTGGATAGCAGCTTTGTTCTCTTTTCTTCTGAAATTTTAGGGTGAAATGTGAAAGCTCTTAAAAACTGCCTTAAAGTTTAGAGACTCTCAAAATGTCAGTGCTCTTCTCTGGGCTAGTGTCAGACTACTAGGTGG
>NW_011495034.1:16402725-16404132 GCF_000754665.1 Bison bison bison | reverse complement strand
ACCCACCACTGAGGTGTAGTATTGGAGAAGTACCAAGTTTCACATTTGTAGCCCGTGAAAACTCAAGAGGAATGATAATTATCTGCCTCATATATCCTACTTGCAAACACATACACAAAAAACAAAAGCAGCAATGAAAAAACCCCAAACAACAAAAAAAATCCCCTGAAGTTTCAAATGTGGAAAATTGTCTTGATTTAAAGACTATGCTTTTGAAGGACTTCTCTGGTGATCCATTGGCTAAGACTCTGTGCTCCCACTGCAGGGGGCTCAAGTTCGATCCCTGGTCAGGGAACTAGATCCCACATGCCACAACTAAGAGTTCTCATGTGCTAACTAGTAGATCCTGTGTGTCACAACTAAAGATCCTGCCTGCCCCAAGTAAGACCCAGTGAAGCCAGATAAATAGTTTTTTAAAAAGACTTTGTTTTTCAATGGTTGCCAATTCACATGAACTAGTAATAATGATCAAAACATTCTAAACTATAAAACTGTCTTTCCGAGGTACAAAGGTTGAGATCAAGCAAAGTCTGAGCTCATGGAGGAGCAAGAAAATGTTTGTTAAATTCATACAAAGTCAGCGTTACAATGAACATACAAGCATCTATGGCTCTGCCAAATCAAAAACCCAGACTTTACTTTCTAAAAAATAATTTTTTTCAACAGTTCATTACCATTATGAATAAAGAATCCTGGAATAAAAATTTTTAGTCTGATGTTCTGAAAAGGAAATTTTACCTCCTCAATATGCTACTGGAGATCAGTGGAGAAATAACTCCAGAAAGAGTGAAGGGATGGAGCCAAAGCAAAAGCAATACCCAGTTGTGGTTGTGACTCGTGATAGAAGCAAGGTCCAATGCTGTAAAGAGCAATATTGCATAGGAACCTGGAATGTCAGGTCCATGAATCAAGGCAAATTGGAAGTGGTCAAACAGGAGATGGCAAGAGTGAATGTCGACATTCTAGGAATCAGCGAACTAAATGGACTGGAATGGGTGAATTTAACTCAGATGACCATTATATCTACTACTGTGGGCAGGAATCCCTCAGAAGAAATGGAGTAGCCATCATGGTCAACAAAAGGGTCCAAAATGCAGTACTTGGATGCAATCTCAAAAATGACAGAATGATCTCTGTTCGTTTCCAAGGCAAACCATTCAATATCACAGTAATCCAAGTCTATGCCCCAACCAGTAACACTGAAGAAGCTGAAGTTGAACGGTTCTATGAAGACCTACAAGACCTTTTAGAACTAACACCCAAAAAAGATATCCTTTTCATTATAGGGAACTAGAATGCAAAAGTAGGAAGTCAAGAAACACCTGGAGTAACACGCAAATTTGGCCTTGGAATACGGAATGAAGCAGGGCAAAAACTAATAGAGTTTTGCCAAGAAAATGCACTGGT
>NW_011495034.1:16401063-16402576 GCF_000754665.1 Bison bison bison | reverse complement strand
CGGGAGCTGACTGTGGCTCAGATCATGAACTCCTTATTGCCAAATTCAGACTGAAATTGAAGAAAGTAGGGAAAACCACTAGACCATTCAGGTATGACCTAAATCAAATCCCTTATAATTATACAGTGAAAGTGAGAAATAGATTTTAGGGCCTAGATCTGATAGAGTGCCTGATGAACTATGGACGGAGGTTTGTGACATTGTACAGGAGACAGGGATCAAGACCATCCCAATGGAAAAGAATTGCGAAAAAGCTAAATGGCTGTCTGAGGAGGCTTTACAAATAGCTGTGAAAAGAAGAGAAGTGAAAAGCAAAGGAGAAAAGGAAAGATATAAGCATCTGAATGCAGAGTTCCAAAGAATAACAAGAAGAGATAAGAAAGCCTTCTTCAGCAATCAATGCAAAGAAATAGAGGAAAACAACAGAATGGGAAAGACTAGAGATCTCTTCAAGAAAATTAGAGATACCAAGGGAACATTTCATGCAAAAATGGGCTCGATAAAGGACATAAATGGTATGGACATAACAGAAGCAGAAGATATTAAGAAGAGGGGGCAGGAATACACAGAAGAACTGTACAAAAAAGATCTTCACGACCCAGATAATCACGATGGTGTGATCACTGACCTAGAGCCAGACATCCTGGAATGTGAAGTCAAGTGGGCCTTAGAAAGCATCGCTACGAACAAAGCTAGTGCAGGTGATGGAATTCCAGTTAAGCTATTTCAAATCCTGAAAGATGATGCTGTAAAAGTGCTGCACTCAATATGCCAGCAAATATGGAAAACTCAGCAGTGGCCACAGGACTGGAAAACGTCAGTTTTCATTGCAATCCCAAAGAAAGGCAATGCTCAAACTACTGCACAATTGCACTCATCTCACATGCTAGTAAAGTAATGCTCAAAATTCTCCAAGACAGGCTTCAGCAATACGTGAACTGTGAACTTTGAGATGTTCAAGCTGGTTTTAGAAAAGGCAGAGGAACCAGAGATCAAATTGCCAACATCCGCTGGATCATAGAAAAAGCAAGAGAGTTCCAGAAAAACGTCTATTTCTGCCCTATTGACTATGCCAAAGCCTTTGACTGTGTGGATCACAGTAAACTGTGGAAAATTCTTCAAGAGATGGGAATGCCAGACCACCTGACCTGCCTCTTAAGAAACCTATATGTAGGTCAGGAAGCAACAGTTAGAACTGGACATGGAACAACAGTCTGGTTCCAAATAGGAAAAGGAGTACGTCAAGGCTGTATATTGTCACCATGCTTATTTAACTTCTGTGCAGAGTACATCATGAGAAACGCTGGGCTGGAAGAAGCACAAGCTGGAATCAAGATTGCGGGGAGAAATATCAATAACCTCAGATACGCAGATGACACCACCCTTATGGCAGAAAGTGAAGAGGATCTAAAAAGCCTCTTGATGAAAGTGAAAGAGGAGAGTGAAAAAGTTGGCTTAAAGCTCAACATTCAGAAAACTATTATCATGGCATGTGGTCCCATCATTTCATGGG
>NW_011495034.1:16382885-16400963 GCF_000754665.1 Bison bison bison | reverse complement strand
GAAATAGATGGGGAAACAATGGAAACAGTGTCAGACTTTATTTTTTGGGGCTCCAAAATCACTGTAGATGGTGACTGCAGCCATGAAATTAAAAGACTTACTCCTTGGAAGGAAAGTTATGACCAACCTAGGCAGCATATTAAAAAGCAGAGACATTACTTTGCCAACAAAGGTTCGTCTAGTCAAGGCTATGGTTTTTCCCATGGTCATGTATGGATGTGAGAGTTGGACTGTGAAGAAAGCTGAGTGCCGAAGAATTGATGCTTTTGAACTGTGGTGTTGGAGAAAACTCTTGAGAGTTCCTTGGACTGCAAGGAGATCCAACCAGTCCATTCTGAAGGAGATCAGCCCTGAGATTTCTTTGGAAAGAATGACGCTAAAGCTGAAGCTCCAGTACTTTGGCCACCTCATGCAAAGAGTTGACTCATTGGAAGAGACTCTGTTGCTGGGAGGGATTGGGGGCAGGAGGAGAAGGGGACGACAGAGGATGAGATGGCTGGATGGCATCACGGACTCGATGGATGTGAGTCTGAGTGAACTGTGGTAGTTGGTGATGGACTGGCGTGCTGCGATTCATGGGGTTGCAAAGAATTGGACACGACTGAGCGACTGAACTGAACTGAACTGAACAGAGCACAGATAGAAGAAACAAAACCTTCAGATTGGGAAGGTCTCCCTCTTGAGATATGAGATGTCGTCACCGTACTAATTTCTGGAGAATACTGCCTGCTACTCTGGCCCATGTTCTTAAAATACTTAGTATGATGTGTCAAATCCCCTTAGTTTGTAGAGCCAAAATGAGATAGCCTGAGATTTTTTAAAAGAGAAAGGGCAAGCAGAGACACATTAAAGCATGATACTATAGGAAGCAAGAAAATCCACCCACCTTTCAAGCTACAGTGACATTAAGAAAACTCAGTTGATTTACAAAGTCCACATGCTCTGTTTTGTGGCCCTAATGAACTGGCACATCTCTTCAGGCATTTGCCAGCATCTTATCTCAAGATTACACACTTTAGATGAGGTACGTCTGAAACTACTTTGTAAAGTAATCTTAGTTGGTTAGTAACCCACGTTGCCATCTATTTATCAATATAGAGATATTTGTTCTTAGCAGAATCTAATAAAACTCAAGTATTCAAGTGTTTATTGCGACCTATTGATCACTCCTTTATAAAATAAGTATTTAGAATGACAGTATTTAATGAATTTTTCATTAAAATGCCACTTTTTTGGTTTCCTGGAGATTGATAAGACATTTAGAAAAAGGACTGGATCTGGCAAATGTAGTCTACTGAGCTTGGTGACCAATATAGGAAGCCAAGCATATCATGAGCTAAACTACAGCTCTTGCTTGGTAGTCTGAGAAAATGCCATGTAAGAATAATCATACTAGCATCAAGAGAGAAACATACAAGAAGAAACTCACAGTGAATTCAGATGTTGATGGCAATCTTGAATTATTTATGGTAAACTTTTAAATTATTTTTCTATACTCAAACATGGACTGCAACTTAGAATGACTTTAAACAAGACAGTTGTGATTTTGTGTGAAATTGTCATAAATCAAAACAGTTCCTCTTAGGCATCAACACAGAGTCTTAATCATCTTGTAATAAATCACTCCAAGTTGAAGGGTAAAGGTGGCATTTTATAATCAAATAATAAAAGATTGCTTCGTCTCCCAACATGTTTTGTATTAACCAGCATCCAACTTCCTGGCATGTAAGTGCTTTATGGTGCTTTCATCTGATTGGACAGAAATGTATTTGAATTATTAGCATTCTTGGGCTGAAGGCAGCAGGGCGTTCACTTTCAATTCTGAAAAGGCTCTCTCTCAGAGGTGACTTACATTCATTATGTTCTGATGCCTTGCCTATGTAAATTAGTAATCAAATATTCTAAATGGGTAATGGAAAATAATTTTATCTACTACTAGCATCCTAAATCATAGTCACAAGGTTTAAAAAGTCTGATTGGGGAGTTTGGTGAAAATATCTTCCTAAGTGTTGTTTTGGTACATTTTCCAAGTTATTAAATCTTCTGTAAGCATAAGAAAAAAATCTCTATATATACATATAAAATTTATTTAGAAGGCAAATCAAATTGGATATAAAAATCTTTATGCTCAATTTAGTCAACTTCTTCCCGAGATGAGCTCGTAGAATAAATGAACTTTAATTAACTTATTGGCTCCTTGGTCACATGATTATGATGTTAATCATTTGAATAGATTGCCTTCTAAGGGTGTTTTTTAAAATAAATGTTAGAGAGAATGAACCAACAAATTACTTCCCGATAATTTTCTGTTTGTACAATATTTCAAATGGGATCCATCTTTCTTGGATATTTAATTACTGTTGTATAAAAGTATGAGTAGAGGATGCAAATGCTTCTTTGTTTTTAAAGAATTTGAGAGAAAATAAGTAATTTAATGCTAAGTTGAGAAAATTTGGGAGTAAAATCAAGGAGTTCTGAATTTTGGCAAAATGCAGTCATGTGACTAGCATCACAATTAACATATGTGACAGCTTTGTCACCCCCCCAAATTTCCCTCATGGCCTTTGTGTAAGTTTAAAGTGACTGTTACTTCAGTCTCATCTTCTGATTTATAAGGTCTTCACAGGTGGCAATGCAGGAGATGCCTGGAGATACAGGTTCAATCCCTGGTTTGGGAAGATCCCCTGGAGAAGGAAATGGCAACCCACTCCACTATTCTTGCCTGGAGAATTCCATGGACAGAGGAGACTTGCAGGATATAGTCCATGGGGTTACAAAGAGTTGGACATGATTGAGCATGCACACACACACTTTCAGAATAGATCAGGTTAGTAGAGATTTCTAGTCAAGTGAGAGCTTTAGTTACAGAATTATCAGAGTGCCTCATTATAAAGAACTATCACCTCCAAAGTAGTTCGAGATGGGTTACCTCAAAAAAGCATCTTGGCTATTTTGTATTCCATTACTACTAACTCTGTCTTTATTTTCTGCTGTGTTTTGGGCATTGTGCTAGTTGTCTGGCATTCAGTCTCTCATTTAGCCCTAACAAAAACTCTGAAAATTTGGTATTGATGTCTTCAGGATATCGCAGGGTCTAAGAGTATGAACACTGAAGACCAACTGCCAGGGTTCGTTGTCCAACTCTGCCACTTGCTGAATGAACACTAGCAAGATGTTTAACCTCACTTAATTCATTGCTTCACGTGTAGACTAGGGAAAATAGTAACAATACGATTTAGCTGTTAGGAGGTTTAATGAAGCTATTCAATATTATGCCTTAGCATATTTTCTGGTGCATTGTAAATACTACACGAAGTTAGCTATATTTTCTGCTATTTTACAGATGAGGAAATGGAGAGATATGGAAGCAAATGCATATGAGTAATATTTTTGTTGTTGTTGTTCAGTCTCCGAGTTGTGTCCAACTGTGCGACGCCATGGACTCCAGCACGCCAGGCTTCCCTGTCCTTCACTACTTCTTGGAATTTGTCCATTGAGTCAGTGATGCTATCTAACCATCTCATCCTCTGCCGCCCCCTTCTCCTTTTGCTTTCAACCTTTCCCAGCATCAGGGTCTTTTCCAATCAGTCGACAATTTGCATCAGGTTGTTAAAGTATTGGAGCTTCAGCAGCAGTCCTTTCAATGAATATTCAGGGTTGATTTCCTTTAGGATTTACTGGTTTGGTCTCCTTGCAGTCCAAGGGACTCTCAAGAGTCTTCTCCAGTACTACAATTTGAAAGTAACTAATATATGTCAGAGTTTAATCTAAGCATAGTTACTTCCAAAGCAAGTCTTCCCTTGCCTATCATGCTGCTGTTATATTAATGTTCTGATTAGGAAGAGGATATTTGGCTATCAATAGTGTCATCATATATCTAGTTTATGCCCATTGTCTTAGTGCAATTACCAGTAGTGCCCCCTTTAACTCTCATGATTGTCCTTTTTAGATGATAAATTATATGATCACTCTACTAATAAGCCCCATTTTATGTTTCAGTGAAAAATGATTTTTTTTATTTGTAAACTTTCCTGTGATCCAAAGGGATTCCCTGGTTGCTCAGATGGTAAAGAGTCTACCTGCAATGTGGGAGACCTGAGTTTGTGCCCTAGGTCAGGAAGATCCCCTGGAGAAGAAAATGGCAACCCACTCCAGGGTTCTTGACTGGAAAACCCCATGGACGGGGGAGCCTGTGGGCTACAGTCCATAGGGTTTCGAAGAGTCATACATGACTGAGTGATTTCACTTTCACTTTTTCTGTGATCCTCTAACACACACATACACACACACACACGCGTTCTATCTCAGGGTAGATTTTATAAGGAAGTTGCAGATGCTATTTTTGTTTTGTATTCAAGACATTAATACCATTTGGCAACTTGATGGCTTTATGCAGAGTAAAGATACACAGTTTTGAATCTGTTTTTCAGGTTGAGAGCTCTGTACCGATCCCACATGAATGGGTACACCTTGAAACTGACTACCATTGAAATGAATTTGGGGTATTAGTAAAATGCTGTTGGTTGTCCAAACCAGAAAAATATGGTCTAGTAGACAATTAGAATCTATACAGGGTTTCTGAGTGTGATTCTTTTGTAAGGGCTTGTTTCTTAGACAGAGGAAGATAAAGGTTATGAATTACTTCTAATGTAAGATTTTCCCCCTAATGGAAATTCAGTTCATATCTGACTTTTAGTATTTTCTTAGTAGTTCTATAGACCAACATATATTAGTCCTTTAAATAAACATTGTGAGAAAAAAGTATCTTCCTTTGTTGCTTTCCCCTTTAAACATAAACACAACTGAAGTGTCTGTGAAATATGCCATAACTAAAATGTTTGCATTAGTGAGACTCCAGGTGAGAGCCAAGAATTCTCTGTTCATAGATACTAAACCGTCATAGAGACCCCAAATCAAACAATTTTATTTTTATTCCTTTGTGGCTTGGCGATATTCACACCTTTATATTCCTATAGCCAGTATTTTATTTTACAATATATATTTCAGTCTCCAGATAGTTAAATTAATTCATTTTATACTCCATTTTATGAACACATTTTTTTTTTTCTATTGTCATTGGAGGCCCAGCCATAAGCAATGTGTTTAGCCTTCTGCTTACCCAATCATATTCAGCAAAAAAATAGACTTTCATCTGAAGAAATTCCCTGTGGAGTAGGAGACACAGCTGTTTCATCCTGCTAGACAGCCTGCAGAGAGATACTATTTTCCTTGGGGGACAGGACACTCAAGTTTTGAGAATCTAGGTACTGCACTATTGGGGAAAAAGATGAAAAGAAAATAGACCATCTTTTTTACTTCTATTGTGCAGAATATAAAGAAAGTCTTTGTTCGGATTTTATGTCCTCCTCCTCCTTTCGCAATCTTTAGTCTTTTAAAATTCTACCCTTAACTAAATGGGTAAGCTGCAAAAAAGATTAAACTTAAAAATATACTAGGAATACAGAATGAAGAGAGGTGATTGATCTCTGAGTAGGTATCCAACAGTGCAATGAAATTCTCAAGCAGGTTCCTTTTTATTTCAAAATGGGTTTGATTCAGAGGGATTTTATAGCTGCTAAATCATGCAGTTGGCAGAGATTGTGCGTGCTTCTCACAGTTACTTTGAAAGATGTCAAATTTGGCAAAGGCAGTAAAAATACTGGGATTTACTGAGTTTGCTTTTTTTTTTTTTTCTCTCTTCTCTCCTTGAGAACGCTCTAAAATTCAGCGTGCTCGGAAGTACTACAGTACAACCAAAGTGTGCAGAATCGCAGATTTCACAGAAAGAGAGTGGCTTTCTCAGTCAGTGTGTTGCGTCTACGTCTTTGGCAAAAGGATGGCAGCCGATGCTAGTTGTTACGAAAGGCTCCTCTTGACCACCAGTGTGCTTGGTTTCAGTGTCATTGCCTTTGGCGTCTGAAAGCTGCTGATTTCCAGCATGATAGTTCCTGAACAGCCTCACTTTGTTTATCCAGGGAGAAGGAGGTCTGAAGCAGCACCTGTGGTCAGATAGGCATGCCTGCAAAGACTGCCACCCTGTACAGTATACTCATCACGAGTGTGGCTTTGGCTTTCGAATGCCTTGGTTAGACTATCATTTCCATTAGTGATTTGGATTACCTTTCCAAGCCCTAGCTTTACTAAGTGTGAGTGAATGGAGGGAACAGACGATTTCATTAGGGATTGAATGAGATGCAGAGTGCTTAGGACAGATACGTAAGTGTCAATCAATGCCATTACAACTATCGTCATTTTTATCTTCAGTGAATGGGATTTATTATTATTGTTAGATTATTACCCCCAGCCCAGGAGAATAGATTTTTAGGGTTCATAAAGTTCACATTTGTTTTCATGACACAAGTGGTGCAATTGTTACTATCATGTTTATGATACAATGCCTCATGTCTATCTTGTCTGGAAGAAAGTGGCACCTGCTATCTGTGAGTCCCTAAATGCTGTTCTGCTACTGATCAGATTCAGATTACGATTTCTCTTTGTACATGAAAAAAATTAGCTTTCCAAAGAAAATGTTCCTGGGGCCAAGCTTATAGCCCCTTTGATAGAGAAAACATGTGTGAATATACAGCAACATAAGCAATGTAATAGAAGAATGCTTCGACTGGTGTGGTCTAGGTAATTTGCTAAGAAACTGCTTATTCATAGAAGATTGTATATAAATCCTTCCTAAAATCTATTGGTATCTGTAGCTCAGATAAGCCTTGATTATAGGACAGAAAGTCAGAGTAGTGATAGAATTCTAAGCACTTCAATTTCTGATATCCAGAGCTCTATAAATGTGGCTTCTTAAGATGTATCCATTATGTGCTAGTCAATGTGACAATTTAAAAATTTTATCTTTGAAGCAGTCCTATTGTCCCTATCTCCAGATGAAGACACTTTCTTGTTCTAGAGGAAAATTTTGTTAATTAATATGACCTTTGCCTTTAACGCTTTGAAGTGCATTTATTCTCTTTCACATAGAAATAGCCTCTCTTATCAATTACTACAACCCTAGTGGCCAGCACAGCTCCTGAAACATAGAACACGTTCAATAAATATTTTAAGTGTCTACATAAATGCTAACATAGGTATTCTGAAGAACTATAATGTCTTCATTTTCTGTGTCTCTTTTGAAACCTCTCCCTGACTATAATAAAGTATACAAACCCCTGCTTCCTTGCAAGAATAGTGAGGGTAGATTAAGGTGGAAACCAAGACTGTTCAAGCTTCAGGGATTATCTCAAACTGTGACTAAGCTTCTATTGTAGGACTAAAGGGATTCAGGCAGAAATTAAACCATCAGGACAAGTAAGATGATGGAAGTATTTGACTAAACTTCCCAGCTCTGTCAACTGGAATAGATATAAACAAGTGGGCCCAATCTTGTAGATGATTAATAGATAATTTAGGGAGGCTATTGTAGGCCACCTGTTTGCTCCATAGAAGCTCAAGGAATATGTTTTAAAATTTAAATAGGTTTGTCCCATATCCTCACATACAGTGCATCCATGTGTTGAGGTGTTTTTAATATGATATAAGCACTACTATGACCTATTGGGTCCTATATGATCTAGACCTTTTGCCTCCGAACTATCCTCTCAATTGTATGACTCCAGTCACACTGCTCTTTGCATTTCAAAATCTTTTTCTTATTGTTCCCTTGCCTGGAGGCTCTTTTCACTCTTGATCCTTCAATTTCAACTCAAATATCACCCGTAGACCTTCCCAGACTAGGGCATCTAAACTGATTTCCATTTCCAGACTTTCTCTATCAGAGTGCCTTGATGATTTCAGCTTGTGACAAATGCAATGAAAGGAATCATCTTCATTCTGACTAGGTTTCTTCCAAATGAACAAAGGCAACAAGTAAGTTTTGTGTGGATGAGGGACTTCTTTCTCTCCCCATATTTAAAGCTGATAAAAGCCTAGAGTTTGGTGTATTCTCAACAAATATCTGTGATACATATTACTCTCTGAAGAATGTAGTGCTAGGTACTATGGAATGGCCTAAACTGTAGAAGATTTATGATTTTGATGATCTGATTGTTCTTGAAATGACTATGGACATTATACTGCTTGACTATTAGGTACTGGTATCACAGCATGGAAAGCCGTGTGCCAAAACCTGGATAGAGGGGACCAGCAGCAAATGAAATCTTGTGTAGGAGAAGGCAATGGCACCCCACTCCAGTACTCTTGCCTGGAAAATCCTATGGATGGAGGAGCCTGGTAGGCTGCAGTCCATGGGGTCGGAAAGAGTCGGACATGACTGAGCGACTTCACTTTCACTTTTCACTTTCATGCGTTGGAGAAGGAAATGGCAACCCACTCCAGTGTTCTTGCCTGGAGAATCCCAGGGACGGGGGAGCCTGGTGGGCTGCCGTCTATGGGGTCGCACAGAGTCGGACACGACTGAAGCGACTTAGCAGCAGCAGCAGCAGTTGGGGTTGAGAGCATTCAGAGCATATGACCTGTCTGAACAACTGCCCTGAGAGAGGATGGTGATGGTTAATTTTGTTTTACTTGACTGAGCCATGGTATCCAGATATTTGATCAAACATTATTCTGGATTTTTCTGTGAGGGTGTCTTTGTGTGTGTGTGTGTGTTAGTTGCTCAGTTGTGTCCAACTCTTTGCAACCCCATGGACTGTGGCCCACCAGGCTCCTCTGTCCATGGGATTTCCCAGACAAGAATACTGGAGTGGGTTGCCATTTCCTTCTCCAGAGGGTGTCTTTAGATGATATTAATATTTAAATTGGTGAACTTTGAGTAAAGCAGATTGCCCTCCTAAATGTGGGTGGGCCTCATCCAATCAGCTGAAGGCCTTACTCAAACAGAAGACTGACCTCCCATGAGTAAGAGGGAGTTCTGCCAGCAGGCAGCCTTTGGGCTTGAAATGAAACACTGGCTCCTCCCTGAGTCTTCAGCCTACTGGCCTACCCTGCAGATTTTGGACTTGATTAGTCTCCATAATCATGTGACCAATTCCTTAGAATAGATCTCTATATACATTCCATTGGTTCTGTTTCTCTAGAGAGCCCTAAAAATTTGAGGATATTGAGGTGAAGGATCCCAAAGGCTCTGAAAAGTTAGAGATAATTGTAATAATCACAGCAGAAAGTTTATCGCATTTGGGGAGACATTGGTGATGTTTCTGTTTTGAAGTCCATTAAGATAGTGGTTGGTCTTCCCTGGTGGCTCAGTGGTAAAGAATCTGCCTGCAATGCAGGAGATACAGGTTCGATCCCTGGGTCAGGAATGTCTCCTGGAGGAGGGCATGGCAACCCACTCCAGTATTCTTGCCTAGAAAATCCCTGGACAGAGGAGCCTGGGAGGTTCCAGTCCATGTGATTTCAAAAAGTTGGACATGACTGAAGTGACTGAGCATGCATGCAGACACAGGATAGTGGTTGTACATGGGAATCTGTCCAAATAAAGCAGCATTTCCATTAGTGGCTTCCCTTTTGGAAATGTGCACAGAAAGCTTCAATTTAGGGAATAGGTGAAGAAAATAAGTAGCAAGCCATCAGATGGAGTTGAAATGAACCCATAGATTCACTGTTCCACTTTTCTAAGGAAAGATGAAATGGGAGCCTCTAACAGCAAAGATAAGGCTATCATCAGGGGCATCTCCATGCCTTTATATGAACTATCTTACTTAATACATTCAAACAAGCCTTCAAGGTAGATGAGAATGTTACTATATTACAAATGAGAAAGCTTGAGACTCTGAAGAGTGAAATTACTTTGCCAAATTCAAATAGCTAGTAGGTGCTGGTTTTAGGACTCATACCCAAGCATGCTGTTTCTAGCAACTGTCCTGGCCTGCCATGGCATTTCCTTTAGCCCTTTTGCTCTGAAGGACACTTGAAAGTAAGGGTTGTTAGAACTTCAGAACTTAGAAGGTTTTACAGAAGCATTGGATCCCTGGACTAAAATTATGTTTCATATTTTAGTGTCTTCATTATTTAAAAAATTTGTATTATCAAATGGGTATAACATCTAGAGTGATTTTTTCCCACAGTTGAAATCTCAGACTGTGTGAAATTCCATGCACTGTATTTCACAACAGTATATACATTGCCTTCCACTGCCTTCTAGAAGATCTGGACTTTATTTTGGACTTGGTAGGGGGGTCATTGTGAAATTGTGAGAAGGGTGAATGTGAAGGGAAAAATGATACACACTTTGTCTCTCTAGGTATCAAATGTACCTGAGTATAAGAAAATATCTTTTTTAAGAGGCTATGCATTCATATGAATCACCTCTCCCCATCTACTCTAATTAGACGTTCTACTCTATTTCTTCATTGTGAAGAAATTCAGGAAAAATATGGACAGACACATGCAGGTTCTAAAATTTTTCTCGATAGGAAAAGCTATCTCTCTTTAAATTCTAGTACCTTTGTCTCCATCCTGTGTGGCTTGTACCTCTGTCACTTTGTCACCAACATGATTAGTAAGAGGTACAAGGAAATTTCTTCAGCATGGCATTTGTCTCAACTTGGTTGTAAGCAGAAACACAAAATAACATAGGTAGAAAAGTACTTTTAAATCTTAAGTTTCAGAAAAACAATACCTATCTCAATAATAGCCATCTAACTGCATGTGCTGTGCTGTGCTCAATTGCTCAGTTGTGTCCGACTCTTTGCAACCATATGGACTGTAGCCCACCAGGCTCCTCTGTCCATGGGGATTCTCCAGGCGGAAATAGTGGAGTGGTTGCCATGACCTCCTCCATGGGATCTTCCCAACCCAGGGATTTGAACCCACGTCTCCCACATTGCAGGCAGATTCTTAACTGCCTGAGCCACAGGGAAGCCCAAATGCATACCTACCATAAGTTAGGCATTGTCCTGGCAGAATTAAATATGGTGTCACACCTAATCCTCACAACGATCATGTTTCCTCATTGACTTATTCATAAATTGAGCTTTGAAGAAGTTAAGACGTTACTGATGTCACAGGCTAGGATAGGGATCTAGCCAGTATTCAAACTCAAGCTTGTCTGTTCCTCAGACTCATGTTTTTTTCACTGTGAATATCCATCTGATTTCCTGAAATCTCTACAAAGACTTGTGCTGCCCACCGAGCCGTGAGACAAGGGGAAAACCCCGTGCTATTTCTTAGACCAGCAGATCCTTAAGTAACATGCAGTGTGAGAATCTGGGTATCAGAAATTCCAGCTGTGAGTGTGGCCAACCAGATGAGCTGAAGCCTCAGGGAGGCTGCACAAGAAATTGGACGTTTTCTCATATTTTAACAAGAAGCGGCAAATTTCCACACAAAAGGAAATACTATTTGACACATGCAAGACGCCTGTTGTTGGGTCGGAAATTCTTCCCTGGGCTCTTCAGGCATCTGTTTCCCAGCTGCCCCTGGAGGTCAAAGGCCATTTTCCCTTCTGGTTCCTAAATCTACAAGATTGTCTTAGCGCTGTGTCTCGCCAGTGCATTTCCAATTGAAACATTAAACATATTTTCTCTCTTGTCTCCTCATGCAGTCAGCTTCCTTCTGTTGCTAGCTCGAGGGGTTATCTCTTTTTAGTCACAGCACAAGGGCGATGTTTTTGCAGTGTTATCATGGAGTCATGTGCCATGTTTTCTCTTTCATCCAACAAGTCTATCTAATAGAATTATAATACACAAGCCAGTCTGTCTTGCCATCCTGATGCTGTATTTCATGGTGCATGAGACCACGTGATGACTAGAATATTCTCCCAACTTGAAGACGTGATGGTTCTGCAACTAGGTTTGATTTGTGTAGAAAACAAAACAAAATAAAAAAAACAATGCTGAAATGACTACTTGATTCCTCTTCTCCTTGTCTTTCTCTCTCAAGATTTCTCAACCGTGGCACTATTGACATTCGGGGCTGGAAAAGTCCTTGTTGTGAAGGGCTGTTCTGTGCGTTGTAGGGTGTTTAGTAACATCCCTGGACTCTAACCACTAGAGGCTAGTACGCCTCCACCTCCCAGGTGTGACAACCCAAAATACCTCCATAGATTGCAAGTGTCTCCTGGGACGTAAATAACCCCTGGTTGAAATCACTGTTCTCTCTTTTTTTCTCTGTCTTCTCTCTCTCTCTCTCTCTCACATACACACACACACAAACACAGCACTTTAAAGGGACAGGTTTCTTACTGAAATTACCAGTCCTATGCATGGTACTTAGATGGTTTTGTGTATTTGCCTATGGAAGAAATTCTTATACATCTAAAAACTACATGGCTAGCTGTTTCTTCAAAGATAAAACTTGGAATTGTGTACGTTCTAGGCCTCTGCAAAACCTTGAAATCATCTGAAGATGAGTCAGCCCCGAAGCCTGACATACCTGTCCAGGGACTTAAAGGTGGATAGCCCAGAGAGTGGGGAGGAGGGGCAGGACATGGGAGTCATGTCAACTTTACAAAAATGAAAGCTTGGAAATAAACTGCTTTTAGTTCCTGAGCAATTCTGGCTTCTAGTTTCAGTTCAAGGCTGCAGTAAATGCTCCTTTCTGAGCTCTTACCCCCACTGCCCTCGAATGGTGCAGGGTCAGACGCCACTGGGGAGGTTCCAGGGTGCAGAAAGGCAGTTCACAGATTAGCTGAACTGATGCAACAGGGAGAAGGGTCTGGCTTCCCTTTGGGTCTGGGTGTGAATGACAACCCTCTTCCTCCTCCAGGTGGGATTTTTTTTTTTTTTAACACATTAATGCCGGTTATGCCTTTCAGAATGTGTGATGTTCCCAGAAGTTACAGAATTTCAGGCCCATCATGGAAATGGCAACCCACTCCAGTATTCTTGCCTGGAGAATCCCATGGACAGAAGAGCCTGGTGGGCTACGATCCATGGGGTTGCAAAGAGTCAGCCGTGACTGAGCATGCACACACACACACCTACACCCACACACCCCCACCTTCCCTGCAACAGACGCACACACCTGTGTACTTACCTACTGAACTCCAAGCAGTGGTCCTCAAGGCTTGAGTATGAAAAAAGTTCTACTTCTTGAATTCAAGTGGCTTGCATTCCCTTTTGGAAGATAAAACCTGATATATTATATCCTCTGAATATTTTCGCAGTTTTCACCAAGTCACTTTCTCCCTCCTGGAGGTAATTCTGTACTGAATAACAGTCCTATTTTGCATTGTTCCCACTCTACTGTCACGTGTGTGTTTACCTGTCTATGTTTCTATGAAGGCTAGAATGATGATGTATCACATTCGCATTCTCAGTGTTTTGCAAAGGTCTTGACATGGGGTTAGTGGAGCTCTCTGCTGCATTTAATGACAGAGAACAATAAAGCCTTTCTGAAACTTTTTACTCCTCAGAGTCAGTGTCACTCCTGTTTTCCTCTCTGACCTTACTTTACTTTTTTTCTTTGTTTCCTTGATCATTCCTACCCTCTAAAACTCTTACATACTGGAGTTCTATAGAGATTTAGATTTGATTCTCTATTTTACTTATCTTGCATAATTTCCCTAAATGATCTAATCTGTTTTAATTGGCTTAACTGTAGAGACTTGATTCTCAAATCTACTACCTTCTATCCTAACTTCTTTTCCAAGTTTTGAGCAATTTGCTGGATATATCCACCTAGCATTCCAAAGTGAAAGTTGCTCAGTCGTGTCCGACTCTTTGTGACTCCTTGGAATTCTTCAGACCAGAATACTGGGGTGGGTAGCCTTTTCCTTCTCCAGGGGATCTTCCAAACCCAGGGATCGAACCTAGGTCTTTCTCATTGCAGGCGGATTCTTTACCAGCTGAGCCACAAGGGAAGTCCAAGAATACTGTGGTGGGTAGCCTATCCCTTCTCCAGACGATTTTCCCGACCCAGGAATTGAACCAGGGTCTCCCGCATTGCAGAAGGATTCTTTACAAACCGAGTTCCCTGATAACTTCCCTGAGTTATCAAGGAAGCCCAAGAAGTTCCAATTCAGCGCATTCAAGACATGGTAGACATTATCTCTTCCTCAACCACAGTTAACCTCTTCATTATTCTGGATCTCAGTTGATAGCCCTATCATCTTTGTAGCCATTCAGTCCAGAAACATGTGAGCCATCATTAATTCTTCCTTCTCCCTCCTGTTCCCCAATTCTGTATTGGATTTTCCACCAAATTGCAATGCTTTTACCTTCTAAATTTGCTGCTGTAGTTTGGGTTTTTTTTTTTGATCAAGGCTATCCTCCCTTCTGTATTTGTGTCATTACTATCATAGTAAATGTCATTGTCATCTTGCAATGATCTCTTATATATCTCCCTGACTCTGGTCTTGCGCATCTTAAATTTAGCCTCCTCGCTGCAGCCAGGGTGAGTTATTAAAAATTAACTCCAACTCTGATGCATCTCTCTCCGCTCTTAAAACTGCTTTTCAATGGAATAAAGCCCACCAGTCTTAACATGGCATGACCCGGTCCCATTCTACTTCTCCAGACTCACTTGTTATGATTTGTTCCAGTTACTACTGCTGTGTTATAAGGTGCCTTGTAATTTAACAGTTTAAAATAGCCCTCTTATTGTGCTTACAGATTCTAGGGGTCAGGAATTCAGATAGGACCCAGCAGGGGTGGTTTTTCTCTGATTCACAGTCTGGGAATTCAGTTGGGCAGACTTAATGGCTAAGGTGACTAGAGGGCTGGTGGCTAGAATCATCTAAAGGCTCATCTTATCTATTAGAATGACACAAAAGTTCGGACAAGCAATCAGAGTGCCTACGTGGGGTTTGGTTGGTTTATGGCACAGAGGCCTTGTGGATTGAGTTTCTTAGAGAATGGCTCAGAGCTCTGAGTATGAATGGTCCATTGAACGAGGTGGAAGGTGCATGCCCTGTTATGACCCAGCCTAGTGCATCACACAGAATCCCTTTAGCAATTCTCTCTTTGTGAAAGCATCACAAGGTCTGGTGTAATAAAGAATATATCTGGTCTTTGTCCCTGAATCTTGGCACAGAGCTTTAAAAAAATCCTTGGAGTTTTCTGAGTGATTAGAGTGTCTTTTGTTGCTTGTAATGATCCCTCTTCAATCATATCTGAATTTATGCCATGAGGTAACTCATAGTGGAGCCTCTAGATAGCTTTAGAGGACTGATTGACAGAAAAACCAACCATGTGGTTAGAGGGTTGGAGTTTTCAGTCCCACCCCCTGATCTCCATGGAAGGGAGAGGGACTAGTGAGCCCCTTGGTTGGTAAACATATTGATGAACTGGGAGGGTGACATACTCTGATTTCATGAGGCCAGAGGCTCCTGTGCTTGAGACCTTTGTCCCAAGTACCTGTTCGAATGGCTGTTCATTTGCATCCTTTATAATAAAGTGGTAATGTCAATATAGCACTTGAGTTTTGTGATGTGTTCTAGCAAATTACTGAAACTGTAGGGGTTCAGGAAAACTCCTGAATTTGTAGCCATGCCTACCAGTCAAAAGTGTGGTGGTCCCCAGCACCTGTGAAAGTGAAGTCGCTCAGTCGTGTCTGACTCTGTGACCCCATAGACTGACTGTATTCTACCAGGCTCCTCTGTCCATGGGATTCTCCAGGCAAGAATACTGGAGTGGGTTGTCATTTCCTTCTCCAGGGGATCTTCCTGACCCAGGGATTGAACCCAGGTCTCCCGCATTGTAGGCAGACGCTTTACCGTCTGAGCCACGTTACGATAAAAGTGGTGACGATCTCACAGCACTGAGTCTTTTAGTCTATGGATGTTGTTGTTCAGTCGCTAAGTCGTGTCCAACTCTTTGTGACCTCATGGACTGTAGCCAGGCACTTCTGTCCTCCACTGTATCCTGAGGTTTGCTCAAATTCATGTCCATTGAGTTAATGATGCTATCCAACCATCTCATCCATCCTCTGTCATCCCCTTCTCCTGCCTTCAATCTTTCCTGGCATCAGGGTCTTTTACAATAAGTTGGCTCTTCGCATCAGGGTCTTTTACAATAAGTTGGCTCTTCGCAGGTAGCTAAAGTAATGGTGCTTCAGCTTCAGCACCGGTCCTTCCAATGAATATTCAGGGTTTTTTTCCTTTAAGATTCACTGGTTTGATCTTGCAGTCCAAGGGACTCTCAGGAGTCTTCTCCACACCACAATTTGAAAGCATCAATTCTCTGGTGCTCAGCCTTCTTTATGGTCCGACTCTTATATCTGTACATGACTACTGGAAAAAAACCATAGCTTTGATTGTACAGGCTTTTGTTGGCAAAGTTATGTGTCTGTTCTATAATATGCTGTCTAGGTTGGTCATAGCTTTCCTTCCAAGGAGCAAGTGTCTTTTAATTTCATGGCTGCAGTCACCATCTGCAGTGAGAATCTAATTGAATTGTAGGACACCTAGTTGGTTTTAGAAAATTGATGCTGGAAAGCACAATCCCACCCAGATTCAAGGTAGGGGCCATGGACCTCCCACCTCTTATTTATTTATTTGACTGTGCCGGAGCTTAGTTGTTGCACGCGGTGTCTTTAGTTGCGGCATGAAAATGCTTAGTTGCAGCATGCAAATGCTTGGCTGTGGCATGTGGGATCTAGTTCCCTGACCAGAGATCGGAACTTTTCCTACCAATTTAACTTCTTTCTCTGACTGAGTCCAAATGAGAATTAATTTTCTTTTTCACAGAAGCAGAAATAGAAGTAAGTAGAGGTAAGCTTTAATGCCATCTCCTATCTTTTTCCTTTTTGGATCTCAGTAAATTAAGAGATAGAGGGATTTAATGGTTGCTTTCTCATCCCTTCAGGTAATGGGTGGTAGCAAGGAGCTGTGCTCTCAGTAGCAGCATGGACAGAGTTCAGGCTCTGTTGCTTTAGGATTCTCCAAAGAGAGAGAAGGTCATTGGGCTTTTCCTCCATGAAGTTCACTGAATGTTATCCTGACTCCTGTTGGAAGGACCAGGGAGCAATGACTAGGTTTCCTGACTATATTAAATGTAATTACAGATTTAAGAACTGCACCACTCAGGCACAAATCCTTTTAAAAATATGTATTTAAATAAATCTGTTTATACATTTTGTTTTGGCTATGCTAACCCTCCCATTTCAGAAACAGCATTGTTGCCTCAGCTCAAATTGCTCTGTTGTAATCAATGGCACCGAGCAACTTTATATTCAAGGCTTATGGGTTTCAATTACCTCAGGAGACAATCTGGTAACTGAAGATAGAAGGCGTCGCTTCAAAGTGGCATTCACTAAGAATTTCATTCCATGGGGGAGTAGTCCAGAGGAATCTTACCAATATACTTCCCTCTCTGAAATATGGAACCCGCGTATGGTCACTGCGTGTGCCCATGCGTCTCTGTGTGTGTGTGTAGTGACTAATATTAAAAAGTGCATGCATGGTACATTTAGACACTCTCTGCTGTGTTCATAAAGCAGCTTATACAAATATCCATCAGAGCACTTATATTGATTGAATTGTTACTCTCTGTGTATCTATTCATTTTCTAGATCATCAGCTTTGAGAACATTGTGGTAGTAGTAGTATTATTAACAACAACTTACTGAGAATGGATCCTGTGCCAGATGCTGCCCCATCTATACTTATTCACTTTTCTTGTCCCTTAACTGACCCTTTGATGTATGAACTTGTGGGCTGGCTAAAAAGTTTTTTCACATGGAAGAATCTGAACAAAGTTTTTGGCCATCCCAACATAACATACCAGCAGTTGAGGAAATAATGAAGATAGTGGTAATTCTAATGGACAGAAACTGGAATGGACATAGGAGAGTGTGTCTGTAGGAAATTGATCATCCTCCAGTAAAAACACTCAGACCTAATTAGCTGTATACATAAGCTGAAAACTCAGGTGGCCAAGAGTTGTAAGTCAGGAGCCAAGATGTGTGAGTAGAGAAGTAGTGTGTATATCTGAAAGCATATGATCATTCAGTTCAGTTGCTCAGTCATGTCCAACTCTTGGCAACCCCATGAATTGCAGCACGCCAGGCCTCCCTGTCCATCACCAACTCCCGGAGTTCACTTAAACTCATGTCCATTGAGTCGGTGATGCCATCCAGCCATCACATCCTCTGTCGTCCCCTTCTCCAACTGCCCCCAATCCCTCCCAGCATCAGAGTCTTTTCCAATGAGTCAGCTCTTCGCATGAGGTGGCCAAA
>NW_011495034.1:16382081-16382672 GCF_000754665.1 Bison bison bison | reverse complement strand
AGCCTCCTCCCTCCCCATACCATCCCTCTGGGTCATCCCAGTGCACTAGCCCCAAGCATCCAGTATCGTGCATCGAACCTGGACTGGCAACTCGTTTCTTACATGATATTTTACATGTTTCAATGCCATTCTCCCAAATCTTCCCACCCTCTCCCTCTCCCACAGAGTCCATAAGACTGTTCTATACATCAGTGTCTCTTTTGCTGTCTCGTTTCTTCCAAGGAGTAAGCGTCTTTTAATTTCATGGCTGCAATCACCATCTGCAGTGATTTTGGAGCCCCAAAAAATAAAGTCTGATGCTGTTCCCACTGTTTCCCCATCTATTTCCCATGAAGTGATGGGACCAGATGCCATGATCTTAGTTTTCTGAATGCTGAGCTTTAAGCCAACTTTTTCACTCTCCTCTTTCACTTTCATCAAGAGGCTTTTGAGTTCCTCTTCACTTTCTGCCATAAGGGTGGTGTCATCTGCATATCTGAGGTTATTGATATTTCTCCCGGCAATCTTGATTCCAGCTTGTGCTTTTTCCAGCCCAGCGTTTCTCATGATGTACTCTGCATAGAAGTTAAATAAACAGGGTGACAATATACA
>NW_011495034.1:16376687-16381981 GCF_000754665.1 Bison bison bison | reverse complement strand
CCAGCGTTTCTCATGATGTACTCTGCATAGAAGTTAAATAAACAGGGTGACAATATACAGCCTTGATGTACTCCTTTTCCTATTTGGAACCAGTCTGTTGTTCCATGTCCAGTTCTAACTGTTGCTTCCTGACCTGCATACAAATTTCTCAAGAGGCAGGTCAGGTGGTCTGGTATTCCCATCTCTTTCAGAATTTTCCACAGTTTATTGTGATCCACACAAAGGCTTTGGCATAGTCAATAAAGCAGAAATAGATGTTTTTCTGGAACTCTGTTGCTTTTTCCATGATCCAGCAGATGTTGGCAATTTGATCTCTGGTAGAGTAGAGCAAATCTGGTTTTAAGTTTTATTTTGAAGGCTAGAAATAAAACTAATGTGTAAAAAAGGCAAATATTGGAAGCATCTTATAGAGTTGTTACAAGAATTAGGATGCCTGCCATTACTAGTTGATACCAATTATTAGTGGGTTAAGAATCTTTTAAAGTTGTTTCCAGAAATTAAGCTATAAGAGAACACAAGGCCAAGAACTCAGTTGTGTTACAGCTCTCCTTGCATGGAATAGTAGGAAGCAGAGGAGATGTATATGGGGACAAAAGAGTAATTAAAGAGGCAAAAAGAAAAGCAGAACAGGAATTTGATGTGGAAATCTAACTCTCTGGTCATGGTTGTCAAGGTTGAGGAATATATAAGCCAAGGTCAGAAGAATGAAATCACCTCTGAGAGAGAGGACCATTCTTATATAATTGGGACCACGAATACAAACTCAGAAAAAAATATTCTGATTTTCCCACAGACCCAATACAATAAAAGACCAGCAGTCCTTAGGAACCAGGGCTCAGCAAAGTTAACTGAAGTGTGAAGTTACATAAGGGGCTTCCCTGATGACTCAGATGGTAAAAAATCTGCCTGCAATGCAGAAGACCCAGGTTCCTTCCCTGGGTTGGGAAGATCCCCTGGAGAACAGAATGGCTACCGACTCCAGTATTCTTTCCTGGAGAGTCCCATGGACAGAGGAGCCTGGTGGGCTACAAGCCATGCGGTCACAAGTCAGACATGACTGAGTACACTGAGCACCTGGGGAGTAAATGGCAAAGATAGAATTTGAGCTCAGGTTTGTCTGGATTCACGTTCACAAAATTTGGGACTTGCAAAGCAAAAAATCCAATAGTGAGAGATGTGAAAGTGATTTTTCCCTTTTCTTTAGAAGTCATGCCTAGCTACTGAGGTCAGCAACTATTATGGAACTAACATTCTGGCAAATTATTTTGTGTCTTTAAAAAGGCATAGATTAAACAGGAAGAGATGCTACAGATCAATAAATTTACATATTTTATAATTCCTGGGTCTCTGCTGCATTCTTCAGTGAATACAAATGCAATAAATACTTGGTCACAGATATTTACATAACTATAGGCTGACAATGCAGAGAGTCAGAAAGTATCATTTTTTGTACTTTAAGAATTTCAAGGAAATGAATACGTTTTTCTTTTTTCCTCAACAGTGGTTATGTAAAACAAACATTTATGATAATTTTAAAAGCTTGTTTCAGTGCAAAAATAAACAATTTATAAGACAAAGGCAATAAATAGCTAAGACAGTTGAATGATTACAATGTACACACACACACACACACACACACACGATCAAAAAGCGTGGTTAAATTCCACATTGAAGTCACGATAAAAGAGGAGGATTTTATTGCCAAATAATTAAATCTCTCTTTAAGTGTACTTTTTTCCCCTGTACACGCAAATTTAAGATCTTATTGAACCTTTTTGTTTTTCTCAGAAAAAATATTTGCCAGATTAAGTCTATCCTCAGCAGGCAGAGTTTTCATAATTATTTGGCTATTTCTGTTTATAAAAATGTCCTGTAGAGGCCATGCCTGAGTTTGCTGATCTACTATTATTTATATGGTGTGGGCAGGCAGGTGAAAGAGGGAAGTCATAAACTTTTGCAGCTCACGGAATAGTAGTCATAGTTACATTTATTGAACATGTACTAAGTGTCAGGGGCTGTGTGAATGCTTTAAGTGGATTGTCTACTTCAATTAACTCGATGAATTAAATATGAGAAAGCTGAAATGTAGAGAGATTAATCTAATTTCCAAGAATCAAATAATTAACAAGTTGGTAGGCTAACATGCAAAGCAGCTAGAGTCTGTACTCCTAATCAAGAGTTACATTCTTCATTTTCTTATCAAATCTGAAACAAATTGTCAGTCCAGGCCTTCACACCCACTGGTTGCTAGACTAATGTAAACTTAACATTGGAAACATCTGGTACCTCTTAAATTTACATCTATTTTTCCCTGATAGATTTGACTTTTCTAACAGTAAAAGATATTTTCTAATGAGCTTATGCTATCAGTAACTGACAGCTTTGTGATAAGATTTTTGTTATTATTAACCATAAAGGCAACAATAACAGCATTAAAGAACAAGATAGTGGCACCTAATACACATGGAGCATTTACATATGCCAAGAGTGACATTTAAAGGATATCTGTGCCTTTTGTTTTTTCTTTGGGCATTTGCTACTCCAACCAGGCCAAATATTTTAAATGCCTGCCCTCTTCTCTCCCTATCACGTCACTTTGGTCAAAAGGAAAAGACCTGACCTAAGCTCAACTAATCAATATTCCTTTCCTAAGAGTTAGAATCTTGAACATAAAGATAGAAGATAATTGCAGTTATATCATTCAAAATAACCCCAGAAATGGCCTGTGAGTTCCCATGTCTGAGACACCCAGAAGTGTTCTGACTTTCCTGTGACCAATAAGCTTGTGGTTATTTGCTTTTGTCTTGTTTTGTTGTTAGCACAACATGGTATTTAGACTTATTTGGTTGCAAATGAAAAAATATAATTCTGGCTCAGTACTTGTGGTTAGGATTATGATCACAGCATTCAAAAGACAAAACTGAAGCTCACAAAAGGCCAATGGACAAAGAGATGCAGATATATCAGATTCTAATGCCAAAATTATTACCCAGTGTCCACAACAGTGAACAGTTTGTGATGTTACTCTGCTTACAAGCTAGCAAGTTAGTCTGCATAGTCTCATGGACTGACTGAAGACACGAGACTCCTAGTTCAGAGACAAAGGGTGCTGTTCCTCACAGCCGGAGTGGTAACCAGAGCTTTATGATTGTTTTGGTTCCCCCAGTTTCTCCCTTCACCAAGTCTGAGGGCTTGCATTATAAGAGAGGAATCCTGGATTATGGGGGTCACCACTGTCAGTAAGTGGAAGCAAGTCTGCTTTGTGTTAGAGGTGTGGAGGGGGTTGTTGTTCAGTTGCTCAATCGTGTCTGACTCTTTGTGACCCCATGAACTGCAGCACTCCAAGCTTCCCTGTCCTTCACCATCTTCCGACGCTTACTCAAAGTCATGTCCCTTGAACTGGTGATGCCATCCAACCATCTTGTCCTCTCTTGCCCCCTTCTCCTCCTGCCTTCTATCTTTCCCAGCATCAGAGTCTTTTCCAATGAGTTGGCTCTTCACATCAGGTGGCTAAGATATTGGAGCTTCAGCTTCAGCATCAGCCCTTTCAGTGAATATTCAGAGTTGATTTCCTTTTGGGTTGACTGATTAGATCTCCTTGCAGTCCAAAGGACTCTCAAGAGTCTAACACCACAGTTCAAAAGCATCAGTTCTTCAGCACTCAGCTTTCTTTATGGTCCAGCTCTCACATCCATACATGACTACTGGAAAAACCATAGCTTTTCCAGTGGAGAGGATAGAGAGATTATGTCATTCCTCAAGGTTGCTCTCTGCTCACAGGAAGAAAGGATTCAGGTATGAGAGCTCAAGATCTTGCATTCTTGGCATCCACAGCAAGTATGTGCTCTAGCTGCATGGCAAATGGCCTCTCTCAACACTAGCTGTGCTCTACTACTTTTCAGACTTTGAGGTGGCCTTATTCATCTTCCAATAAATTATAAATTTCCCACCCCTCTTTCTTCCACTCCTGTTTTTCAGAAGCAAATCGAGTTAGAGAATATAGGGAAAGACTCAATTAGTAGACGCACCAGCTCTGCTTCGAAGTATTTCAGGACCTTTTCAGGACAGTTAATAGGCATAGATTTGGTGAATAGTGCAGAGAGCACAAGAGAGAGACTGTAATCATATTTGGTTTAATATGCTTGTATGTTGATGCCTTAGACAGAAACAACACAGGAACCAAAACCAAAGTTGATGTACGTGCACACATAGCTGTGTGTACTCACTAGGAATAAAAAACATAATCACTGTCAATGAGTATTTTGTTAACAGTTGTTTATTGAGCATTTGGTTTAGTCCAGGTACCCCGCTGGGTGTGATGAATGTAGCGGTGAACTAAATAAATTTGGCTCCTGTGCTCAGGGGCTTGTCATCTTTGTGATATTTATGGAGGAAATCTCATATTCATGGAAGACTAAACTAATGTTTGTGCAGCCCTTGACAAGGCAAATCCTTTCATGCCCACTCATGTAATCCCTAAAATCATCTAGAGATGATAGTATTAAAGGAGCCGAGCAATCTATAGATTCAATGCAATCCCTATCAAGCTACCAATGGTATTTTTCACAGAACTAGAACAAATAATTTCACAATTTGTATGGAAATACTAAAAGCCTCGACTAGCCAAAGCAATCGAGAAAGAAGAATGGAACTGGAGGAATTAACCTGCCTGACTTCAGGCTCTACTACAAAGCCACAGTCATCAAGACAGTATGGTACTGGCACAAAGACAGAAATATAGATCAATGGAACAAAATAGAAAGCTCAGAGATAAATCCATGCACCTATGGATACTTTATCATTGACAAAGGAGGCAAGAATATACCATGGAGAAAAGACAATCTCTTTAACAAATGGTGCTGGGAAAACTGGGTAACCACTTGTAAAAGAATGAAACTAGAATACTTCTAACACCATACACAAAAGTAAACTCAAAATGGATTAAAGATCTAAATGTAAGACCAGAAACTATAAAACTGCTAGAGGAGAACATAGGCAAAACACTCTCCGACATAAATCACAGCAGGATCCTCTATGACCCACCTCCCAGAATATTAGAAATAAAAGCAAAAATAAACAAATGGGACCTAATTAAACATAAAAGCTTCTGCACAACAAAGGAAACTATAAGCAAGGTGAAAAGACAGCCTTCAGAATGGGAGAAAATAATAGCAAATGAAGCAACTGACAAACAACTAATCTCAAAAATATACAAGCAACTCCTACAGCTCAATTCCAGAAAAATAAACGACCCAATCAAAAAATGGGCCAAAGAACTAAACATACATTTCTCC
>NW_011495034.1:16367403-16376587 GCF_000754665.1 Bison bison bison | reverse complement strand
AAGACATACAGATGGCTAACAAACACATGAAAAGATGCTCAACATCACTCATTATCAGAGAAATGCAAATCAAAACCACTATGAGGTACCATTTCACGCCAGTCAGAATGGCTGCGATCCAAAAGTCTACAAGCAATAAATGCTGGAGAGGGTGTGGAGAAAAGGGAACCCTCTTACACTGTTGGTAGACATGCAAACTGGTACAGCCACTATGGAGAACAGTGTGGAGATTCCTTAAAAAACTGGAAATAGAACTGCCTTATGATCCAGCAATCCCACTGCTGGGCATACACACTGAGGAAACCAGAATTGAAAGAGACATGTGTACCCCAATGTTCATCACAGCACTGTTTATAATAGCCAGGACATGAAAGCAACCTAGATGTCCAGCAGACGAATGGATAAGAAATCGGTGGTACATATACACAGTGGAATATTACTCAGCCATAAAAAGAATACATTTGAATCAGTTCTAATGAGGTGGATGAAACTGGAGCCTATTATACAGAGTGAAGTAAGCCAGAAAGAAAAACATCAATACAGTATAGTAACTCATATATATGAAATTTAGAAAGATAGTAACGATAACCCTATGTGAGACAGCAAAAGAGACACAGATGTATAGAACAGTCTTTTGGACTCTGTGGGAGAGGGCGAGGGTGGGATAATTTGGGAGAATGGCATTGAAACATGTATAATATCATATGTAAAATGAATCGCCAGTCCAGGTTCGATGCATGAGACAGGATGCTCGGGGCTGGTGCACTAGGATGACCCAGAGAGATGGGATGGAGAGGGAGGTGGGAAGGGGGTTCAGGATGGGGAACACGTGTACACCTGTGGCGGATTCATGTCAATGTATGGCAAAACCACTACAATATTGTAAAGTAATTAGCCTCCAATTAAAAGGAATAAATTAAAAAAAATAAAATTTACATGAAAAAATATATGAAGGAGCCGACAAATAAGGAAACTGAGGCTTAGACTAATAATTCTTTTGCCAAAGTTTGTACCTCTAGCAAGTAATTGAATCAACACTCACAGAATACTTCTTAGAAGTCTCACTTATTCATTCAACAGATACTTACTGACCTCCGTGTGCTCGGCCCTGTGCTGTGTGCTGAGTACACAGAGGAGATGGCTATTTGCACCTCCCACGTTCCTTAGTATCATGAGATACTTTCTTATGTTGTTCAGCTTTTCTTTCCCTCACCTGGTAAATCTTCTGTCTTCCAGATTCAAGGTGATGATCCTCGGCACAGTCCTCCCAACCCTCAAATGGCCTCCACTAACTCTGCTTTGCTTTAAGTAGTATTGTTCATCATATACTTTAGTGTATATTTCTTAAATATACAGATTTCAATTGAGCTTGGTGCTCCCTGAGGGGAGACACTATATCTACTTTTGTTGACTGTGAGCAGAGTTTCTGTCCCATATTAAGCACTCAGCAAACTGTTTGAGTGAATAAATGAATGACTTGTAAAAGTATCGTAAATATGGTCTGTGGCAGTTATCATTTAGGTTGCAAACAGTGATAGGTGTTGTTAAGCCCATTATTCAGGAGGGGAAAACTGGATTCAGAATGCTTCCCAGGAGCCCCTGATATGACACCGCTAACACAGACAGAGCTGGAGCTGGAGCCCAGGGCAACGTGGCATCCAAGCCGGTACTCCTCATAGCCACAAGAGGGGTTTTATTGGTTTTCTCCAGGAAGTAATTTTTCTCTGAGAGACTTTTATCCCCCGCCTTTGCATCCTGAACGCACCTTGCATGGACCTATAAGTTGTCCTTTTCACAGGCCCGTAGCCTGATTCTCAGCTGCATGCTTCCTTTCCTCGCATTTCCAGCTGAACATCCAAGCAGCACACAGCAGGAGGTGATATGGAAGGAAACGCTGGCAGGGGAAGAGCCTGTAATTCAGCAAACAAGCAATGGCAGACAGTATCCACGGGCATTGCCACCTGGATTGACCTTCTAGCCAATGCAAATGTGACCTTCTAGAGGCCTGGGTGTTGAGGGGGAAGTGGTTAGAAGCTTTAGCTGCTGCAGCAGGAATCTCCTGGGGGAGACGTGGGGAAGACTGGAGAGAGACGACTTTGTTTATGGGAGCCATTGTTCCCTGGGCAGAGACTGCAGGCCTAGTCTTCAAAGGCCTGCTGCTGTTTTGTGTGTTCAGAAGCAATTTGGAAAATGCCATCACGTCAACTTTATTTCCTTGCTCTCTAGGGGTACTCTGTGGTTGCCCATAAATAATCCTGTCTGAGGCTGAAAGTTTCTGTAAGGTGTTCATGCACTGGGCTTAACTTCAAACGTACAGGAGCCAGAATTCTAATGAACTTTATAAAGCTCATTGATTTTTTTTCTAATGATAAAAGAAATATACTCATAGATGAACTTGAAATTATAAAGTATCAAGCAAATGAAAAAATACCTCTAATCTAGGTTTTATTATATATTCGCTACATGATTTACCTCAAATTTCTTAAAATATACGCTCATCTGTCTCTTGTGCTTGTCTGTCTCTACTAAAATGCAGTGTTTTGTTAGGAGATTTGGCACTTGAAGCATTAGGTACCTTATGAGGTATTAACACTCTTAAATTCATGGTTGCACTATGTCTTCTGGTAACTCCAATTCAAAGTAAAATCTTGGTGAGTACAAGTGCTGAGACTACTTTTTCCAGAATCCATGAGTTCCAAATCAGGATTCAAATTTATTCTATTTTTCACTCTCTCATAGACTTGCCAATCAAGTCTTTTCTAGGACTTTGTACATAATTACACCCTTTAAATAACTAAGACTAACTCTATATGAGGATGTTATTTACTATGGGGAAGATCTGCTGAACATCCAAATGGTCCGGAAAAAGCCACTCAAGGAAGGAGTTGCTGAATGAATGAACGGTGTGTGAATGGATGTATGAATTCTTTTGGATCTTTAGTAGGTTTACCTTCACTTTAATTTCCCCTTAGTTTACTGAGCGGGCGTGGAATGTTTTCACAGTGGTTCTCAACTTAGGGGTGATTTTGCAATACGGCATTTGACATTTTTGTTTTCACAACAGGTTGGGGGAGTTGTGCTTCTGGCATCTACTGCGTAAAAGTCAGAGATGTTGCTAAACACCCCACACTGCTGTTCCCCCTGCCCCACATGTGCCATGCCCTGCAACAAAGAATTATCAAATTGTTCACCACTGAAATGTCGTTAGTGCTGAGAAGCTGAGAAACATTCATTTAACATAAACATGAGTATGTTTCATTGGACTCAAAGGGGAGATCCCTACAGGTCAAACCTGGAGGATTCTTGTGTGCAGATAAGCAAGATTATAAATGTGACAATAAAATGATGCCATCTCTTCTATTAGGAAAAAAAATCATCTTTTCTTGGTACAGATGGTCTCATGCCTGTAAATCTGCCATTCTTTCAGTAATCACATGAAGAAAAAGGATGATTTAAAGCAGTCATAAGCTTTATCTTGCAGAAGGAAAGTGTGGGTGTCTGAAGAAGAATAGTAAACATAAATTCTGTTTTACATCTGAGAAGCAAAGTCATTTAGAGTATAACACAGCTTCCATCTGAACTATGGCAGAAAGAGAGGTGTAGGATATGATCAATGATTTTAAATGATTTATGAGTATTTTTGTAAAGGAAGTACAAAGGCCTGGGCAGAGCCCAGCCTTTCTGATGTGCCATAATAGAATTTTATGCTGTTTTTCTCACAGTTTAATAAAGTTCAGTAGTATAAGTAGATTGTTACCTTGTGTTAGTACTTTCTAGGCTGCCTGTCAGAATGTTTTATTCAAAGAAACAGATTTATATTTCACAAGGAAATGATTTCTAAAGCTCTCCCATTAATAATTTTTTCATTGAGAGAAAAGCCAGATTCAGTCATTCCACCCATAGATTCAGAGATTAGCCCAGAATGAGCCCTTACATGAAATACATTTTTGGTATTTTAAAAGGGAATAGTATTTTAATGCCATGAAAGGAGAACGCAGAAAAATGACTGGTCTTTTTACAGAAAATTCTACTTGTGATTTCCTTTCCTTTTCCATCACCAAGAAATTGGCTGATAGAGAATATCCCTAACACTTAATGTTGTCCAAGTACATGGTTGTCAATGCAATGAACTTTCCGTCTATATGTGCAGGGTATCCAGAAGGTACCTAAGAGAAAAGATTCATGATTAGCAAAAAATAATACACTGTTTGCTTGGGAAAATCTTCTTTCTTCTCTCTCTCCTCATTATTTTACTGCTTCAACAAAGCATTATAGGGCACCCACTGTATTCCTAGTACTGTTTTAGGATCAGAGATCACAACTGTGAAAGGCAAAGCAAATAAACGAAAAATTGTTTCTGTTTCCATGTGCCAAGCACTGTCCAGGGTGCTGAATGGATGGGGTTGTCAAGTGCGTGTGTAAAGAGAATTTGTATGTAGAGAACGGCATATTAGAAAAGGACAGGTTCAGAAAATGGGACCCTAGCTCTTATACATTATTATGGCTCTTTGGCTCTGTGACCTTGACTAAAAACTTTACTCTTTCCTATAAAATTATTTTCAGATGTAAAGTCAAAATCCTATGTAAGTGAGATTACTTATTTAATGAAAGTGCAGCCTGCCAGGCTCCTCTGTCCATGAAATCCTCCAGGCAAGAATGCTGAAGTGGGAAGCCTTTCCCTTCTCCAGTGGATCTTCCCAACCCATGGATCCAACCCAGGTCTCCCACATTGCAGACGGGGTCTTTACTGTCTGACATCAGGGAAACCCAATAAAAGTGTAGCCTCCAACAAACATTTAACTCAATGCAGTACATTAAGCATTCATGAAGTAAGTACACTGAACTAGTACATACTGAATGACAGTGAGGACTGACATACAAAATGGAATTCGGCCCTTGCCATCAAGGTATTACCAATAAGAAAAATAAATATACGAACTCATTATTTGACTGTTAAGCTAAAGGAAACCTGTTGTCACATTTGATGTAACAGGAGAAAACTTTATGCCTACATTGCTAGTAAGCATGTATATATTTGTATGTTTCTATCCATGTATACAGAAGCTAACCTGCTTAAATACACCCTTGGTGAAACATTTTCTGCTTACCTCTCCAGATCCACTTTCTATTTTTTTTCCTTCTTGTCTTGTGCTGTGAGAGGATAACATGTAGACTATATACATGGAAAGAAGGAGGGTGGAGAGTGAGCTTGGGGTGTATAACCTCCCAGATTGTCACTGCGACTCACTGCAGGCTTGTTCTCTCTTATACCTGAAGTTCTCAGCTACCATAGAATGGCTCTTAGCATACAATCTTGTCCATTTTGAGCAAACCTTCCCCTCTTTTTACCCTGTTATGACCATAGGGTACTGTCATATCTTCCATGGGTTCTATATCTTCTTTTTTTATGTTTTAAAATATTGTCTTTGTTAAACTTTCCTCGAATTATCCTCATTTCACAGGGCCACATATTTATAGCTGGGACACCACTTGATAAGGACTTCTCTCGTGGCTCAGGCAGTAAAGAATCTGCCTGCAATACAGGAGATGGGAAGATCTCCTGGAGAAGAGAACAGGTACCTACTCCAATATTTTCACCTGGAAAATTCTATGGACAGAGGAGTCTGATGGGCTGCAATCCATGGGGTTGCAAAGAGTCAGACATGACTGAATGATAAACTTGATAAACTCTGTATCACCTTGTATTATTATGTTATCTTAAGGAACCATTTATTGCACAATTACTATGTGTCAACCTGTACAAGTACTTTGCAGATTTCAATATTCTATTAAGAAATAATAGTTTCATCATTAGAATCTATGTAACTTTACCAAAGTCTGCAAAGTTTATGATAGTTCCACCAATTTTTGCTCACAGTAGAAATGATGTCATATTATAAGGCTATGAAAAATTCTGAGGCAATGGAAAGTGAGATGGGAGGTGGGCAGGGTTCTAATTATAATCAAGGTGATGGTGATGATGATGGGGTCACAGACTTGGACACTACTGTGTGACTGAATTGAACTGAAGCCACGTAGCACTTACGTCAGCAGATGCTCCATAAATTTTCAAGTTCTTTAATCTCTGTCATCATTGTCACGATCATCAGTGTTGTCGTCATTATCACCATCATGATCACCATCACCTTGATCATAACTAGAACGCTGCCCACCTCTCATCTCACTTTCTGTTGCCCCAGAATTTTTCATAGCCTTATGATATGTTGCTTATTTAATTTTCATATTGAACCTATGATGTAAGTAGCATTGAGAGCCTCATTTTTTATATGCAGTTCCGCAGATTCCTTCCTATACTTTTGTTCAGGGAAAAAAGTCACTCTCCCACCAGTTTTCCCTATTCCACTTGACTCCTGGTCTTATCAATATCAGTTTAATTTCTGTCTGTCCCTCCTGGAAAGTCTCTTCAGTCCTTGAATATTACTTTCCTCAGCCTTCAGTGGGGACACTGAGAAGATATTCTAGATATGTAGACTGGCCAAGAAACAAATTGAATCACCTTTTGAGGGAGTGGTATTTAAATTAATGAAAATAAAATTGTGTAAATACCATTGCATGTATTTGTACAGGTAGCTTTAAAATTTGAGATGTAATTGGCATACAATGTTGTATTAGTTTTTAGGTGCACAACATAATGAATTGATACATGATTTGATACATAGGTGGTTGTTGTTTAGTTGCTAAGTTGTGTCTGACTCTTTGTGTAGCTTTTGGTCAAAACTGTCACTGTAAAAATAAACAATCCTTTTAGAAACTGCTAGATATGATTGGAAAGACCAAGAAAAAAACACACCAAAACCCCAAATCATTGTACTTTGCAGAATCTGACTCCATGTTTAATGTTTGTGTAAAGCCATCCTTCCCACAAATATTTTTACATATTTGGACTACAGAGGGCATGACTGAATTGTATAAAAAGCATGGGCTTTGAAGTCTCAGCCAGAATTTTAATTTAGTAATATCTGTCCCTGCACCTTTGTGACCTTTGGTAAGTTACTGAATGTCTCTGAGCCTCAGACTTTATCCCTTAACTAAATCCTACCTGCTAAGCCTGCTGAGAAGATGAAACGAGGTATTGTATTAAAACACTTAGCACATAACAGGAGCTCAAAAAATAGTGCTGAAGGTTTCTGCTTCCAGAATTAATTTATAATCATGCAGAGGTAAGAATTAAGTAGTTTTGGACAGGAATTCAGCCAGAAAACACCATAACTTTCCCTCAATCTCTGACTGACCGTCTCATGACTGGATTGCTTTGATTGATACAGACAGGCATAATATGAGGCTGGGCAGGGCAGGGCAGTGGGTAAGGCACTACTTTAGAATCAGGCTTCCTGGCTAATCTTGGGCAGATCACTTAACTCCTTTGTGCCTCAGTTTTCTAATATATAAAAGAAATATAATGAAGCTATAGTAAAACTATATAGAGTTGCAGTGAAAATTAAAATAAAATATGAAATCAGTCAATGCGTATAAATAGCTTAGGTTAGAACATTGTCTAGATCTAATAAAAGCTCAATTAATGTTATTTATTACTATCGTTATTACTAGCCCCTTTCATAGGTAATAGGATGAGAAAAGCTATGTTAAATAAAATAAGAATACTTATCTAAAGACACTGGGGAAAAATGACACTATATAATTACAATAAGACTGTAGGAGGGAAAGGTAGAGAGTGTGTGTTTAAGATTTTATAGTATTTTTAATGAATCAATGAAGAAACTGATCATTGACTTTACCAGTTTAATAACAAAATGATTACTTCATCACCTATTGACCTTGTGGTCATGAGAAATCCCTTTAAAATGTCAAGATGTGAGTTATTTCATCATTAAATTGACATACTATATATCTGAGTATTAAATTAGGTAGTGTGTACATCTGGAATATTTTTCTATATATCTCTATCTTTCTTAATTAATTCCTTTTATTACTTAATTCTTTAGTTCTTAGCTATTATTTTCTCCCAGTACCTCTCCATAGCAGAGGATATCTATAGGAGCTGTTGGGCGGGTGTAGCATTGTGGAAAAGTACTAAAAGCTGACTCAAAATAAGAGAGCAGGAGTCAATGGATACTTTTTCTTTCATATCTCCAGGGAATACACTGTCCAAAGGATCCAGTGGTACCATCATCGCCAACTTGATAATGCACTTTTTTACAAGGAAAAATGCCTTTCTCCTTTATTTCATTTTTTCTTGTCCTGATGCCTGCTTCCCATGCATACTAAGTCGCTTCAGTCATGTCTGACTCTTTGTGAGCCTGCGGATTGTAGCCTTGTGGACTCCTCTGTCCATGCAGTTCTCCAGGCAAGAATACTGGAGTGGGTTGCCATACCATCCTCCAGGGGATCTTCCTGACCCAGGGACTGATCCGGTGTCTCTTATGTCTCCTGCATTGGCAAGTGGGTTCTTAACCACTAGTGCCACACTTCCCGTGATCACTTCCCAAATAAGCCAGCTTGTACAACAGCTCCTTTCCCAGCGTGTACAGCTGAAGCTAAGAAAGAAGTCTTTAGAGTCATTCAGAATATGAGCATGGACTTGCCTGATCCATCCCATATTTAGTGTTCTCTAACATTATGGGAAAAAGATAATCAGGAGTTTGTAAATCTAGACCTTAGTTCAGTTCAGTTTAGTTGCAACCCCATGGACTCAGCATGCCAGGCTTCCCTGTCCATCACCAACTCCCAGAGCTTGCTCAAACTCATATCCATCTAGTTGGTGAGGCCATCCAATCATCTCATCCTCTGTTGTCCCCTTCTCCTGTCTTCAGTCTTTCCTAGCTGCTGCTGCTGGAGCTGCTGCTAAGTCGCTTCAGCATCAGGGTCTTTTCCAGTGAGGCAGTTCTTCACACCAGGTGGCTGGAGCTTCAGCTTCAGCATCAGTCCCTTCAGTGAATATTCAGGATTGATTTCCTTTAGGATGGACTGGTTTGATTTCTTTGATGTCCAAGGGACTCTCAAGAATCTTCTCCGACACCACAGTTCAAAAGCATCAATTCTTTGGTGCTCAGCCTTCTTCACAGTCCAACTCTCAAATCCGTACATGACCACTGGAAAAACCATAGCCTTGACTAGATGGACCTATGTTGGCAAAGTAACATCTCTGCTTTTGAATATGCTGCCTAGGTTGGTCATAGCTTTTCTTCCAAGAAGTAAGTGTCTT
>NW_011495034.1:16330219-16367303 GCF_000754665.1 Bison bison bison | reverse complement strand
GTAATTTCATGGCTGCAGTCACCATCTGCAGTGATTTTGGATCCCAAGAAAATAAAGTCTGTCACTGTTTCCATTGTTTCCCCACCTATTTGCCATGAAGTGATGGGACAGGATGCCATGATCTTAGTTTTCTGAATGTTGAGCTTTAAGCCAACTTTTTCACTCTCCTCTTTCACTTTCATCAAGAGGCTTTTTATTTCCTCTTCACTTTCTGCCATAAGGGTGGTGTCATCTGCATATCTGAGGTTATTGATATTTCTCCCAGCCATCTTTATTCCAGCTTGTGCTTCATCCAGTCCGGCAATTTGCATGATGTACTCTGCATGTAAGTTAATTAAGCAGGGTGACAATATACAGCCTTGACGTACTCCTTTCCCAATTTGGAACAAGTCTGTTGTTCCATGTCCGGTTCTAACTGTTGTTTCTCATCCTGCATACAGATTTCTCAGGAGGCAGGTCAGGTGGTCTGGTATTCCCATCTCTTTCATAATTTTCCTCAGTTTATTGTGATCCACACAGTCAAAGGCTTTGGCGTAGCCTTTTGTCCCCGAGAGAATCCTAGAGATGGGGAAAGGCAGAACCTGAAGGTTAGGGTAACAGGCAGATGGGATACCTAACTTCGATGTACATCCAGCATTCCTCTTTCATTGTTTTTTTCATAACCTTCAGCAAGTCACTCTCCCACTCCAGTGACCCATGCAAGAGGGATGAACACAGCCAGGTTAACTTCATGTTACCTCCCAGCTCTGACTAACTTTTACAATACAGCTTGTAATTTTGCTGTTGCTGGATCACAAGTATTCTAGTTTTAACACCTTTCTTTCTGCGTCAGTAGCAATTTATGCTTGAAATCTTCTAATGTCATTTTATTGGACTACTGGAAACATAACTGAAATGGCTAGAAAGGCTGTAGTTTAAAAAGGAAAATTGAACACTGCCCATATGCACAGGTGGTGGGGTCACAAATAGATGGCAGCCATGACTTAGGATATATACAGAATAGAGAAATGCTTTCCATGAATTAATAATTGAATGCATGAGCCTCTGGTATGTGGTTCTATTGTTTGAAGGAGAAAATTATCCTATTGTTTACTAAGGGAGTTGATATTTGAGAACATCAATATTGTTATTTTTTTAAATCAACTTCTCCAGCTTTCTCCAGACTCTATCCTAAATGTTAGATCATCAGAATATAAATTATGATGTTTTTCTTGAATATAAATTATGATGTTTTTCTTGTCTTCAACACTTATTAATTAAAGTGATAGTGAATTGAATAATGCAAAAATGCCTTCTTTAAAAAGGTGGTTAAGCATAATATTACTTGGTTAACTTAATGTCTTCAAAAAGAAGTCCAAGTCCATCATTGTATTAAGATGATAACATGTGAAAGTACCCATTTTTATTTACTTTCAACATTTGATTAACACTTGCTAAGTTGCTTCAGTAGTGTCCGATTCTTTATGACTCCATGGACTATAGCCCACCAGGCTCCTCTGTTCATGGGATTCTCCAGGCAAGAATACTGGAGTGGGTTACCATGCCCTCCTCCAGGGGATCTTCCCAACCTAGGGATTGAACCCACATCTCTTAGTCTCCTGCATTGGCAGGCAGGTTCTCTACCACTAGCACCACTTGGGAAGCACTTGCTATTTGCCAAAACTTGTCACATGAGGATGACTTCATTTTATTTACTATCACCTTTTTCAAACCAGTCACAGTGCAGGTCATCCCCATAAGAGGCATGTTCCTTTAGAACCATTTCTTGTGGTGTCTTTCTCCTTTGCCTCTCTTCTTGGCTCCTATGATACCCTAGATCTCCATCGCATTCAGTTCTTCTTTAGGTGGAATTATCTTATGCTTCCCATTTAAAAACAGGGGAATGGCTGGTGATTTATTACAACGAGTCTATATGTATATACATATACATATACATTTTTAAAAATTAGCAATGAGAAAATATAGAGGACTTAATTTTTTTACCCAAAGCAGTACTTGCATTCATTCTGGTTCTGAATGTGCTCATTCCTTCTGCTCTTTTCAATTAAACTTAACAATGGCTTTATGTCTCGATTTACCTATGCATTCATCTGCAGATGTTCTCATGCCCCTTTGAAGCCAGATGGGGCATAAATCTTAAATAAATAAATAAGTAAAAAGTGAGATAAAAGATCACTACCCTGGTTAGCTTTATACCATAAAAATGAATTCAATAAGCACGTAAATATATGTGAATTCTGAAATAAAATACCATCTGCTTTTGTAGGGAAAAAACACATTAATTTTTATATCACAACATGGTATCCTGTGGAAATTCAATTCAGTGATATAAATAAAGAAAGTATCTAAATATGTGGAATGCTCAAATTATCTTCCTGCTCTTGCCAAATTAAAAAAAAAAAACAACTTTTTTTTTTGCAATAATGTGCACTTAACTGAGTTAGATTTTAAACTGTCTGGAACTGGCAGATTTCCCCAGAGTTGCATCAGATATCAGAATCAAGGGTTATTAACATTACAAAGAGCACCACTGTCCTACAGTGTCCCCTTTATCATTTTGAGCAGCTGCCTCAAGGCAGCGAATTTAACCTTGGGAAATGTGATAGAAATTCTGGATAGTCAAAACCTGCCAGCACATTTCCTCAACTGGGATCTACTGTAAAGCTTTATTTAGCTGCAACACAGGAGAAAGATGAGCCTCTTATTATCATTTGATGTTTATCATTTCCATTCATCCCTTCTAAGTCCCCTGAATACTGTTACTTTTACTTACAAACAGCAATATTCCATTTGCTGGCAGGACATTGTTTTCCCCACTAAGAATGTCATTAAACATAAAGGCCTCTGAAAAAGGAGTGTAAATATTAAAAAATAGATGCCCTGATTATTTCCTTCCATGTGTTTTAGAGCAAGAGGCTAACTTTGACTTTTTTTTTTTGGTAGAACTTTATTTTCTATTTTGGCTGAAGAAAATCTGTTGTTTGCCTGGTTACTTACTTAAAATTAGGGCTGGTGACCGAATAGTGAATAGGCATCTTTAGAAACGACTGGTGACATAACCATTGACATAAATCTTTTAAAAAGTATATTTGGCAAGACTTCATAATAGACTTGAAACCTGTTGTAGCTTTGATCCAGTAATTTCAGTTCTGGGAATCCATCTTATGGAGAGAATATTATTTATTAAGAGAATGGGCTATTATCATCTCTTTTTAATTCTTCACACAGAATGAATTCAGTCTTACAAATAAGGAAACTGAGGTACAGAGAGTTTTAGCAGCTTTCCAAGATCCCACAGATGGGAAACCAGAGATTCATGTGTTCAATACTGGGATCTGACGTCAGTGCATGACCACAAAATCACTAAAATCCCAACCCTCTGTGTAATAATGTCCGAACATATTTGTTGTCTTGTATTTATGATGATCCAAAAGTTAAAAACAATATAAGGAGAATGGCTAGGTAAATTATATTATGCAAAATGTTATAAACAAAGTTTTTTACATTGACAGCTTTTAAAAATAATCCTAAATCTAAATGTATGACAAAACACACTTGTTTAAGCTACAATTAGCAACCAACAAAAACCCCCAAACATCAAAATGTCAATAGGGATTGTATTCATATATAAGTTGTACAAATATGTTCAAATATTTATCCCAATTCTACCTTGTTTTTTCTATATTTTGTTTTTCTCCATAATGAGTATATTATTGTAGAAATAAAAATGTATTCGTTTTAAACATTGACATTTAAAGATGTCTGTCAAGGACATTGGAAACATTTATCTTTTAAAGTTAAGGATTTCCCCTACTTTATTTTATAGGTCATTTCATAGTTGCAAAAAATAGTGAAAATATTGACTTTCATCCTCATTTTTAGTTGGTGTTTCAAGAATCATAGGACTTTCTGATACCAGGTCAGTGTACTAATCTGTCTGGAAGGTTAGAGAGAACAAATTTCGCTTCGGATCACAGAGATTTAGATTTACTAAAATTTCAGGTTATGTACACTTACTGACATCTGGTGTCACATTTCATGCTAAATATAGGATATAAAAACTATTTTATCACTTCCAACTTAGCAAGCAAGCCAGCGTAAGATCATGATTGTATCTGTGAACTGTCTGCCTACTCAAATTAAGAAATTTAAGAGAAAATGCATTCTTTGGCACTTAATTCATAGTAAAATTTGCAAGCCCTAATATTTGCCTTAAGAAATGAAGCTGATAGAGCAACCTGATCAATTAGCCAGTTTCCAGTATATTTTATTTCAGTTCCATTAAAAAGAAACAACAACATTTTTTAGGCAGATGACAATCCCTCACCTTGAGTGGCATATCTCTGATCCCCAAGTCTGAGATTAAACTTTGACTCTATGTGTCTCCTGGGCCCTGTGTTACAGATCCCATTTCCTCACTCCCCAGTTCTAACCTTATCTCATACTTCTTTCTAGTATAGAAAGATTTATCCATGAAAAGCTGATCTGTTTCCTGTCCTTAAGACCCTGTTGGTGCAGTATTCACTACCCTCTCCCATCAGAAAGTTTACTTTCTCCTTTTGCTTTTCACTTCTGAATTCTATATTTTTTCTGGTATGAATAGTATCTCTCATTATTTTGCTTGCCAGACTAAGTCTGGCAATACAGATCAGCACTACAAAAATATAGATCAGCACTATCCAGTTGAACCTTCTGTGATGATGGAAGTATTCTATATTCATGTTGTCTAGTAAGGTAGCCACTGGCCACATGTGGCTGTTGTCCACTTGAAATGTTACTTGTGCAACTGAGGAACTAAATTTTACACTTTGCTTAATTTTCACTTAAATTGAAACGAGTGCATATAGCTGGTGGCTACCATATGAAACAGTACAGATGAATGTATACTTGTTGAGTAATGGAATCTAATCTATTGTTATGTTTACAGAGAAAATGGAGCAACCGGAGCATTCACGTATTCTCTCATTTCATCGATAATCTCTTTCTTCTATCACCTTTTCACCTTTCTTCTCCTCCTTCCCTTTCAGCAAGGATCTTTCATACTTGGTTGGCCGTTGTGGAGATAGGAAATTTTGAGGACACATGTGAGAAATGGTGATTATTTGGTCACAACAATCAAATGGAAGCAATTGACAGTGGGAGAAGCTCAAGATTTTCCTTCTGTTTTAATCAACTTCACCTGCTAAGAGGAGGAATTCTATCTGAGGAGAAAATCATGTAAATGTGACAGGAGGGTCCACTAGGGTATCTAATATTCATGAACCCAGATCGGCTAATAAGTTCTCTTTTTTTGTGTGAGCTAATTTGAAATTGGTTTCTATATACTAAAAAGTGCTCCCTAATTCAGAAGGTTAGCATGAAGATCACTTGAATGCTAGATGTGGAGAAGCACTGCACAGAAATTACCTGAAAAGCATTATTTTCTTTTTTGCCCTGAACCTCATCTGATACCAGGCATAGTGATATACTCTTTTACTGGATCAATTCTAGTGCATTCATGGAAATCCTGTGACTCTCATGTTTTTGGAGACAAGAAATGTATCATAGAGCCCATGGTGCTCCCACATGCCCTGCCCTCTGTTAAACACTCTGATACATGTGAGTTGTGTTTGGATCTTTTTGATATCTTCCTTTGGCTTGATGCCATGTGACAGGCTATACAGTTTGGTGGTTTCTGTGCTGGGCACAGCTGTCAATGTCTCTTTTCTTCATTTCAGAGAATCCGATGGTATTGGCAAAACATCAGAAAGCAAGCCAGAGAATAACTGGGGTTTCTCTTTAGCAAAGGAGAAATGGAAAAATCATCTCTCAGACCTTTTCTCTACCCCAGCTGTTTTTTTGGTCAATGTCTCCATTTCACTGATGAAAAAAATCAGATTTTTTTTTTCTTTATTTTTCCTATTCACACGTCCCAGTGCACAGGGGGAAGCCGAATTGTCCCATTTTTATTGCATTACTTGCTGTTTTAGCACAATACTGTGCTTGAAGTTATAGCACAAAGAGACAGCTGTTACACAGAAGGCACGTGCCTTGCCTGCTGGGAAGAGACTCTTTGGATTCATCCCTGAGCCATGGGCTGTGAATCAACTTATTAGTCTCTTCTAAAAGGCAAATGGAAGTGGAAGGGCTGTCCTCTTCAGTTATTCAGTTGACTAATATTTGGCTCATTACTATGATTTGGAATTGCAGTGCAGCAATCATTGGAAGGACTGATGTTGAAGCTGAAACTCCAATACTTTGGCTACCTTATGTGAAGAGCTGACTCATTGGAAAAGACCCTGATGCTGGGAAAGATTGAGGGCAGGAGGACAAGGGGACAACAGAGGATGAGATGACTGGATGGCATTACCGACTCAATGGAGAAGAGTTTGAGTAAACTCTGGGAGTTGGTGATGGACAGGGAGGCCTGGCATGCTGTGGTCCATGCAGTCATGAAGAGTTGGACACGACGGAGTGACTGAACTGAACTGAACTGAACTGAACCAAGTTGAGATCAGTCTGTGCCATGCTGTGCTCAGTTGTGTCCAACTCTGCAACCCTATGGCCTGTAACTCACCAGGCTCCTCTGTCCGAGGGATTTTCTAGGCAAGAATACTCAAGTGGGTTGCCATGTCCTTCTCTAGGGGATCTTCGTGACCCAGGGATCTAACCTGCATCTCCTGTGTCTCCTACATTGCAGGCTGATTCTTTATCTGATGAGTCATTGGAGAAGCCCTTGAAATCAGTCTGCTTAATAGCAAAGGGTAGAATATTGAAAGGTCACAAAAAGGGAGAAGGAATGATGCTATATGAGATCGAGAGGGGATAAATGTAAAAGTCCTTTAAGTAAATAAGAAATGAATGATTAGGATAGGGGGAAATAAACTTTATAAATGGCCAAAAGAGCCATTGGAATGCTTGTTGAATGCTCAATATAATAGATATTAATATAAAAGCCAAACAATCTAATATGTCCTTGAACAATGTTGGTAGATAAGTAAGGTCCATAATGTTGATAGTAGTGAAATGGGGTTCACTTTACTATTGGTGATACTCAAAGTTTAGTTTGAACTCTACTCAGTGCTAAGTGATTTGCTAACATAATCTTATTTACTCACTGTGATAATTTCAGGAAATAGATATTGTCAATCCCATTTTACATATGAGTTAACTGAGACTCTAAGTAGATGAAAACCTGACCATGCTCATAAAGAGTTGGATTCAAACCTAGGACTGTCTGAACCCAAGCTTATTATCTTAACCCACACCTTGACACCATTCTGGAATGGCAGCCTGCGAGTGGACATTGACTAACAATGCTGCTCAACTGGCTTTCTTTAGCCAACAAGCTCTAAACGTGAGCCTCATAATCTCCTACACATTTCCTGTCCTTTATCTTGTCTCTCTACTTTATGAGCTTCACCTTTTCTTTGCTTCTTTTGCTTCCTTACTCTATGGTCTTACATAGACATGGGGAAGACACACTTGGGTGCTCAGAGTCAGGGCAGGGCATTGCAGAGTACTTTAACGAGTCAAATGGATGGAAGGTTGGAGGGAGAGTTAGAAAAAATTGGCAAGAGCTTGATTTATGTAGAAGTAGAGGGAAGACTAAGCTATTTGAAGTGAGTAAATAATGATAAAGTTTTTGGAAAAGTATTTTAAGTAACAAATTCCTTTTCTTGGTTTTATGTGCTGTAAATAAATATTGGCTATTTTATGGGCATTAATAACTACTCAGGAATTTAAAATAACATTGTGCCATCTAAAATTAGTGTTCTTAAAGTATTTTTCAATATTTTATGAAGATGAAGACATATCATGTCTTAGAGCAGTTCTGCTGGGAGCAATTTGGGAAAAAGTAGCCCAGGGTTTTTTTCTTTATTATAATTGTTTTATTAGAAGAGGTTGACCTCTTATTTTAGAAGCAAACTGTTCTGTTTTCTCTACTTCCATTTCTTGATCTCTAAAAGAGTAAATGCTGGCAACTTTCAGAGTAGTTTGATTTCAGATGAATGTCCTGAGGCTTTGGAATTGAAGTTAAAAAGGATTTCTGTGGGCCAAAGATCCTGTTAGTAATATTTTTGTGTCTTTTAAAAATTGAGGTAAAATTCACATAACATAAAGCTCACCATATTAACCATTTTAAAGTGTACAGTTGATTGGCTCTTGGCACATTCACAGTGTTGCACAACCATCATCACCAGTTAATCCCAGAATATTTTCATCAGCCCAGGAAGAAACCCTGTACCCTTTCCCAGCTGCCCTCTTGCCCACAGCCCCTGGAAACAACCCATTTGCTTTCTGTCTCTGTGAGTGTTCCTATTCTGGACTATTCATATAAATGGATTCATAGCATATGTGACCTTTTGTGCCCAGTTTCTTTTACTTAGCATAACATTTTCAGGGTTTAACCATGTTGAAGCATGTAGTTTTGTGTTTTAATAGGCTTGAAAAAATCCAGATTTCCAATAGAGTTTGAGAGCTAATGGCATTCACTTTCACGTAACCTTGGATATACTTAAGGAGTTTTCTTATTTCTTTCATAACACCTGTCTGCATCCAAGACATCTCTTACTATGGCTTGGCGCCCCCTCCTTTTGACCTCCAAGAAGTCTTTCTGTGCAAGTGTAGTCAGGAAGGTCTCCTTGACTTCCAAAATGAGAAATAAATGGTCTTTTATCTGAGCAGGGCTCAGCTCTTCTCTTGCTCCTGCTATGCTGGAGTATCTGTCCACAGGGGATGACCTCTGGCTGCTTAGCCTGAGGCCCATCTATTTCCTGCCTCAATATTTAAACACACTATAATGATGTATCATAGTAAGGGACCGCAGTATATACGGGATTAGGAATCGTGAACAAAGAGTGTGCTCTGTGTAGAGGGCAGGCTAGCATCCTGTGGGCTCTTGTCATCCTTTCGTAGATAACAAGCCAGAGGGGCAAGGAAAAGCCAGAGACAGGTCACAAGATTCACTCAGGGGCACCTTGATATTTGTTTTCAGACCTGTGACTGACCACTTTTTTCCTCTGTCTCTAATTGCTGGCTTTATAGTCCAGTTTTTGTGGAAATATCTCAATATTCATCATTCTGTTTAGTGTACACATCCCTTTATATTAGTTACTAAGGAGCTCACTCTCTCCTTTAATTGTCCCATTGCAGCTCTGCTCTTTTTACCTTGGAACTGTTCCTCCACCACGTTTTTCTCTGCATATGTTTCTCAAAATAGAGCGTGACATATTTTAGATTCCCACACATTGATTTTTGAATAAATATAATAGCGCATAGTGAAGTGGTTAAAAACTTGAGCTCTGGAGTCTGACAAAGGTCCATATAGTCAAAACTATAGTTTTTCCAGTAGTCATGTACAGGTGTGAGAGTTGAAACATAAGAAGGCTGAGCACCAAAGAATTGTTGCTTTCGAACTGTGGTGCTGGAGAAGACTCTTAAGAGTTCCTTCAACAACAAGGAGATAAAGCCAGTCAGTCCTAAAGGCAATTAACCCTAAATACTCACTGGAAGGACTGACGCTGAAGCTGAAACTCCAGTACTTTGGCCACCTGATGTGAAGAACTGACTCACTGGAAAAGACCCTGATGCTGGGAAAGATTGAAGGCAGAGAAGGGGATGACAGAGGATGAGATGGTTGGATGGCATCACTGACTCGATGGACATGAGTTTGAGCAAACCCTGGGAGATGGTGAAGGACAGGGAAACCTGGAGTGCTGCAATCCATGGCATCACAAAGCGTTGGACACGACTGAACAACTGAATAACTGGGTTCTGCGATCCTTAGGATGCATACCAGACTCTACCGCTTGCTAGCTATGTACAACCTTGGGCAAGTTAATTAGCGTTTATGAGCTTCAGAATTCTCATATGTGAAATCAGGATAAAAATCAGCTTATTCTATAAAGACACACTAGCATTCAATAAGATAATGCTTATCAAATGCCTGGTTTATAGTAAATGCTTAATAAGTATTTGCTACAACTACATATATTACTGTAACTCATCCTGAAATTCTCTGGACTCTTAGAGCCACTTCACAGATAGGATTCATTAAGTCCAAGTTTAATTTTTCAATTAGCTGCAGAATTTATTTTCCCTTTAGTTAGGTTGTTATTTATATTCTTCTGGAATAATAGAATCCTAGCACAGTCTCCCTTGCTATTATAAAAATAGGCAAATGAAATTATATACTTATTCAGTGATTACGTATTGGATATCTGTTATATGGTAGGCACTATTTAGCTACTGAAGATGCAACAGATAAAATTTCCTGCTCTTTGGATCCCAATACTTAAATTGCTAATATGTATAAAGAAATGCTGTGTCAGAAATTTCCCAAAGCACTTTATAAATGTTACCCTCTTTAGTCATTTAAATGACCTTATGAGAGAATATACTTATCCACACCTTTACAAATAAGGAAACTGAAGCACAGAGACACTATGGATCTATTGTGATGAAGTAAGTGACATAGCTGAGAATTTAACTGAGGAAGTTTGGCTCCAGAGCTGTGCTTTTATGCATATATATATATATATATATATGCATATATTTATATATATATAAAAATGACTTTCAGGTAGTGAAAATTTGGTGAAAAGGCAAATATGGGGAAATAGGACAGATTTTTGCTTAACTAATATTAACCATCATCAATTTGATACCAAAGGGTAAACTAGAATGGAGAACTGAAAAGAAAAATAAAAGTACCTTATAATCAACATAGCTAGAGAGTATTTACCTTAAAAAATAAGTTAAAGGCCATAAACATCTAGGCCCTTTCCTCCAATGCCTTTGAAAGATAGTTAAAGTTCCAATAATGTTATTTTTTAAAGTGTAGAAAATATTTCCAAAAAGTACTAAGTACTACATGAGAGTGGAAGGTGGCCATTAAGGTAACTGTCCCAGATTCATTGCATGAGAGAATGTCTTCAATACACAATTGTCCTTCCAAGACTTTTTCCTGTACTTTCCTGGTGGTCCAGTGGCTAAGACTCTGTGCTCCTAATGCAGGGGTCCCAGGTTCCATCCCTGGTCAGGGAACTAGATCTGACATGCCTGCAACTAAAAGTTTGCATGCCTCAACTCAAGATCCAACATGCTGCAACCAAGACCTGGTGCAGGCAAATAAATAAATAAAAAGACCTCTCTGCTGGTTTTCCATCATCTATCATGCATTGGGCAAAACCTCTGAGCTTTAAAAATAGGTGAAACCTGCTCTGAAAGTAAGCCCACAATGGAGTCTCTGGCTTTTAACTAGCATTTCTATGCAAACTCTGTTAATTGTCAATGTGAATTACATAAAGGGACACAGCAAAATGCCTGTGGCAGGATAGGTGCCTGATATAAGTTTATCTTTTATATTGAATTTTAGGAAAAATAGCATTTTATTGAAAGAGTAATCAAGCATTGTGATATTTGTACCCTCAACCCCGCTCTGAAGTTATATTCTTCCCACCTTTCATGGTAATCTGTCATTCTATCATTTTAAAAGATTACTAGAAACAAATTTTATTACAATATGTTATACAACTTAATTTTCTTCCCCTACCAGCCCACACCTATATACTTTCCCTTACATCATCCTCTCCATATTTATTGCATATTTATCACTCCACCATTTTTAATGTTGTACTCAAGCCCTGCTTAGTCACAAAAAATATCCCTGACAAGTTCAGGTTCAGGCACAGTTTTCTCTTTAAACTCTTAGCATGATTATCTAGGTTTCTTAACAATCAAATGAACATGTCTAATGCGGGGCGGGGGGACATGTGGGGAACAGTTGTAAAGCATAGATGAAAGTGAATATGAAGTAGACTCTTTAGGCTTAGCTCTCATCAAGGAATTAAGACAAATTCATAAAGGAATTTTTTAAAAACAGCACTTGATTTGATTTATACATATGTTACTTGGAGGCACATTAGATGCCAGAAAGGTAGCACGTTTAAAGTTGCTCTCAGGAATTAGCAGGGTAAGCGGGAAACTTTCAACTCAAAGGCAGGAAAAAAAAACTAGAGGTTACAGAAAATCAAGTGATACAGGAACAACACGCAGGTGGATGAATGTGGATGCCCTTCTCCTTTTTGTTTGTTGTTAATTCCTTTTACTTCTGCATTTCAAGAGCCGTCCTGGGTCTAGTGTTCAGTGTCCACTATTCTTCTTTGTCCTTCTTCACCTTCTTTGCACAATGAATAGAATGTGTGATTCTACATTGACAGGCTCCAAAAAAACCTCAGCTGTGTTGGGTAACTTTGAGCAAATCACCTAACTGCTTTAATCGTGTCCTTTATTTGCAAGTAAGATAAAAAAGAAAAAGAATTTCTCTTACAATTTTGGTGTAAATACAATGTCTGCATTGAACCTTCAAATGTTAGGTTATTTCTGTATATCAGTCATGATGCCCTCTGGTCCTTTGTGAAAAGTACATGTGTTTAAGCAAAAAGTAAGTAAATTGTGTCATCACTTCACATATACTTGTCTTATCCCTAGAGAGCTTGCCAGAGCTCTCTGGGAATAGAATTTATGTTCTGTTTCTTTTTTCTTTTTCTACCTCAGGGTTCTTTGTGCACCATGGATACTCAATATATCTTGTTTGGTAATGATTGACAAACAGGAACAAATTCAATTGCTCTGCTTCACCTTTAAGAAAGATGCTTGCCTCCGCTTGAATTCTGCATCCATTAACTGTCCCCTCCCTTCTGGGAGTTGTAGTGAAGCTAAAACCTAAATAGCTGTCTATTTTGCAATTGCTTGCCATATTTGATTTCTGGAAGATATAACAGTATATTTTGGGGGAGTGGGGAGAAGGTAAGGTCCTTTTATTCTGGTACATTTTTCTCTCCTAACTAACCATTAAGTCATAAGGACTGAGTTAGGTTCCATTGCCTTAAAGATCCCTTTTATGCTTTTGGTTCAGCTTAATGGTTTAATGAATGTTAAGTCTCAGCATTCTACCTTGTACTTTCTTTTACCTTTGCTAAACCTTAGTATTTATTGGACCTACCCATCTGACCACTCAGTTCACTAAAGAAAAGGTGGTTTCAAAGCTGTACGTTCTCTCCACTGAAATTCCATGTCCTGAATGTGAAAAATAATGAGAATTATATACCCCAGGGTATATATAATTGGGAAAAATAATACCCTTGGATCAGACACAACTAGCTCCAAATCCTAGCTTTATGATTTACTAGCTGTGCTTCTCAGTTGTTATTGCCCCAAACCTCAGTGCTTAAAAAAAAAAAATTATTTTGCTCATGATTTTGTAGGTCAGAAATTTAAGTAGGGTCTGGATGGGAAGTTCTCACTTGAGATCTGTCATGCAGTTGAAGTTGTGTGTTGGCTGTTGCAGTCATCTGAAGACTCAGCTGGGCTGGATGTCTAAGATGGCACACTTACATGCTTGTCTGTTGATGTTGACTCTTGCCTGAAAACTCAGCTATGGCTGTCTACTGGGTCATCTACATGTGACCACTCCAATGAGACAGTCTCAGAGTGGTGGAAATTCATATGTGGTACCTAGCTGTCATCCAAAGAGAATGAGGCAGGAGCTGCAGGGCCTTTGTAACCTAGGAAACCATACAGCATCACTTCTGCCATATTCTGTTGGTTAGAGCAGTTAACACATTTCCCAGAAAAATGGAGAGAGGGTATAGACTTGACCTCAAGGTTGCATTATAGAAGACCATGTGGAGGTATTGGTGTGACTGTCTTTGGAAAATACCATCTGTTGTATCATACGATTTTTATTAAGTTATGGACACACTTTGAGTTTCAATTCTCTCATCCCTAAAATGGTGATAACTTGTGATAGCTTACGGTGAACGATGTTGGATTTGTGATCTCTGAAGAAGACCAGGGACCAGGCTTGATCACTCAAGAGCTTTTATGTAGCGGAGTTTTTTAAAGTGAAAAAGGGACAGAGAAAGCTTCTGACATAGACATCAGAAGGAGGACAGAGAGTGCCCCCCATGCTAGTGTTAGCAAGGAAGTTATATACTTTTAAAATTAGCTGTTACAATAGTCAAAAGAATGTCTCAAGGTTGTAAAAATTTTATCAGACCCACTCCCACAATTTACATTTTAGGATAACAGAATTAGAACTTAACAATAGAAAGATCCTACCAGACCCAGTCCCATAATATACATTCTAAGAAATCAGGATTAGTCAGAAGGTTTTCAGGAAGGAGAAACTGACCTCAAGAAGGATGCATTGTTGTTATATAATCCCTAGTAAAGTGTTTAAACCGAGCTGTGTAATCATCAGTTCTGGGCTTAAAGGAAAAAAAAGACTGTTTTATGTGACTAAGACTAAGGAATACAGAGAAAAAAAAAAAGTTTGTCCTTTTCTCCTCCTGGAGAACCCCAGACTCTTATCTCCTCCTCAAGAACCCCAGACCCCTTTCTCCTCCTCAGGGAAACCCCGGAGTTCTTATCAACCTGCCTAGAAATTGACTCTCTCAATTGTAGGGAATTTAACAATAATCCAATAGATAGGTACATGTTTGCTAAATATTTTTTTCTAAGTTTGACATCTTACATAGATATTTTGCATCCCCAAATCTAGTCTATCTGCAGACATTTTTGACATTTAGACATGTCTATAAATGCATGTCTCGGCACAGATAATTCTGAGATTATATCTGCATTTTCATACAGAAAGGACTTTCAAATCCACTGACTTGAATTTATTACAGTGACTGTAATATATCCAAATACTTCAGTTCTCTAATGGAACATTCCCTAACAGACTGTCATATCTAGTGTAGTTAACCATCCAAATTTAATTATTATTCAAGCAGTGAGACCTAGTATTCATTTTCTTGCAAAGAACTTGGCTTTGGTACCTATTGATATGTGCCAAGAAAAGGTTATTATTGAAATGGGAAAGGAGTCCTGACTCCCATCCTGGTTGCAGGATGGAACATTTATATTCTAGGATCATGATTGCTGGATTCATTTTGAGTGTTGAAATTTAAGCTGACCAAGCCCAGGAATTGTGCTTTCAGAAAACAAGCTCCCCACTCCCATTTCCACCTCAATTAGCATCCCCTAGAGCCAGCTTTCTTCTTCAGTTATTATTTAGAGGAAAACCAAATGGTGCAAATTTGTAGTGATCATTTATGTCATATTTATTTTTTATGAATTATTCAGTGGTTTACCATCCAAATTTAGTTAACATGTTTGCTAATATGAAGGTGGGGAGGACTCAAACCTTCACATTTATTTATTTAATGGACACACCTAACTGAAAACAAAAGGTTCTTCAATAAGGGTTCTTTACTGTTATCAACAGGGGGTAGCAGAAAAGGATCACTATTTGTTATATTATATTATTATAATAGTCATAATTGTCAAGTTGAATAAGACTATAAAGGGAGGAGGCCTGAATAAGAGAACACTATGCTTTTGTAAAATAATAATGTGGGTCAATTTTTAAATAAGTCATGCAAATATGGATATTCAGAAACTTTTCCCACTGGACTCTTCCATGCAACATACTGAAACTTTGTCACTGCTTATCAAGTAACTATATTTTAGGACATCCTTTAATAAAACTGGCAGAATCCACCTGAAAAAGAGGGAAGGAAGGAGCTAGTGTTTTAAACCTGTAGCTCTGGCTGAGTTGATCCCCTTGTAACTGATGTAGATTTGCAGAAATTAGAGTTTGGAGATGCCATCACACTGTGCCCAGTTTTCTGTTAAGTTTTACAAGTGGTGAAAGCATGTCTGAAAGGATCAAAACAGAGATGAGTATGTTCTACTCTAAAAAAATATATTTAAAAAAGTTTCTTTGCACATATCTCTAAATTACCAATGGATTGCTTGCTAGAAAGTTTGAAAATTAAAATGAAAGGTATATTAAATAAAAGTGCAAGCTGTAATCCTGTGCATGTTTGGGCATTTGTGGCTATGTGTACAAATTGTGTTATTGTGGCATAGATCTTCAATGTCATGATTTTTGTAATTTGTATGGAAACGCAAAAGACCATGAACAGCCAAAGCATCTTGAGAAAGAAAAATGGACCTGGAGGAATCAGAATCCTTGACTTCAGACTATACCACAAAGCTCTGGTCATCAAAACTGTGTGGTAGTGGCACAAAAACAGGAACATAGCCAATGGAACTATGGAGCTACTCTTCAGTGTAACAGGATAGAAAGTACAGAGATAAACCCGTGCACCTATGGTAACTTAATCTATGACAAAGGAGGCAAGAATATACAATGGAGAAAAGACAGTCTCTTCAATAAGAGGTGCATGTAAACAGATGAAATCCAAACACTCCCTATGACCACTCACAAAAATAAACTCACAGTGCATTAAAGACCTAAAAGTAACATCAGATACTATAAAACTCTTAGAGGGAAATGTAGGCAGAGAGCTCTTTGACATAAATCACAGCAAGGTCTTTTTTGATTCTCCTCCTAGAGTAATGAAGATAAAAGCAAAAATAAGCAAATAGGGCCTAATTAAACTTAAAAGCTTTTGCACAGCAAAGGAAACCATAAACAAGATGAAAAGACAGCCCTCAGAATGGGAGAAAATATTTACAAATGAAGCAATTGACAAGAGATTAATCTCCCAGATATACAAGCAGCTTATGCAGCTGAGTATAAAAAGCAAACAAACAAATGAACAGCCCAATCAAAGCATGGGCAGAAGATTTAAATAGACGCTTCTCCAAAGAAGACATACAGATGGCTGAAAAGCACATGAAAAGATGCTCAACATTACTTATTAGAAAAATGAAAATGGAAACTATAATGAGGTATCACCTCACACTTTTCAGAATGGCCATCATAAGAAAATCTACAAACAATAAATGCTGGAGAGGGTGTGGAGGAAAGGGAACCCTCCTCTCACACTGTTGGTGGAAATGTAAACTGGTGCAGCCATTATGGAGAGCAGTATGGAGGTTCCTTAAAAAACTAAAAATAGAGCTACCATATGATCCAGAAATCCCACTCTTGGTTATGTATTTAGAGAAAACCATAATTTGAAAAGGTGTATGCATGTGTGCGTGTTAAGTTGCTTCAGTCATGTCTGACTCTGCAACTCCACGGACTATTGCCCACCAGGCTCCTCTGTCCATTGATTCTCCAGGCAAGGATACTGAAATGGGTTGCCATGTCCTCCTCCAGGAGATCTTGCCTACCCAGGGATCAAATCTGTGTCTCCTGCATTGGCAAGCAGATTCTTTACCACAGAACCACCAGGGAAGCCCACCATAGATTGTTACTCAACCATAAAAGAGAAGGACATAGTGCTATTTGCAGCAACATGGATGGACCCAGAGACTGTCATAATAAGTGAAGTAAGTCAGACAGAGAAGGAGAAACATCATATGATATTGCTTATATGTGAAATCTAGAAACAAGGGTAAAAATGAACTTATCTATAAAACAGAAATAGTTACAGATGTGAAAAACAAACTTATGGTTCCACAGGGGTAAGGGAAGGGAGGGATAAGTTGGAAGATTAGAACTGACATATACACACTAGGATGGGGCTTCCCTGGTGGCTCAGTGGTAAAGAATCCCCCTGCACCCCCTATGCAGGTTCAATCCCCTGGAGAAGGAAATGGCAGCCCACTCCAGTGTTCATAATGGGAAAATCCCATGGACAGAGGAGCCTGGCAGGCTATAGTCCATGGGATCACAGAAGCGTCAGACATGACTTAGCAACTAAACAGCAAATATATAGAATAGATAACTAATAAGGACCTATTGCATAGCACAGGGAGCTATACTCAATACTTTGTAGTGGCCTATAATGGGAAAAAAATCTAAAAATGAGTGGATGTTATTAGGTGTATAACTGATTCACTCTACTGTATACTAACACAACATTGTAAACCAAATATAGTCCAATAAAAATTACAAAAAATAAGTAAAATGTAATTTTTTGGACATTTAATAAGATAGAAGAGATCTCTCATCTTCATTGCATAACCTACCTTCTTGGAATACAAATCCCAAATGGCAAGTTTAGGAATGCTTTCTAGAATGAAATTGTGTTTTGTGAGCCTGGATCATTTATACAAATTGGGCTCAATGCTATGAGATGCATCTTACCATGATAAGATATTTTATTTTATTCTCCCTAAAACAAAAATCTTAAATTTAAATCACTGAAAATGAGAGGTTGGTTGGGGATATTTTCCAGCTGTTTAGTTTCAAGACAGAAAGGGAAGTGCAATTTATGGGCAAAAAAGTGAAGAAGGCATTTGAAATTCTTTTTCCTTATGAATGATGTCTCTGGGTCTTAAATGAGTAAGAATATGTTACATATTTAATATCCCTGATTTATAATATTAGGATAAAGTAGTATATGTCAATCCAAATTATCTTGTCCCATGATATAGCAAGAATGGTATTACAATTTTATAGTTTTCTTTTGTTAAGAAGTTGTCATACTTATTTGAATGTCTTTTCTGCCAACCATTGTTCTAGGTGCTTTAATTATGTTGTCTCACTTAATCTTTGCAACACTATAATAGCAATTTTTGCAGCTGGCAGTTTAACAGGCTGAATTCTAAAACATAAACTCAAGAATAATAATTTCAGGTTTAATTTTCTTCCTAGATTAGTGACACATTACACTTAATTAAATTGTTAAGTTTATCTTAAAATTATATTTTCTTTCCATGGAAACCATTTCACTTAGAGAAACAGGCACCTCCAGTTCTACCTCATGAGTTGCCCATGCAAAGTTTTATTTGTTGACTTGACTGAAATCGTAAGCATATGAAAGCCTTGGCTGGAACTGGTCCTATGTGAATTGAGAGAAACATAGAATGCAAAGCTTTCCAAAGAAGCATAATCAATTTTAGAGGCAATTAATACAATTGGACTAGAACTTAGCCTGGGAAGATTGAGCAATAGCAAGACAATAATTATAGCTCTGTGTACTCGCAGTGTGTTTAAGCAATATTAAATATATTATTGCTAATTATCATAAAGCCCCTGAAAGTTAGGTATTGTTATTCTCATCATATAGATAAAAAAATGACCTAGAGGGATCAAGAATTTTATTTGAGGTCACACAATTGGTAATAAATTTAGCTAGTAGTATATGGCTTCAAGGATCCTTTACTATCTCTTGTGTTTGTCTCCTCTTCTTTCATTGGTTATTAATGGGACCATTTATTTTAAAAATAGAGATAATCCAGTCTTAATATTTGACATAACATATTTCAGAAACACTGAGATAGACTGAGGATGAGAGAATCAATTCAATTTATCAAAACTCTGTTGAATGTGAAAATGGTAAAACAAAAACCCAGTGATTTAATGGAACAACTAGTTCCATTAAGAGAGGTAAAGATTCAGGAGAGATTAAAGTTGTAATTTGGCAGTTGTAACACCAACACAGATGAAATCTAGTCTCTGTGTAACTTTATACCTTGCATTATTTGATTTGCCATCTATTTTGATTAAATTATATCAAATAATTGCCAGATCTCCTCTGCAGTGTATGCTGCACAGACAGCTCAAGAGATAAGACTGGACAAGTAAAGCACTGAAGATGAATGATTGGATTGGGTTTCTACCCTGTCCATGAAGCAATCTGATTAACTGTGTAGAACATTTCTGCTTTTGTGATCACTGGGTTAGTCCTGGTGAAAGTTGCTCAGTCATGTCCGACTCTCTGTATAGTCCATGGAATTCTCCAGGACAGAATTCTGGAGAGGGTAGCCTTTCTGTTTTCCAGGGGATCTTCCCAATCAGGATTTGAATCCAGGTCTCCTGCATTGCAGGCGGATTCTTTACCAGCTGAGCCACCAGGAAAACCCAAGCATACTGGACTGGGTAGCCTATCCCTTCCAGGAGCAGGTGCTATAAATACAATACAAACTCCTATAGGATATGTGCAGTTAATGCAAATACTTGAAACATGTTGATGCAATGAATAGGTGTTAAGCTGTAGGAACTGTGACTGAGCATCACAACTGTTTATTTACATTGCACTGTAAAACATGATGCGGCATAAATGCCGTGTACCATCTTTTTTTTTTTTTTTTAAGTATCCTGAGGAATGTTGCCAAACCACGTGTTTTAATTTGGATTACTCTAGAAGCAGACCTATGACACTATGAAGCACCTGGAAGGTGATTCCAGGAGGCACCAGTAGGGAAGGGCAAAAGTGAGAGCAAGGAGAAAATATAGGGTGCATAAATCAAATGATTACTGTTAGGAGTCCTTGGATTAATCTCACTAAGAAGCTCTGGATGATGTTGCTGAGTAACCCTCAAAGCTGCCCCCCCCCACCCCACCCAAGATCTGAGAATACAGAGTTATTTTCCTCTAAATCCTGTTGTCATTCATTGAGGGCTGTTTCTAGTGATATTACAGACTTAGCACTAACGGCTTACCTGTGTGGGTCAAGAATCTTTGTGCAATGAGACAAATCTTTGGGCCGAGAGTTGCACGTGTTTGGCATAAAATGCCATGGGAGAGTAAGAAGCCAAGAAGTGATGGCCCAGAGCTCAGGAATAGGGCACCAACTACATCTGAAAGTCAGGTATTGTTACTCCTCTGACACATAGGTGATGTCTAGTAAGTCTTTTATTTGTTACATATTTATTCAAATATGTTATGTTTCAAAATTTACTAAGAATTTGCCCATCTCTTGTCCCCAGTGAGCTTGTCCCCAGGGAGATTAAAAGCAAAGAAGAAACATTCAGTTCAGTCACTCAGTCGTGTCCAACTCTGTGACCCCATGAATTGCAGCATGCCAGGCCTTCCTGTCCATCACCAACTCCCGGAGTTCACTCAAACTCACGTCCATCGAGTCGGTGATGTCATCCAGCCATCTCATCCTCTGTCATCCCCTTCTCCTCCTGCCCCCAATCTCTCCCAGCATCAGAGTCTTTTCCAATGAGTCAACTCTTCACATGAGGTGGCCAAAGTACTGGAGTTTCAGCTTCTATCTATAAAAAATCACCATATTAGTCCAAAGTTCCTTGGTGGCTCAATTGGCAAAGAATCTGCCTGCCATGCAGGAGATGCTGGTTTGATCCCTGGGTTTGGAAGATTCCCTGGAGAAGGAAATGGCAACCCACTCCAGTATTCTTGCCTGGGAAATCCCATGGACAGAGGAGCCACAGTCCATGGGGTCGCAAGAATCAGATACAACTTAGTAACCAAACCACTACCACACCTAGAATAGTTGCTCATTTTTTTTAAATTATTCTGTCACATGATCTGAATTAATTTGAACCAAATAAGTGGTAGGGTAGTGTTTTAGACAATGTCAACATGTCACATCACCAGTATGATTTCTTGAATCAAGGGCAACGAGTTACTGCTAATTTCCCATTGAATACTGCATTACATTCTCTTTCTCCTTTTTAAAAATTACATTCAGAAAAATGTATTTCTTCCCTGACTTTAAACTCCTATGCAATTATTGCACCCTTGTTGACATTTCACTGTTACATCCATGTACCCCAAAGAGTAATTACAAAAATACAATGTGAAAAAAGAGAAACATCATTGTTTTAATTGGTGGGGATTAATCAAATCATAAACCCACTGCATATTAACCTCAATGAGCTGTTTCAGACTCTCACCTCCAAAGTTGATAGAAAGGTAACCTGAGCTCTCCTGTGAGGGCTGTTCATATCCATTAATTGTTACAATACAAGATACACGGGGTCTCAGCTGGTTGCCATTTCTTCTGTATTTGAAATGTGCTTCTCAGCAGAGATCCGAGAACACCACTGGGACTCATTTGAGTCTGACTTTCACATTAATTTTGCTGTGCTGTGAAGAGCAAAGGCAAAATCAATGTCCATCAGTGATTATTCAAGGTAAAATATCTAGTTATATTGAATACCAATGGCAGCACCAGGCATAAAATTTACTTAAGGTTTGTTGAGTTGACAGCCATTTATTCCAGTCCTGCTTCATTTTCCACGTTGCACATATTTTTTAAGGAAAATAAAACAGTTACAAGGAAAAAAAAATAAATTCTACTTACTGACTCAATTTGCCAAAAACCAGATCTATTTCAAAATGGTAGAGAATAATTAAAGTTGTAGGATTTTATAAACCTAACTAAGAATAATATCTTTCCAACTGGCAGAAGCCAAGTATTTCAGAATGCGTATTGATACAAAACCACGTGGCTCAATTAAATTTTCATAATGAAGGTTCTTTGTAACTTGTGACTGAGCATGAAAAAAAGAAGAGCCTCGAGCTATTTCTTGGTTCTTAAATAAATATTCTTAAGCTAAACACATGCTCATGGCAAAAGAGTAATAATACATCTGGGCTTAAAAGTTTGTTTCAGCTGTTAGGTTGAAATTCAAATATGTTCTCAATGCTATGTTATGCTTTTGAAAAAATTACAAATGGAAAACAAAGAATAATAGTGGGGCTTCCCTGGAGGTGCAGTGGTTAAGACTCTGCGCTTCCATTGCAGGGGGTCAGGGTTCATTCCCTATCATGGAACGAAGATCCCACATGCCGAATGGCATGGCCAAAAAAATACAATAAAATAAGAATAATAAAGCAAGAAAATATTAAATCCTTCTTTCATTTTATCATGCCTGATGCTCCACTGCAACATTTTGGTTAAGTGATGGTAGAAGAGGGGTGGGAGGAGAGTCTGCAATCAGTGTTTGGGCCACTAGAAACTTCCAAGGCCTTCTTTGCTGTCACGTTGGTGGATCAGATTATCACGTCATCATTTCCGTCCTTTCCATTAGCTCATTCAACACTGTTGCACAGGAGAGAAAAAGGAAAAAACACACCCCCAAACATTGAGGCCTTTCTTTGTCTTTCTGACAGCAAACAATCAGTCTGAGTTGTCTGTTTTTTCAGTGGCTCTTTCGTCACAGTGTGTGCAATACTTGGCATCTCGTATGAGCATTATCTTCCATGATATTATCTTCCGAGATACAGATTCCAAGGATTCTCTTCCATTTTTACTCCACTGTATTTTGTAATTTCACGTGAGAAATTTAGAACTTAACCCTGAGGAATATTTGCTTCCCTGGTTGTTCAGGTGACTGGCTCCAGGAGGCCAGGTGCAATGTGCTGAAACAGAGAAAGCTTTATCCTCTCCACGTTATCTCCTTCTTTCTTTTTTTTTTAAATTTTTAAAAATTTTATTTTATTTTTTAACTTTACAATATTGTATTGGTTTTGCCATGTATCAACATGCATCCGCCACAGGTATACATGTGTTCCCCATCCTGAACCCTCCTCCCTCCTCCCTCCCCGTACCATCCCTCTGGGTCGTCCCAGTGCACCAGCCCCAAGCATCCAGTATCGTGCATCGAATCTGGACTGGCTACTCGTTTCATATATGATATTATACATGTTTAAATGCCATTCTCCCAAATCATCCCACCCTCTCCCTTTCCCACAATATCTTCTTCTTTCAAGAGCCTGAGGTTCGACTTGATTTCTAGGTTGATGCGGTAGGGATGACGATGAACTAGAATGGGTGATTCTGAGGTCATGGGAGAAACTCTGAAGTTTAGGAACTCTGGTCTGTTTCAACATCAATGTATACCTGTCCTATGTTAGATCTAAGCCTTCACTGGGGCCATTATTCCTTCAGAGCATATGATATTTATGGCTATTGTTGTTTAGTCACTTTGTCGTGTCCGACTTTGTGTCACCGCATGGACTGTAGCCTGCCAGGCTCTTCTGTCCATGGGATTTCCCAGGCAAGAATACTGCAGTGGGCTGCCATTTCCTTCTCCAGGGGATCTTCCCAACCCAAGGACTGAAACCATGTCTTCTGCAAGTTTCCTGCATTTCAGCTGGATTCCTACCACTGAGCCACTGGGAAAGCTCTGTATTTGGCTATAGAACCCATTTATTTGGTGCACATGCGCTTGAGTAAGAAAATAGCAGTAGGTGATGGAAAGGGCCCAGATTATCAGGCATCGTGTAGAGTTCAGGAGACAGGCACTTGGGGATGTACGCTCAGTTGATACTGAGATGAATGAAATAATACTCTGCCTTCAAGGAGTTCACAACCCTGAGGGAAACTAGCAGGTGCTAAAATAGCTATCACTTAGAATAACAAGGTAATGACAACTGCTACCTATGATAAAGAGAGAAGAAATGAATTCTTAGATTTCCCAAAGCCTAGGAGACTTTACTTTGGGGAATGAAGTGGAAATATGCCACTTTCACATATAAGCCTTTCACATGGCTGCATTTAAAGGATAGACCGTCAGCCTCTGTATTCCTAGAAAAAATTATGACCCAAGGACTGAAGTTGTTGCTAGGTAGATTCCTGGGTAAGTTTCAAGTCAAGGTTTAAAGGGGGTGAGAAGAGCAACCTATACACAATATTAAGTTTTATTCTACACACTATGAATTCAGTACATCTTTTTGGAAAAAATATATTTTTTGCCTTCTATGCTTCATTGTCAGTTAGGGCATGGGGCAAGTTTATTTTTATTATTTGATTTTCATGCCTAGCACAGCACCTGGAATAAAGAGAAGGCTCTATAAACATGTAGTGACTGAATACATAAGGGCCAAGAGGAGACAGTTTATGTCTGGGAATTCACATCTCAGTTTTGTTGTTAATTATTCTCGTAACCTTGCCAATCTGCTTCAGCAACTTCGGTTTTCATTATGTGTAAAATGAGGGGTACAACTATTTGTGTCCCACGTAGGAGCACTATTCAATAATTTACTGCATTCATTTTGCCTGTTCTTGGAATTCAGTATAAATAGAATCATACAGTTTGTACTCCTTTGTCTCTGACTTTTTTCTCAAAATGAAATTTTGAGATTCATCTGTGTTGCTGATGTATCAATAGTTTGCCACTTCTTAAAATTGCAAAATAGTGTTCCTTTGTATTAATAAACCATAATATATCAAACTGTGTGAATATGCTATTCATACAATTTAAATCAGTGTATGAGTCAATCAATAATTCATGCAATGTATATTCATGTATGAATATGCCATTCTCCTGTTATGAACATTTGAGTTGCTTCCCACTTCTTAGCTATTTTATATAAATCTGTACTAAATGTAAATGTATATATATGTCTGTGTGTTTGCATATTTTGTAAGTCTCTAAATGCCTCCTCAACGTACTTTTGCCTGGCTCCCAAAAATTCAGTCTGTTTGATATTGGAGATATTTACTCTGCAACCCCCATTGCCACACAAACATACAGACAATGTCTATTCCTTCCTCTGAGTTTGTCCAGATAAAATTTGAATACATGGACTCTCCATCAATTAAACAAGTGGAAATGATTACTTTTCACTCAAGACATATTCTGCAGGAGAAACACTGCATGTGTTCAGCAAAGATAAGCTCCTTCTTGTGACAGCTTCTATCAGGTTCTCATCAGATAGCTCTATCTTCTTGTCACTGTTGTCAGTTATGGATGGTTCAGCATCCAGCCTTCTTGGAGGAGCCAAAAGTAGGCTCAGTGGCTGGTGTATAGTATTTATATGGAAACCGATGTCAAAGTTTCTGACGTTGGACACTCCAACTGTTTCTTTGTGGAGTCTTACTACAGAATAGAAAAACCATGCCACCAAAAATGCCCCCTGGCTATGGTCTCATAGATCAGAATAGGCATGAAGTGTAACTGTTCCTCCAGTATCTATCAAGAAAAGAGGGAGTGAAAAGGTAGACAGTTGGCTAGAATTCAAATGACTGGTAAGCTTTGAAGTAGGCTGATTAATCGTTATATCAGTCTGAACTATGGATTGATAGCATGAGAGGGTGGATCATTAGAATTTAAGATAAGGTATCATCTATAGGCCAGAATAACCACTGTAGAGTAATACTATTATGTTGTCTTGATTTTTTTCTTGAGATAATTCTCTAATATCCTCTACATTAGAAATCCATCCATATTCTTGGTTCCAGAGAAGTTTTGGGGGACAAAAAGTAGGGAGGGTATAACATCTAAATTCTTTACACATATAAATGTTTAGCACATGTATATCCCCCTCATCATACACGGATATTCATGCAGAAGCTAAAAATTTGCCAAGTGTCTGTAACTTGTTTGTTAATGACCAAAATGAAGTGGCAACATGGTTGCTGAAGTCTGTGCCAAGTATGAACTTGTTTATTTTTGATCCTTTATTTTCCTCTTTGTTTCCTCAGATATCTATTAATTAGTCAGTGCAAAGTCAAATAAAATCCCAAGGGAAACCCCTGTAGTTGACTGCTATTAGCATGAACAGATAGAGGTCTGTCTGCTTAACTAAAATATAGGTTCCCGTAAGGTAGAAACTTGAGCATAGTAGGGCCTGAAGGAATAGTCCAGCTGTGGTGTTCATCTCTATATTCTTTTATTCTTCCCATCATCGCCTTCTATCACCTCTCCCCACATCCTTCCAAAGCTGTAGAATTGGAGCAGTCACCATCTATGAAAACTATAAGCTCCAAGCAGAGGCCGGTAATGCCAAGGCAAGTTTCCCAGTCCTCACTTAGAAAAACACAAAATGACATTGTTAATTGGGGAGTAGATATCTGGAAAGTTGTGCCAATATTCTCTTATCTAACTGGCCTTTCAAAATTGAATGCACTCGCTGGAACGGCCGGATCAGATACTGTCAGTCTTCACATTCTGGGGGAGATGATTTCAGGACTTCTCAGTCAGTCTCTGTTCAGCTTCGATTATATCAAATTTAAAAGAAGGTGAAACCAACCACGTTAGTTTCATTCCACTTCATTGACTGATATGTGAACTCCATTATGACAATCTCCTTTATTTTTCATCTAGAAATTTTCATCAGACTCAAGGCAGAGCTAATCAGTTCCTAGACAAAGCAGTTAGTTACTGTGAGACTCTAAGATGAAAGACACTATAAAAATGTATAATGATAATAATTAGAATCATAATATTAATGATAGTGGAATTAACACTTCGACCTTCATCTTCTTCTACAGGTAAAAACATCAGAATCTGAGCATCATCCCTGAAGGTAGAGCTGAAAAGGGCTTTTCCACACCTTAAGGGTCCTTCTCAAAAGCAATTAATTTTTACATTAGAAAGGATTATTAGAAGTCACAATAGTTTTAGAATATAATATTAATTTTCAAGGAAACCCTGGCCAACGATTCAAAATAACTCTTGAAACTTACTAATGACATCGTCTTACTATTCTGTAGAGATAGGTGGAAAATAGTTGGTGCTTCATTTGAGTTTTTTGATAAATAAATGAACAAGCAATGATGAAAGTATCAAGTACATACTCTATAGTAGCATTTAAGTGCCTAAAATGTTTGCTCTTAGCATTCACATTGTGGCAAATTTTGAAGACAAATATTAGAATACATTACAAAAGAAAAATAATCATAACCTAATTTACTATTCAGAAGAAACTGACAAGATGGCTCATTTCCTTCTAGCCTTCTTTTTCCTAAGTAAAAAGTAATTATTAAAAGTAATATTAAAAGTAATAATAATAACTGTGATAAACTCAGTACAGTTTTCTATACTGCTTATTCTAGTTAACCAGTCTTCAATTGTTAACTCAGTTCTTTGGATTCTAAGGATCAGAAACCAATTCAGTTCACGTAAGGGAAGCAAGACAACCAACAAAAAACCAACAAAGGAGGTTTTGTATTCTTTTTTTTTTTTTTGACTTTTTTTTTTCTAATTTTATTTTATTTTTAAACTTTACATAATTGTATTAGTTTTGCCAAATATCAAAATGAATCCGCCACAGGTATACATGTGTTCCCCATCCCGAACCCTCCTCCCTCCTCCCTCCCCATACCATCCCTCTGGGCCGTCCCAGTGCACCAGCCCCAAGCATCCAGCATCGTGCATCGAACCTGGACTGGCAACTCGTTTCCTACATGATATTTTACATGTTTCATTGCCATTCTCCCAAATCTTCCCACCCTCTCTCTCTCCCACAGAGTCCATAAGACTGTTCTATACATCAGTGTCTCTTTTGCTGTCTCATACACCGGGTTATTGTTACCATCTTTCTAAATTCCATATATATGCGTTAGTATACTGTATTTATGTTTTTCCTTCTGGCTTACTTCACTCTGTATAATAGGCTCCAGTTTCATCCACCTCATTAGAACTGATTCAAATGTATTCTTTTTAATGGCTGAGTAATAGTCCATTGTGTATATGTACCACAGCTTTCTTATCCATTCATCTGCTGGTAGACATCTAGGTTGCTTCCATGTCCTGGCTATTATAAACAGTGCTGCGATGAACATTGGGGTACACGTCCACTTTCTAACACCATACACAAAAATAAACTCAAAATGGATTAAAGATCTAAATGTAAGACCAGAAACTATAAAACTCCTAGAGGAGAACCTAGGCAAAACACTCTCCGACATACATCACAGCAGGATCCTCTATGACCCACCTCCCAGAATATTGGAAATAAAAGCAAAAATAAACAAATGGGACCTAATTAACCTTAAAAGGTTTTGTATTCTTGACTGGCAGCTTCGACCTGGATTGGGAACTGAGAGCTGTTAGAGGTTGAGGAAGCACTAGTCAGTTTTTCTCTCTCTGTCTTAACTTTCCATTCTCTGCCTTCTCTGCTTTCTGTGAGTCTTCTCTTTTCCCTTCATCACCTGGCTCTTCCTTGTTATGGTCCCTAGAAAAAGGCCCAGAAGAAGCCAGTCTGGTTGGCATGCTTATTTACCATTTCCCTCATTGAGTAAGAGAGAGATATCACTTGTGTGCCATCCTCTAGCTATTTATGGGCCCCCCTAGGATCAAACTCCATCTCTAGTTCAGATTGCCTGATGTGCTTTCATTAAGTGAATATGTTTGGCCAACCAAGGCACTTTCTACGAAAAGACAAATTGAATGGATATGTTCGGTATGTATCATGTATCAGGTCATTGAAAACTTTTTATTAACATTTGTTCATTCAGCAAATATTTATTGAGTATCAACTATGTGCCAACATTGCTGTAGGTGCTGAGGATACATCAGTAAATAAACAAGAATCTTGATTTTCATGGGCCTGAGATTCTACTGGGCAGAGACCAATAGTAAACAGAATGAATGAATGAATAAATAAATAAATAACATAGTGTGTTAGATTGTGATGAGTGCTAAGGAGAAAAATAAAATAGGGTAAGACATTATGGAGGAAAAAAGGAGGGAGAAAAATGCCTACATTGGTGAGGGTGGGGCAGTTGTTTGCAGTTATAGGTTGGTCAGGAAAGTGTTCTATGAGATGAAATTTGACTCAAGATTTGAAGAAGGTAAATGAGTGAGCTATATAATTTAAATCATATTTTTATTGCTTTTGTTATAATGATAAATATGACATAATATAATGTAATATACCTTTGTACCAGTTATTAAAATTCATTAAACAGTTTGGTTCCCAGGACCATTCTAAGCATACTCTGCCTGTTTCTCAATTCTCAGACCACCTCTCCGAGTTCGGTACTGTTACTCCTATTTCACAGGCTTCCCAGGTGGCGCTAGTGGTAAAGAACCTGCCTGCCAATGCAGAAGACATAAGAGACGCGGGTTTGATCCCTGGGTCGGGAAGATCCTCTGGAGGAGGGTATGGCAACCCAATCCAGTATTCTTGCCTGGAAAATCCCATGGACAGAGGAGCCTGGTGGGCTACAGTTCATGGGGTCTCAAAGAGTCAGATACTGACGTGACTTAGCACGCATGCACTCCTATTTCACAGACGAGGAATTGAAGCAGAAACAGGATTGGCTGCTTGTCTGTCTTCAAGTTAGTAAATGAAAGAGCTTGAATTTAATGGATTCTGGAGCCCAGCTCTTATATGCTACTGCTGTTCTTCCAGTGGCATACTATACTATTCATTTTTTAAAACTTTTTGTTTTGTGTTGGGATATAGCAATGGCAACCCACTCCAGTACCCTTGTCTGGAAAATCTCATGGACGGAGGAGTTTGGTAGGCTGCAGTCCATGGGGTCGCTAAGAGTCAGACATGACTGAGCAACTTCACTTTCACTTTTCACTTTCATGCACTGGAGAAGGAAATGGCAACCCACTCCAGTGTTCTTGCCTGGAGAATCCCAGGGACTGGGGAGCCTGGTGGGCTGCTGTCTATGGGGTCGTTGAGTCGGACACGACTGAAACAACTCAGCAGCAGCAGCAGCATAGTTGATTAACAATGTTGTGGTAGTTCTTGGAGAAGGCGATGGCACCCCACTCCAGTACTCTTGCCTGGAAAATCCCATGGACATGGGAGCCTGGTGGGCTGCAGTCCATGGGGTTTCGAAGAGTCAGACGTGACTGAGCGACTTCACTTTCACTTTTCATTTTCACACTTTGGAGAAGGAAATGGCAACCCACTCCCGTGTTCTTGCCTGGAGAATCCCAGGGACAGCGGAGCCTGGTGGGCTGCCGTCTCTGGGGTTGCACAGAGTCGGACACGACTGAAGCAACTTAGTGGTAGTTTTCTGGTGAACAGCAAAGGGACCCAGCCATGCCTATACATGTATCCATTCTCCCTCAAGTTCCCTTCCCATCCAGGTTGCTACATAACATTGAGCAGAGTTCCATGTGCTATCCAGGTCTTTGCTGGTCATCTATTTTAAATTGGTGACATACTAATTTAAAAAAATCAAATAAGTCCACAACTATACAAAGAAGAAAGATAAATGCAACAGAAAGTTTCCATCCGGGGCATGCAATAATGGTGCATTTTGATTAATATCCTACTCAGATAACTTTCTAAGTCTTCTTAAGCACATCTAAGATGGTGCACAGTTAACCTAAGGAAAACAGTAGTGTGTATTCTGTGCTATAAACTGCCTTCCCTCAAAATTATGTCGTGTACATATTTCCAAGTCAATAAGTATAGATCTATGTCATCATTTTTATAGAATTTGGAATATTTCATCTTATGGATACATTGCTTTTTAGTCAGTCAGTTTTTTCCATCACTGACCATTTAAGTTAGAGAAACCAGTCTGTGTTCATATCTACCCTCACTCTTTCTCTTCCCTTTGAACAGCTGATATGAATTGCTAAAAGAACAATATGGCCCTTCAGCAATTAATACCCATGGTGAAGATCACTAGGATGAAGAGATGCAATTATCATGGACTCCCACAGGAATAGATGCTTATGACTCCCATAACACGTGTTGCAGGAATTTTTTCATTCAGGACATAGAAGTTGACTTTTCCATTTGTAGACTATGTTGATTCCAGTTATGGGGTTTGGGCAATTCAGTTGCTGGTAGGCTATTGAAATGGAGCGGAGCATCACCTCCTCTGGAAAACATTCCATGATGTCTTCATTAAGGTGGTATCTTTGCTTTCCTGTAACTCCCTATGCTTACCATTCCCTCATACCACACTTTCCACACTTCAGTTACTTCTCTGCTCTGTTCTCTCCACTACACGTTCCCTTAACTTCTGTGTCTTCAGCACAAAACTCACTATTTCTGGCATCGAATACAGGGAAGGGAAAGGAGAGGGTGGGACAAATTGAGAGAGTAGTGCTGACATATGTACATTACATGTGTAAAGTGGACAGCTAGTGGGGAGCGCTGTAGAGCACGGTACTCTCTGATAACCTAGGTGGGTGGGATGGGGGATAGGTGGGAAGGAGGATCAAGAGGGAGCGGATATGTGTATACCAATAGCTGATTCACATTATTGTACTGCAGAAATTAACACAACATTGTAAAGCAATTATCCCCCAATTAAAAAATAAATAAAATGTTTTAGAGGAAGAGAAAGGAAGACTTCAAGAGGAGATGAAGAGCAGCTTAGCTTAGTTACCAGAGATGAACAATAGGCTGAAACTGAAGGATGGAGGAAATAGCAAAGATTAAGGAGAGGAGAGAAGAAAAGCTGGAAGACAACATACGTGACCAAAAATATTGATATATTGATATTGTCAAATGAACAATATCCTTCCAATAAAGTGCATTTAATATAATTTGAGAAGAATAAAATATTTATGCAAAAGACAATATATCCATTTACTGAATTGCAAACAATAGTAAAAAAAACCCTGTATTTACAGAGTTTTTATAGACATTTAATATCTATAAAAAAGGCTGTTGTCTCTGACTTTAAAAAGCTGTATATTCAATTTCATGATACTGTGGTTATATTATATTTTGAGGGTCTACTCTCTGTATGCCAGTGATATATTAGATAATGGACATTTAGATGTGAATACGTCGAGTCTTTCTCTCAAGGAGCACACAGTCAGATAGGATATTTGGAGTATCGTATGAGAAGTACAATTGTGGAAACGTGTTTATTATACAAATCCATATATTGTACAAGAATCTCCGAGAAGGGACTTCTTCAGAAGTGCATAGAAGCTCTTGACAGAGTTGTAATAGGAGTATGTGGCGAGGAGAGAGAGAAAAGCAAATGAGCCTTCAGGCGGCAGATGACAGGTGGATTTCCTGGACCAAGTTTGAGCTTTACCCTGCAGATGGATGATAAAAAGTCAGAAAAGGGATGACTCTTAACTTCTTAGAGCCTGTTAGGCTGACTAGACATTGGTACATTAGAGGAGGGACACAGAACTGTTCAACAGAGCAGCTACTTCTTTATGCCAAATGAACCTTTGGGGCAAGGAAATCTTAACATAAAAAGAACAGAGGTGCCCAACTGTTGAATTTCCCTCACCAGTACAGGTAGACAACTTTGGCAGGGTGGGTGGGGGTGGTGGTCTACAAATTAAAAGGTCTACAAATGATGCCTCTGAAGCCCAAACTGGTTAAGTGAGACAGGCTGGACTTTGGGGTAAGTTTTATAAAATCACTACCCTCAGGGCTGAAGGCTGCCCAGTCTATAGACCAGTCTATAAGACCCCATCCTAGAACATGCTAGGGAGGGGCTTGTTCTCACCTAGGCAGGTCAGCTGCTTCTAAGAGGGTACATCTCAGTATGAGATCATTTCAGAGTTTAAAAAGTTATATAGGTTGAGCCAGAGACCTGTTCAATCTAATACCATACTCACTGGCTTTAGTTCTTTCCTCCTGAAACCCATAGCTCATAACACATTTTGTTCTCCAGGATAAATGTCCCTAGGTCCTTCAGTTATCATGGTGTCCCCTGGTTTTACATTCTCCTTCCATCTTTGTTTCTATGACCTTCCCTATGACTTTCCTCTGGTTTTGTCTTGTTTTGATCATGTGCCTTTTAAATAGTGAGATCCAGAATAGAAGTTCAAGATGAAAATTTGTGCCATCGTTAGACATCTTCTCCCAGGTGGGCTTTTGGTCCCTGGATGATAATGCTGCAAATATGTGACCCCTGGGAGACCAGTATCCAGAAATCTGGGTAGCAGCAGGGACTCCATTTTAAAAAGCCCTAGGCAGAGAGGGGACCGGTTATCTCGACCCATTTCAGTGAAAATTGTTATTTCACGGCTTTCTATTGCCGTGAAATAACAATCAGAAGCTGGGATAAGGCATACGACTTCCCCTGCCCAGGTGTCCCAATGGCAGCCCTGCAGAAACCAATTATGCTAATAATATTTTCATACTAAAAAGAAAGTGTGTGATTGCCGGTTATTTTGTTTCAAGTGGATGTCATTTTTTTCCATAGGGAAAATTTTTCATGCAATTTTGTTGTTTCCCTTTCCTCAAAAATGGATCTCAAATGACCCTAAGCCCCAGGTACAGGGCTCTTCTGGTGAGTTCTGAAGACGAGAGTGTAGGTACCAGCCTTTGCCCTAAGCTGATTTCAACCTCTAGCAAGTTAGCCTAAGTGCCAGGAATTCAGCTGCCCCATCTCATCCTGCCCTAGCCTCACCCAGCTCCTTAGTCATCTTCAGTCTGTGTCCAGACTTGGAACTCAAAGGCTGGTCCTTTGCGGCTCAGCATCGCATCCTGCTGATGAACTTCTGGTGGGATCGTCCAAGCTGAGGCTGGTTCGCACTCATGTACCACCACCGGGGGAGGAAGCTTGCTCCCCTGTCCAGGCCTTACCCCTGTCAAATCAAAACACGCCAACTCAAGCCCAATACAAAACAACCTCAGCACTCTCCCTACCTCAAGTCCATTCCCACCCCTGCAGGAATGACGCCATCGCCATCAAATGCCCTTTCTTCTTCAGACTGATTTCCAGTAAACTCCAGAGCCATTTTTTTTCTAATTTGAAAAACCTCACCTCATCTAGCTCTTTGATCAGCACTTTGAAACCCCTGCAGATGAGTCTGAAGGATTTAACAGCAAGTCCTCTTTAACCTCACTTTGGCAAGTGGGTGGCAGTGTTTGGAAAATACTCAGACCAGATTTACCTCCTCCCAGCAAATTCGTTTTAAAGTGGGGCCCCTCTCAACCCATTGAATGACAAAGGAGGCTACACACAAATTATATGAATTTTATATTGGAATACATTATCACCTCCCAATAATGGAAAAAAAAAAATCTACCTGTGAGGAAAACGGTGGCCAGAGCGGGCAGCTTTTATTACTTTCTAGACAAAGAAATGATACATTTGTGAGGAACTGGCAGGACAAAGAAATGTAAGCTTGGGTGTTTAGCGAATCTAACCAGAGTTTGGGCTTGGGATAGTAAGTTAAAGAGAGCATGGTTTGTATATATAGACTTCTTGGTCTGAATTCCCCATCTCTTCTTCCTCCCTACCCTCAGGGAGAGTGGCTTTCATATACGAGGTTTATTTCCTGCTTTAGGGAGACATAGGAGAAGGTCAAAGTAGCCCTGTTTTGGCCAATTCTTAAAGAAAAAAAGTGTTAGTCTCTCAGTTGTGTCCAACTCTTTGTGACCCTATGAACTGTAGCCCTCCAGGCTTCTCTGTCCATGGGATTTCCCAGGCAAGAATACTGGACTTGGTAGCCATTCCCTTCTCCAGGGGATCTTTCTGATCCAGGGATTGAACCTGGGTTTCCTGCATTGCAGGCAGATTATTTACTTCCTGAGCCGCCAGGGTAGCCCATTTCTTAAATAACCCTATTTTGAAATGACCAACGTGCCATTTTTGCTTATTTTAGGACAGATTGCTCTGAGGCCCGACGAGAGGAACCCATGTTTCTAGACTATGTATCATTCCTCTATAGAGTCAGTGTACTTTGAAGATAGAACTCATTGAATTCTCCAAATGATACAGATGGCAGATTGTTAACAACTAGTTAATGATTGGAGGAAAATGGCTCATAGAAATTGAGGTGACTAGCTAAAGGTAACATGGGAAGACAATTAAAATCAAGAATCTAGGTCTTGTGATTCTTGCTTATGTGTCACCATTTCTGTGATCATACTAGTTATATTTTTCTTCATTCCTAGGGTGACTAAATGCCTACTTTTGCTTAGGACAGTCTTACTTAACACTTGTTTTGTCCCAGAATAATCATGAAACACCCCGTTTCAGATTCAAAAGAGAAGGGTCTGGAAAATTAAAACTACATGATGAATCACCATCTGACAGGTTTTTTTGTTTATTGTTTATCTCACCCACTAGAATGTCAGATCCAGACAGCTGGGATGTCGGGTGTTTTGTTTAATGCTCTATTGTCAGTATCTTTAACTGGTTCTGACACATAGTAGATGTTCAATAAATATCTGTTGGTTTAATTAAAAAAAATATTACCATTGTTGGTGTGAAAGTGAGACATCCACAACCCTCAGGGGTTAAGAAGGAAAAATAAGACATTGCTACATTTGCATGTTGGATATAGATCTAAGGAGAGAGGAGCTTTTCAGAGGTAATTTTCTGTGCAATGTTAGCATTTATTCGATGCTGACCTTTGAGCTATGGGCAATGAGAGGCAGCTTTTATAAGTCTCTCTTCCCTAAAGCTGATTTTCTAGGCATGAAGTTGCCAGCAGGGGCTGGTAAATAACAGCCAAGCTTTTCTCCTATTCCCTTCACTCTCCCTGACATATCACGAAGCACTCTCTTGTTTGATCAATTTTTTCCCACCTAGTAAGGAAGAAACCCACAGAGGTTGCCTCAGCAAGACTCCCAGAGGCTCCAAATGAATATCGAATGGCTCCCTACAAGCTCTCTAGCCTGGTAAAACGTAACATGAGTCAAAAAGTTCTGAGAAGGTTGGCAAGAGGAGAAAGAGAAGGATCATATCCCAGATTTGGGGAAGATTTTCATTTGGGCCTCATTTTAAAATTACATTCTAGTGGGACAGTCTCAAACTTCCAGGACATGTCTTAGACAGCATTATTTGCACTTATTCATTTGCATTTGCTGTTTTTGAAAGCATTCAGTTTTTGTTTTCAGGTTCTTTTTCAGTCATTCAGTTCAGTTGCTCAGTCGTGTCTGAGTCTTTGCAACCCCATAAACTGCAGCATGCCAGGCCTCCCTGTCCATCACTAATTCCCGGAGTCCACCCAAACCCATGTCCATTGAGTCAGTGATGCCATCCAACCATCTCATCCTCTGTTGTCCCCTTCTCCTCCTGCCCTCAATCTTTTCCAGTATCAGGGTCTTTTCAAATGATTCAGCTCTTCGCATCAGGTGGCCAAAGTATTGGAGTTTCAGCTTCAACATCAGTCCTTCCAATGAACACCCAGGACTGATCTCATTAAATATGTTTATTTCTCGAGCAACTACTATGTGCCAGAGCCATGAAAAATGTTTAGAGTATACACATGAACAGGAAAATCATAGTTTTTCTCTGATGAAATTTACATTACCCACACATAGACACAGTGAGAGAAGCAGAATGCAGGTGAAAGAGGTTGAATAGGTATTGATTGTGTTTACTACTTTGAAGGAAGTAGAAAGGTGCAGACACAAGCATATTCAGAGGCTCTTTCTTTCCTCCCTCCCTCCCTTCCTTCCTCTTTCAAAACCGTAAAGTTGTATTAGCAATTGATGTGATTGTTTATGTAGAAAAATCCATGGCATTTACAGAAGAAACCTTAGACAAGTGAGTTTAGCATAGTTCTAATGTATGCACTAAAGATACAAAAATCATGATCCTATTTTTGTAGAGAAAGTGTTCAGTTCAGTTCAGTCACTCAGTCGTGTCCGACTCTTTGCGACCCCATGAATCGCAGCACGCCAGGCCTCCCTGTCCATCACCAACTCCTGGAGTTCACTCAGACTCAGGTCCATCGAGTCAGTGATGCCATCCAGGCATCTCATCCTCTGTTATCCCCTTCTCCTGCCCCCAGTCCCTCCCAGCATCAGAGTCTTTTCCAATGAGTCAACTCT
>NW_011495034.1:16327514-16330119 GCF_000754665.1 Bison bison bison | reverse complement strand
GAGGGACTCTCAAGAGTCTTCTCCAACACCACAGTTCAAAAGCATCAATTCTTCGGTGCTCAGTCTTCTTCACAGTCCAACTCTCACATCCATGCATGACCACAGGAAAAAACCATAGCCTTGACTAGACGGACCTTTGTTGGCAAAGTAATGTCTCTGCTTTTGAATATGCTATCTAGGTTGGTCATAACTTTCCTTCCAAGGAGTAAGTGTCTTTTAATTTCATGGCTGCAGTCACCATCTGCAGTGATTTTGGAGCCCCCCAAAATAAAGTCTGCCACTGTTTCCACTGTTTCCCCATCTATTTCCCATGAAGTGATGGGATCGGATGCCATGATCTTTGTTTTCTGAATGTTTAGCTTTAAGCCAACTTTTTCACTCTCCACTTTCACTTTCATCAAGAGGCTTTTTAGATCCTCTTCACTTTCTGCCATAAAGGTGGAGTCATCTACATATCTGAGGTGATTGATATTTCTCCTGGCAATCTTGATTCCAGCTTGTGCTTCTTCCAGCCCAGCGTTTCTCATGTTGTACTCTGCATAGAAGTTAAATAAGCAGGGTGATGATATACAGCCTTGACGTACTCCTTTTCCTATTTGGAATCAGTCAAAAAACTAGAAAAACATGGTTCTCTATGAGTGACTTTTGTTTCTTTCTTTTTAAAATTTTATTCTTTGTCTATCTGTATTTTTCAACGCATCTTTATCTATTCACCATTCTTAACACTAAGTGGGACTTTTCAATCAGAATATTGTAGGATTTTTTAGAAACTGAGGTTCAATTGGCATATAATATGTTAGTTTCAGGTATACAACATAATGAATCAGTATTTGTCTATAGTTGACCTTTGAACAACATAGGTTTGAACTATATTGGTTCATTTATATGCATTTTTTTCAATAAATACAATACAGCATTGTATTGTATTTTTCCAAATTGGCAACTGAGCTTGATTGAATACATGGGTATGGAACTGAAGATACAGAGGACAAAGTGTAAAGTTATACTTGGATTTTCTACTATGAAGAAGGGTTGATGTTCAGAATCTCTGAGTTATTCAAGGGTCAACTGTATAGTGCAAAATGATCTAGTTAACATAATAATCATATATAGTTACAAAAAAAGATTTTTTTCTTGTGATGAGGACATTTAAGACCTACTCTCTTAGCAACTTTCATATCCTTTCTCCTGTGGATCTTCCTGGGTCTCCTGCATTACAGGAAAGATTGAGGTGGCTGAATCTTTACTGTCTGAGCCACCAGGGATGCCCACAATGTTCATAGCAACTTTCAAATTTATTATTACTAACTACAGCCACCATTCTGTGCACTACCTCCTGTTAAGAGGTACTTTTTTGGGGAAGAAATGGAGATTAGCTTTATTTATTTGCTTCTTTAACTTTATTGGAGTATAGTTGATTTATCATGTGTTAGTTTCTGCTCTACAGAAAAGTGAATCAATTATACATATAAATATATCCATTCTTTTTTTTTTTTAGGTTCTTTCCCCATATAGGTCAGTACAGAGTATTTTTTAAATGAGCACTTTGATTTTCTAAAATTTATGTATTTTTGCCTATGTGGGGTCTCTTTTGCTGCGTGGGCATTCTCTAGTTGCGGAGAGTGGAGGCTGCTCTCTAGTTGTGCTGCTCAGTCTTCTCGTTGCAGGGGCTTCTTTTGTTGCAGAGTACAAGCTCTAGGGCTTCAATAGTTTGGTGCATGGGCTTAGTTGCTCTGTGGCATGTAGGATCTTCCCAGATCAGGGGTCAAACCCGTGTCTCCTGCATTGGCAGATGACCCTTTACCACTGGGCCACCAGGAAATCCCCAATACATAGTATTGAGTAGAGTTCTCTGTGATATACAGTAGGTCCTTTTAGTTATCTTTTATATAGTAGTCTGTCTTTGTCAGAAGGTACTTTAGTTAGGATGTTGGATAATAACAAGCTGAGCCTGAAGGATGAAAAGAAGACAGCTCTACAGAGATTAGCATGTTCATCAGCAAGGACTGCTGTAACAAAGTACCACAAACTGAGTGACTTAGAACAACAGAAACCTATTGTTTCACTGTCCTGAATTCAAGAAGCCTAAAACCAGGATGTTGGCTTTCTGAAGGCACCACGGAAGGATTTGCTTTAGGCTTCCTAGCTTCCTCAGGCATTCTTGGCTTGTAAAGCGCCATCTTCTCTCTATCTCTTCACATCATTCCTCTCTCTGTGTGTGTCTGTCTCTGTGTCCAAATTTATCTTTTTTTTTCCTAAGGACATTTGTTATATTGGATTCAGATCAGATCAGTCACTCAGACGTGTCCGACTCTTCGCGACCCCATGAATTGCAGCACACCAGGCCTCCCTGTCCATCACCAACTCCCGGAGTTCACTCAGACTTACGTCCATCGAGTCAGTGATGCCATCCAGCCATCTCATCCTCTGTCGTCCCCTTCTCCTCCTGCCCCCAATCCCTCCCAGCATCAGAATCTTTTCCAATGCGTCAACTCTTCTCATGAGGTGGCCAAAGTACTGGAGTTTCAGCTTTAGCATCACTCCTTCCAGAGAAATCCCAGGGCTGATCTCCTTCAGAATGGACTGGTTGGATCTCCTTGCAGTC
>NW_011495034.1:16324875-16327100 GCF_000754665.1 Bison bison bison | reverse complement strand
TGAAGTCAAGTGGGCCTTAGAAAGCATCACTACGAACAAAGCTAGTGGAGGTGATAGAATTCCAGTTGAGCTATTTCAAATCCTGAAAGATGATGCTGTATTGGATTAGGGGCCACCAAATGATCTGATTTTCACTTGATTAACTCCGTAAAGATCCTATTTCCAAATAAAGTCACATTCTGAGATATTGAGGTTTGGACTTCAACACATCTTTTTTAGGGGGCCAGGGAGTGGGCACAAAGTAACTCACAGCAGGTTGGATCAATAGTGTTCCAGGCAGAAGACCACGTGTTCGAGTCCCTAAACTAGAATGGTGGCTGGGGATTTGGAGAATCAAGAAGACTGATGGTCTGAATAGAGCAGGCAGAGTGACAGGGAGAGACCAAGGTTGGGGTGGGGGCACATTGGCAACTACAAAGTCACCAGTATGGATGATTCACTCATTTTTGCTACTAACACCTGCTGCCATAACTCTAAGGGGATCTACAGAGAGATTGCTGAGATAGTTCTGTCTTTTCCTCTCTGTAGTTCATGGAATGCAGCTAAGGAAGAGAGCCCCCCAACTGGTCATGGTAGTTGCCAATTTAGAAGAATTAATTGTTCTTGCAAGTCAGATTGTCACATTTGTGTCCCTGGCTGGACCAGGAACCACAGGAACCATCCAGTGAATCATCTCCAAATAAAACTGTGAAAGACAGCGGGACATGGACTTTGCACCATGTCAGATTCAGATGCCAAGGGGCTGCCTCCAGGGATCACACCACTCTTCTGGCTGCTAGGTTTGCATCAAGAAGGCTGGGTATTTAGTGGAGTGGGAGAGGACACAGAAGAGGTGAAAATGAACATTGTGGAATTATGATCTCACATCAACCAAATTGCTTTGGGTTTAGTGTATTTAAGATATTGGATTTTAGGCCATCTACATTTTTATTTTGACCACGCTTATCCCCTGAGCCTTTCATATGGAAAAAAAAATTTGCATGTATCTGTATTTATCTTCTAGATGATGTTATTTCTATTTCCTTTACCCAGTCTTAATCTGCTGTCAAGTATGGAAGCTTATAGTTTTATTTTATCTCACACAATTAAGCCCTGGGTCATTCCCTTCTCATTGTAGTGATTAAATGGAACTTATTTTTATTTTTTTTTTTCGAATTTCATGTATACATTGTTGCTTTAATCCTTAAACAGCCTTCCAAGGTAGGTAGGTTAATTGCATTTTAAAGATAAGGAAGCTGAAGTGTAGAGAATTTCAGTGGTAGTGGCAATATACAAAGTGTTATCAGTGTGAAACTAGGAACAGCCTGCCTGGATTCAAATTCAGACTCTGCCATTAATTGGCTTGTATGACCATAAACTAGTTATGAAACCTTTTTGAGTCTCAGTCTCCTTAACTGTAAAATAAAGGTGGTAATAACACTTGACTCACAGAGCTGATATATTTTTTTGCATTTTATTTTTATTGAAGTATAGTTGATGTACAATATTATATAAGTTATGGGTGTACACTATAGTGAGTCACAATTTTTAGAGGTTGTTCTCCATTTATAGTTATTCAAATATTAGCTGTATTCAAATATATTTATTACAAAAATAATGACATATTATATGCTTATTTTATTTTTAAAAAATTAGAGTATACTTGCTTTACAATGTTGTGTTAGTTTCTGCTGTACAGTGAAGTGAATCAGCTGTCTGTATACATATATCCCCTCACTCCTCCCCCCACCAAACCCACTCCTCTAGGTCATCACAGAGCACTCAGCTGGGCCCCCTCCGTTAAACATCAACTTCCCACTAGCTATCTATTTTACACATGGTGGTGTATATATGTCAATGCTTCCCTCTTAATTCATCTCACCTTCTCCTTACCCACTGTGCCCACAAGTCTGTTCTCTATGTCTGTGTCTCTATTCCTGCCCTGAATATAGGTCCGTCTGTGCATTTTCCTAGATTCCATAAATATGCGCTAATAAGTTGGCTTAAAGCTCAACATTCAGAAAATGAAGATCATGGCATCTGGTCCCATCACTTCATGGGAAATACATGGGGAAACAGTGGAAACAGTGTCAGACTTTATCTTTTTGGGCTCCAAAATCACTGCAGATGGTGACTGCAGCCATGAAATTAAAAGACACTTACTCCTTGGAAGGAAAGTTATGACCAACCTAGATAGCGTGTTCAAAAGCAGAGACATTACTTTGCCAACAAAGGTCCGTCTAGTC
>NW_011495034.1:16318918-16324775 GCF_000754665.1 Bison bison bison | reverse complement strand
CCTAGATAGCATATTCAAAAGCAGAGACATTACTTTGCCAACAAAGGTCCGTCTAGTCAAGGCTATGGTTTTTCCAGTGGTCATGTATGGATGTGAGAGTTGGACTGTGAAGAAAGCTGAGTGCCGAAGAACTGATGCTTTTGAACTGTGGTGTTGGAGAATACTCTTGAGAGTCCCTTGGACTGCAAGGAGATCCAACCAGTCCATTCTGAAGGAGATCAGCCCTGGGATGTCTTTGGAAGGAATGATGCTAAAGCTGAAACTCCAGTACTTTGGCCACCTCATGCTAAGAGTTGACTCACTGGAAAAGACTCTGATGCTGGGAGGGATTGGGGGCAGGAGGAGAAGGGTATGACAGAGGATGAGATGGCTGGATGGCATCACTGACTCTGTGGACATGAGTCTAAGTGAATTCCGGGAGTTTGTGATGGACAGGGAGGCCTGGCGTGCTGCGATTCATGGGGTCGCAAAGAGTTGGACACGACTGAGCGACTGAACTGAACTGAACTGAACTGATAGCGTATTTGTGTGTCTCTTTCTGACTTACTTCACTCTGTGAGTCTTTGCTAAGTCCCTTCAGTCGTGTCCGACTCTGTGCGACCCCATGGACTGCAGCCTACCAGGCTTCTCTGTCCATGGGATTCTCCAGGCAAGAACACTGGAGTGGGTTGCCATTTCCTTCTTCAATGCATGAAAGTGGAAAGTGAAAGTGAAGTCGCTCAGTCGTGTCTGACTCTTAGCGACCCCATGGACTGCAGCCTACCAGGCTCCTCCATCCATGGGATTTTCCAGAAAACAGTACTGGAGTGGGGTGTCATTGCCTGTGAGTCTTTAGCTTCATCCATATCACTACAGATGACCCAATTTTGTTCCTTTTGATGGCTGAATAAAATTCCATGATACAAGTATTAAATGAGTAAATATGTATAAAGGGCTTAGCCTAGTGTCTGGCACATAACATGCACTAACGAGTTGTTGTTCAACACTAGGTGTGAATCTCAGTTGTAGAAATTACTAGCTGTGTGCATCTGGGCAAGTTCTTTCGCTTTATTAAATCCTCATCTCTAGCATTCCCTCTGCCAGCTACTCTACTGAAATGAAGCGTTGTCTTGATGATTAAGGAAGATACTCCTTGTTGGGTATTTAGCACCGTTTCTGACCTAATGCATGTTACATGAGTTCAAGTCCGATAGAGAAATGCTGTACTTGGTTTTGTAAATCAGAGTACAGCGTTTGTATTTTACTTTATAGGCATAGAGAAACCTTAGAGGGTTGTAAGTGGAGAAGTGATATGATTATGTTTTAAGTTTTTAAAAGGTCACTTTGGCAGCAGTGAGTTAATGGAGATGTTGGGGTGGTGAGGTGCAATGAACAGTCAGGAGGCTATTTCAGGCATCCACTCAATAATTGTGATGGCCAGGACTTTGGTAAAGATGGTGGCTAGGAGAAGCAACTTGATTTAGGATCTATTTTTGAGGTAATGGGCTTCCATTATGGCTCAGCTGGTAAAGAATTCACCTGCAATGTGGGAGACCTGGATTCGATCCCTGGGATTGGAAGATCCTCTGGAGAAGGGAAAGCCTACCCACTCTAGTATTGTGGCCTGGAGAGATCCATGGGGTCACAAAGTCAGACATGACTGAGTGACTTTCACTTTTGAAGTAATTTTGGTCGTATTTGTTGATGGATTGGATGTGGAAAGTGAAGAAAAGATAAGAAGTTGGTGCTAACACCTGGAGGATAATGGGGCCATTTATTGGGAAATGTAAGGAGGCGGGCGGTTTGAAGGGGTGACAGCAAGGATTCTGTTGGGGGCATTTTGACTTTCAGGTTTTATATTTGCTAGGGGATGCTGCCTGATTCTTAAATGAGTGTTTAGTATGCCCCTGTGGGATTTATTTAGACTATTGTCCCTGCCTCCCCAAAAGTTTTCATTGCTATTAACATTGACAAGGCACATATTGAACTAGTAATAAAACATCAGTGTCTGTAAAGGGAGATAGAAAGTCAGCACCCTAACAATAAAGATTTGCAGAGCTATGACGGAATATGTGACTTACATTTCAGCCTCTTCAGAAAGAAATTCCTGACCATTGCCAACATTCGAGCATCTGAAAGTCAGAAGCTCGCAAAGCATTTGCACCAGGAAGAATGTGATCTTTGAAATGAGTGGCAATAACGAACCGTGTCTGCACCAAGAATTTCAAAGCAATTCGGAAGCAAATGTTACCTGGCCATCCATTTTAAAACATGTTGTCATAAATCAGGGCTGATTGTTTAAAAGAACAGCCTCTTAATGTACACGAGAGGATTCATGGTGGCATCTCTTCTGTCTTTGAATCATGGGTAGTTGGTGCAACTGCTGACAGTTAAACAAAAGTAAAGAATGGAAGGGGGGGGGCAGTGACTGAACCATATGCAACACTCCTCTCCCCATGACACTCACCTTGAAGATACAGTAAAATCTACCAAAATTCACCAAAAACTTGGCATTATAAGAGTTCACTTGGAACCAAAGAAAGTGATTAGCATCATGTGATACCATCAGGGTGATACCAGGGTTAAGTGTGATAGCAAAAGCCATAGTGTTAGCTCAGTGATTAATATTTGTAAAGTCATACTTCAACTTAGGAAATCACCAGAGCTTGGTATTGAATTGTGTCTCCCCACTCTCAAAGAATATGCTGAAGTCCTATACCTCCACGGCTTCAGAACGTGACCACATTTGGAGATAGTTCTTTACAGCGGTAGTCAAGGAAAGGTGGCGTCACTGGGTGGATGGGTCCTAATACTACATGACTGGTGTTCTTATGGAAAGGAGATTTTTGGATAATGATACACATGTAGAGAAGATGATTTAAATAAATGCAGGGAGAAGATAGAAATCTATATGTCAAAGAGAGGGGAACAGATCCTTCTCTCACCATCCTCAGAAGGAATCGGCTCTGCCAACACCCTGATCTTGGACTCCAAACCTCCAGAACTGTGAGGCAAATTCCTGAATCATTGAAGCCACCTAGTCTGAGGTGCTCTGTTATAGCAGCTCTGGTACAGTAATACACCCAAGCCATGGAATCCAGGTTCCAACAATTCTGTTTTAATTTCAGGAGACACATTGCCTTGCCACTGATGCTGGAGCCACATATAGTTTGCCACAACCTATAGGCTTCTCAAACTTTATATGATTCGCTGGGAGATCCTTGCCACTGGAGACTCTAGGTCAGTAGGTTTGGAGTGGTGCCCAAGAATTTGCATTTCTAGCAAGTCTGAGGTACTGCTGTAATTGCCGGTCTACAGTTCACACTTTCAGGAGCCTTGGGTCTAGCACAATGCAAAGGACACGGAAGGTGCTCATGCATGTGTGCTCAGTCGTGTCCAACTCTTTGCGACCCTGTGGGCTGTAGCCCACCAGGCTTCTCTGTCTGTGGGATTCTCCAGGCAAGAACACTGGAGTGGGTTGCCATGCCCTCCTCCAGGGGATCTTCCTGACCTAGGGAACGAACCTGCGTTTCCTGTGTCTCCAGCATTGCAGGCAGATTCTTTACTGTTGAGCCACCAGGGAAGCCTCACGGAAGATGCTCAGTGAAAATCAACTCAGTTAATTTTAGGAACTCTACTTTAGGTTGAGAATCAAATAGACACATGGTCATTCATCTCACGCAGTGATTCTTAATGGGGGCTATGCATGGGATTTACAGAATTCAAATTGCTGGGGAGTGCATTTAGAATCAGAGAAGGCTATGGGAACCCACTCCAGTACTCTTGCCTGGAAAATCCCATGGATGGAGGAGCCTGGTAGGCTGCAGTCCATGGGGTCCCTAGGAGTTGGACACGACTGAGTGACTTCACTTTCACTTTTCATGCATTGGAGAAGGAAATGGCAACCCACTCCAGTATTCTTGCCTGGAGAAACCCAGGGACGGGGGAGCCTGGTGGGCTGCCGTCTATGGGGCCGCACAGAGTCGGACACGACTGAAGCGACTTAGCAGCAGCAGCAGTGTTCAGAATATGTGTATTTTGATACTGACTTGGTATCAGAGTGCTGCTGGTATACAAGCAAGGTGCCATTTGAAGCAGAGAGCTTTAACAAACTTACTCTGATGTTGTTGAGAAGGAAAGCGTTTTGAAGGATAGAAGTAATTGCCACAGCCAGAGGTCTACAGGTGCAAGCGATCGAAAATGGTGACTGGGTCAGAAAATGCTAATCACCCATGAAGTGGGCTCGCCACGACTCTGACTCCGTGTCTCTGGGTGCACCCTGCGGTAGGTGCATCTTTGCTGAATAGATAGAAAGTGAACTTGACGGGAAAGGAGACCTCAGCAGTCTTACAAAGGCAATTTTGCAAGCTGTCTGGCTGTGGAATTAGTGGAATGTTTGCTCAGGAAGAAACAGCTGACGTCAACTTTGCTCTCTTTGTATCTCAAGGGCAGAGTTATCCATGCCTCTGGCCTGCACCGACACCCACAGAGGGAAGCATGGCTTCCAGAGGGAAAGGTTAAAGAACAGGTCGGCTGGGCATCCACGCTCCCTCCCCTGTTTGTCATCTTTCTGGCAAGGTGAATTCAATGTCCAGTAATTCCTTCTGACTTTCTAAGAGCTACGGGACATATAAGTGTGAGAAAAGTCATCTGGGCTCTAACAGGATTAGCTCAGCTTCATAACCTAATCACTCTGGCCAAAGAAAATAAAGAGGAAAGCAATGGGCTTGGGCAAGAAACATAAGGATAATGGAATTTCCATTAAATATCAAGGAGTGTGTGTGTGTTGTCTGACACACAAAGGCTGTCCTTTTTTCCATTTCAGGGGGCTTGTTCAGTATGAAATGGAAACATGTCTTATCTCAGCTTCCCCCAAAAAGCAGTCCCAATATTGGGCACATAAGCTGCTCTGAAAGCTCTGTTGAATTATTCCATCAAGGTCATTCTGAGAGTATCTCGATAATAACAGAAGCAGCTATTAATGAAGTCAGGCAGAGTAGTGTGGCAGCCTGAGGACCAGATTTGTGGACAGACAGTAGGATCTATCTGCTTCTTCCCTTAGCATCACTTGCTGGGGAGTCTTGAGGAAATCATTTATTTTCCCAGGAACCTTATTTCAGTCTGGGTAAATTGAAGAGATTTAATGAATTTTTCTCCAGTGTTCTGTTGGCTGCCCACCAGTGAGCAGGATGTAATGAGTCAACTTTTAACTGTGTGTATTTTTACATGGATCAGTAAGATATGCCTCTAAGGTTTGGGTCCACCAGTGTTTTGCTTTGCAATTTTAGGTAATACATTGTCTTGCAATGAGTAGTCAGAAAATAAACAGAAAAATACATAGTGATTGAAGGATAGATCATGGAACTTAGAACTGGTATTTGACTCTTGTCTTTGTGTTTCATTGTGTGATACTTGGCAAGTTGCTTAAAAAAGTCTCTGGTCTTTGGCTTTTTTTTTTTTTTTTGCCTAAAAATGGAGACATTAATAATATATAACCATATATTCAGTTCAGTTCAGTTCAGTTCAGTCACTCAGTCGTGTCCGACTCTTTCCAACCCCATGAATCGCAGCATGCCAGGCCTCCCTGTCCATCACCAACACCCGGAGTTCACTCAGACTCACGTCCATCGAGTCCGTGATGCCATCCAGCCATCTCATCCTCTGTCGTCCTCTTCTCCTCCTGCCCCCAATCCCTCCCAGCATCAGAGTCTTTTCCAATGAATCAGTTCTTCGCATGAGGTGGCCAAAGTACTGGAGCTTCAGCTTTAGCATCAGTCCTTCCAAAGAACACCCAAGGCTGATCTCCTTCAGAATGGACTGGTTGGATCTCCTTGCAGTCCAAGGGACTCTCAAGAGTCTCCTCCAACACCACAGTTCA
>NW_011495034.1:16318594-16318818 GCF_000754665.1 Bison bison bison | reverse complement strand
ATCAATTCTTCAGCACTCAGCTTTCTTCACAGTCCAACTCTTACATCCATACATGACCACTGGAAAAACCATAGCCTTGACTAGACGGACCTTTGTTGGCAAAGTAATGTCTCTGCTTTTCAATATGCTGTCTAGGTTGGTCATAACTTTCCTTCCAAGGAGTAGCGTCTTTTAATTTCATGGCTGCAGCCACCATCTGCAGTGATTTTGGAGCCCAAAAAGAT
>NW_011495034.1:16311385-16318494 GCF_000754665.1 Bison bison bison | reverse complement strand
CCCCCAAAAATAAAGTCTGCCACTGTTTCCACTGTTTCCCCAGTATTTCCCATGAAGTGATGGGACCAGATGCCATGATCTTCGTTTTCTGAATGTTGAGCTTTAAGCCAACTTTTTCACTCTCACTTTCTTCAAGAGGCTTTTGAGTTCCTCTTCACTTTCTGCCATAAGGGTGGTGTCATCTGCATATCTGAGGTTATTGATATTTCTCCCCGAAATCTTGATTCCAGCTTGTGCTTCTTCCAGCCCAGTGCTTCTCATGATGTACTCTGCATATAAGTTAAATAAGCAGGGATATACAGCCTTGACGTGCTCCTTTTCCTATTTGGAACCAGTCTGTTGTTCCATGTCCAGTTCTAACTGTTGCTTCCTGACCTGCATATAGGTGGTCTGGTATTCCCATTTCTTGAAGAATTTTCCAGAGTTTAGTGTGATCCACATAATCAAAGGCCTTGGGATAGTCAATAAAGCAGAAATAGATGTTTTTCTGGAACTCTCTTGCTTTTTTGATGATTCAGCAGATGTTGGCAATTTGATCTCTGGTTCCTCTGACTTTTCTAAAACCAGCTTGAACATCTGGAAGTTCACGGTTCATGTATTGCTGAAGCCTGGCTTGGAGAGTTTCAAGCATTACTTTACTAGCATGTAAGATGAGTGCAATTGTGTGGTAGTTTGAGCCTTCTTTGGCATTGCCTTTCTTTGAGATTGGAATGAAAACTGACCTTTTCCAGTCCTGTGGCCACTGCTGAGTTTTCCCAATTTGCTGTCATATTGAGTGCAGCACTTTTCACAGCATCATCTTTCAGGATTTGAAATAGCTCCACTGGAATTCCATCACCTCCACTAGCTTTGTTCATAGTGATGCTTTCTAAGGCCCACTTGACTTCATATTCCGTAAATTAGGTCATATAATTTAGGCACCATAATTCTTCATTTTTCTTGAAGGAGGTGATGGGAGGATAAAGTGTTTACATAGGACATCCTAGGAAAGTCCTATGATAGATCCATTTTACTCATTCATTTAACAATCCTAAATGGATTAACTAATGTGATTTAGTACCAAGATAGTACCACAGAAACTAACACAACATTGTAAATTAACTCTACTCCAATAACAATAAGTAAGATCATTAAATGGAGAAGGCAATGGCACCCCACTCTAGTACTCTTGCCTGGAAAATCTATGGACAGAGGAGCCAGGTAGGCTGCAGTTCATGGGGTCGCTAAGAGTCGGACATGACTGAGCGACTTCACTTTCACTTTTTACTTTCGTGTATTGGAGAAGGAAAGGGCAATCCACTCCAGTGTTCTTGCCTGGAGAATCCCAGGGACGGGGGAGCCTGGTGGGCTGCCGTCTATGGGGTCACACAGACTCGGACACGACTGAAGGACTTAGCAGCAGCAAGATCATTAAAAGAAAGATATAACCCTTGTATTCAAGGAGCTTAAGGTCTAATAGAGGAAAATAAGTTCTCATACTTACTTTCTCTGAACAAATATTTGAGACTTTGATGTGTAGAAGAATTACCTACTCTCCATATTATAATGGCAGCACGCGCAGAGGCAGGGGTGGTGCAGTTTGCCTCCTAGACTAGACACACAGTGCGAGTGACAAGGAGTCACGCACCACACGAGGGCTTTGCTTTTCTCCTAGACACACAGTGCGAGTGACAAGGAGTCACGCACCACACGAGGGCTTTGCTTTTCTCCTAGACACACAGTGCGAGTGACAAGGAGTCACGCACCACACAAGGGCTTTGCTTTTCTCCTTGGTGCTTCTCCTGTGTCTGGTTCACAGACCATGTTGCCTCGTCTCAATACAGGCTTGAGAAGCAGTGTGAAGAAAGGCTGAATTTATTTAGTAAATAAAGACCAATGCATTGTGTGTCTGAGAGGGAAATGACATCAGAAACTGTTTTTGACCAGACGGTGAGCAAAAGATGTGGGGCGAATGGATGCTACGTCAAGCGGTTAAAGTCTAGCTTTTCTAGAGGAGCACATTGTGCACATCAGTGTGTAACAAGTAAGTGTGGAAAATACTTCCTATTAGTACTAGTGAACTTATGTAAGTCACACATTATTAAAGAAATGGAAAAATAGAAGATAGGTTTTGAGTATGAGGAGACCTTGAGGTCTGGATGTAAAATTAAAGAGATTGACTAGTAATTGACTGGCAGAAATGACTGAGGTCCACTTCAGGATAATTTTTTTTTTTTTTTGACCATGTTCCTATGATAGCGTTTATTCACTTAGTCATCAGTTTAATTTAATGTCATTCCTGTGTTAGATTTGGGTCTTGGATAAGAAGAACTTCCCTGGTGGCTCAGACGGTAAAGCGTCTGTCTACAATGTGGGAGACCCAGGTTCGATCCCTGGGTTGGGAAGATCCCCTGGAGAAGGAAATGGCAATCCACTCCAGGACTATTGCCTGGAAAATCCCATGGACAGAGGAGGCTGGTAGGCTACAGTCCATGGGGTCGTAAAGAGTCGGACACGACAGAGCGACTTCACTCACTATATAAGAAGTAGATAGAAGTATGTCAAAGTTTAGGAGCACATGATGATAAGACACGACAGTAAAAAATATGATTCATTAGGAACTCATGATGATAAGACATGACAGTAAACAATATGATTCAATGCTAATTATTATAATGGAGGTTTGTATTACAGGAAGATGGAAAGGATGAGTTGAGTAGTAAGATCAGATTTCTCAAAAGGTGTAAGATTTGAATGTAAGATATATCTCTCTAAATGGATTATTAGTTATCCTAGAATCCTATCTTAAAAGATAATACTTGGTGTGATTTCCACTAATCAAGCATAACTTATTAGAGAATCCACATTTTCAAAAAATTGACTATATGGGAGGGTATGAGTAAAAAGTCAAGTTAGAATCAAGCTTCAGTCTTTAGGAGTCTAGATTGTATGTACCTATATGTGTGCACGTGTGTAATATCTATTCCTTCCGTCCTCCATCCCTTCCTTCCCCGCTCTTTCCATCTGAGATCTGAGAGTCCTTTTCCAGGAATGCTTTTGCAGAATTCAGATCACATGCATTTCATCAAAATAGCATCTTTAAGGTAATCTCCTCCAAATCTATTTTTGCAGGAGATGAGAAGAGGATAATGTGCAGCTTTTGGAATGACTATGAATGAATCATAGATTCTGACTTTTGCCTAGTTTGTTTCATTATGAACATTTTGTGGCTATTAAAAAGAAAACAACAAAAAAGGAAATGTTGTACTGTTGGAAGGCATAATGCAAGAATATATAATTTAAGCAAAGCCCAAACTAAAACATTGCAGGCTTATATCTAAGTTTTTCATTACTAAGAAATGTAAACTCTTCTTAATTTTTCTTTCCAAATGGAAGATACCAGATGTTCATCTGTTACCGTGAAAGTCTATTTTAATTGGCAGTTTTGGTCTCAGAGTAATTTTAAATTGCTGCCAGGCTGTCACTTTTGCTTTTGCTGACTTGCAAGGAGGTTTAATGCCTCCCCCACTGGGCTAGACTTTATCCTTCTAGTTGGAGCTGTTGGATCACCTCAATTTACGACAAACAGAAGAGATTTAAATAGTCCGCAGAAATGCAATGAAAATGCCTCAGAGTAGACGTGTGATGTTTTTAAAAGCTCTCTGAGATCCAGAGATATAACTAGTTATAAGGAGACAGGTGCAAAGAGATAGAGACATCCAGGGTAAGGAAGAATAAGGCCCTTTGGTCAGATTGAATTATTTTAATACACTCATAAAACTGGTTAACAAGCAATCACCTCTCTATCAAATTTGATCTTTAGAGTGGCTGATGGAATTGGAATACTACCCTAGTTTTCTGTCACTTTGCTTGCTTTGTCCGTCCTGATAAATGCATGGAGAAACTTCTGTGACAATTCTATGTGACTAGGTGTTAATCAGGGTATGTGTGTTGAGAGAACTGGGATTGGAAGATTGCATAGGACAAAGGCAAATGAACGGAGCTGGGAACCAGAGGATCTGGAATTTAACCTCGCTCTTCTGCTAGTTGGCCACGTGGTGGATTTTTAAAAATTTTGTTTTGTGAAGGGGCAGGGAAGGTATGGGGCAACTTGATTCCAGAGAGTTTCTCCAGTAAAAAGAATTTATACTTTTTATTCTCACTTCATACACTGCATTTTTCTGGCTTTGCCCCTTCTTTCTCTAGGACATTTTGTTTTCTCCAGAAAACAAAACTTTCTACAGAAGTCCCAAAAGTCTCATGATTTTTTTTTGAGAAATACTCTTGTGCATAGTACAGGGATATTAGAGCAAGATGGATCCTGGACTTTGGGAAAATTGTTCTGCCTTCTCTGAACTCGCTTTTTCCTCGCCTATAGAATGGTTATGTATGCCTCAGAGGATTACTGTGAGGACTAATATAAAATGCTTATGAGAATGGAATTGCCTAGTGATAGAGTGTGTATTCAGCGTTAGAGTTGCCTGCCTTCTTTCTTAATTTGTGCCATTCTGGTATAGTATAGTTTCATCACATTTGATTTTAATTTTAATTTTCCTGATGACAGGAGAAGTTGGGCATCTTTTCATATATCTGCAAGTCACTTGTGTACCATGTTCTGTGGATTTCTTTTCAAGTATTCTGCCAGTGTTTCTATTGATTGTCTCAATGATATAGCTAAAAGAGCATTTATTAATGCTTACAATTTTTTTGTTAAAGAGATTTTATTTTTAAAAATTTTGACCATGCCTCACAGCTTGCAGGATGCTAGTTCCCCGACCAAGGTCAAACCCAGGCCCCCAGCATTGGAAGTTCAGAGTTCGAACCACTGGACTACCAGGGGATTCTCTAAAAGAGAAGAGTGTACTTTGAATGCAAGTCCTTTGTAGATCATGTGTTATATTGGACTCCTACTGCTGCTGTAACAAGTCACCCAGACTTGATGGCTTAAAACAGCAGAATTCTATTCTCTCACAGTTGTGGGGCCAGACATCTGTGATTAAAGTGTCGGCAGTAATCGAAGAGTCCCCCTGGAGGCTCTAGGGAGAGTTTCCTTTCTGGTTTCCTCTAGTTTCTTGAGGCTAGAGGCATTCCTTTGCTTGGGGCTATAGGACACCAATCTCTGCCTCCATCATTATGTGAATTGTCGTAAGACCTTTCCCCCATCACTCTGTGTCTCAAATCCCCCTCTCCTTTCTCTTCTATGGACACCAGTCACTAGATACAATATGGGGCTCTGAATCTTGGATCCTACATCCAGGGTGAATTTATCTCAAGATTTTTAAATTAATTATAACCTCAAAGGCCCTATTTCCAAGTAAGATCATATTCACAGGTATCGAGAGTTAGGATTTGGACATATGTTTTTGGGGAGATATTGTTCAATCTAGTACATATGTATTAAAACTACTTCCTTTAGTCTGTTTGCCTTTTCACAGTTTTAATGGTTATTTTCAGGTATTCTGGCCTGGAGAATTCCATGGACTCTATAGGCCATGGGGTCCCAAAGAGTCGGACACGAATGAGTCACTCTCACTCTTGATGAACCAAATTTCTTAATTTTAATAGGGTACAGTTTAATCTTTTTTTCCCCCTTTATGGTTAGAAGTTTTGAGGTCTTGCTTAAGACGTATTTGCCTATACCCAAATAATGAGTTTTTCTCATATGTATTTTACTAAAATTTATTAATTTTTCCCCTGTATATTTAGGCCTACAATCCATTTGGAATCAACTTTTGTGTATGCTGTGAGGTAGAGGTTAAGATTAAGTTTCTTTTTTTACTTTATGACTCTAAGTGAACTTGTACTAATTGTTGAAAGAACATTTCCCCCCTGTACTGCATAAACGTGCTGAGAAAACAGATGCCATTGTGTGCATCTGTATTTGATATTCTGTTCCAGTGATCAGTTTGTATCATCTCGCATCAATATGGCACTACCTTAAATACTGTATCATAAGTTTCGATATGTGGAAATGTAAATTCTCCAGTCTGTCCTTTTGAAGATTGTCTCAAATACGTTTGATCTTTTCAAATGTCTGTGTAAATTTTAGTGTTAGCTTGTCAGTTTCCACACACACATTTGCTCTCTTTCCCTCATGCACATAAACCCACACACCCACACATGTTGACACATACACATATGTGTCGACACACACACCCACCCACACACCCCTGCAAGGATTTTGATTGAGACTGGATTCAATGTATAGAATCCAGGTATATTTATTTATAAATCTATAGATCCAATAGACTTATTGTGAGGAGAACTAACATCTTAATAATAGTGAATTTCCTAGTCCCTGAATATTGTCTATCTACAATTTCTTTGTTTTCTTTAATTTCTTTCAATAACACTTACTATTTTCAGTGTATTCCACATCTTTCATTAGATTTGTCTTTAGGTAGTTAATACTTGTGAAGCAATTATCAGTTCAGTTCAGTCACTCAGCCGTGTCCGACTCTTTGCGACCCCATGAATCGCAGCACGCCAGGCCTCCCTGTCCATCACCAACTCCTGGAGTTCACTCCAACTCAAGTCCATCGAGTCAGTGATGCCATCCAGCCATCTCATCCTCTGTCCTCCCCTTCTCCTCCTGCCCCCAATCCCTCCCAGCATCAGTCTTTTCCAGTGAGTCAACTCTTTGCATGAGGTGGCCAAAGCACTGGAGTTTCAGCTTTAGCATCATTCCTTCCAAAGAAATCTCAGGGCTGATCTCCTTCAGGATGGACTGGTTGGATCTCCTTGCAGTCCAAGGGACTCTCAAGAGTCTTCTTCAACACCACAACTCAAAAGCATCAATTCTTCGGCGCTCAGCCTTCTTCACAGTCCAACTCTCACATCCATACATGACCACAGGCAAAACCATAGCCTTGACTAGATGGACCTTTGTTGGCAAAATAATGTCTCTGCTTTTCAATATGCTATTTAGGTTGATCATAACTTTCCTTCCAAGGAGCAAGAGTCTTTTAATTTCATGGCTGCAGTCACCATCTGCAGTGATTTTGGAGCCCAGAAAAATAAAGTCTGCCACTGTTTCCACTGTTTCTCCATCTATTTCCCATGAAGTGATGGGACCACATGCCATGATCTTCGTTTTCTGAATGTTGAGCTTTAAGCCAACTTTTTCACTC
>NW_011495034.1:16303702-16311285 GCF_000754665.1 Bison bison bison | reverse complement strand
CAGCTTGTGCTTCTTCCAGCCCAGCGTTTCTCATGATGTACTCTGCATATAAGTTAAATAAGCAGGGATATACAGCCTTGACGTGCTCCTTTTCCTATTTGGAACCAGTCTGTTGTTCCATGTCCAGTTCTAACTGTTGCTTCCTGACCTGCATATATTATACAAATTCACTTTTATGTTTTCATTGCTGTATAATTTTAATACAGTGACCTTATATCCAGTCACTTTGCTATATTCACTTATACGTTTTACATTCACTTATTTTGATAGCTTGCTTATAGATTACAGTCATGTCATCATGAAAACTGAGAGTTTTATTTCATCATTCCCGATCCTGTGCCTTTTTAAAAATAATTTTATTTATTTATTTTTGGCCATGCTGGGTCTTTGTTGCTGCACTGGCTTTTCTCTGTTCGCCGTGAGCAGACCCACTCTTCATTGCAGCGCACGGGCTTCTCACTGCGGTGGCTTCTCTGTGGAGCACGGGCTCTAGGGCATGCAGGCTTCAGTAGTTTGGCAGGTAGGCTCAGCAGTTGCAGTTCCTGGGCTCTAGAGCACAGGTCTAGAGCCCAGGTTGTGGTGCAAGGGCTTAGTTGCCCCATGGCATGTGGGATCTAGCCAGACCAGGGGTCAAACCCATATCTCCTGTGTTGGCAGGCGGACTCTACTGCTGAGCCACCAGGGAAGCCCCAGTGCTGTGCCTTTTGCTTTGTCATACTGGATTAGCTACAACTTTCAGTACAGTGAGCATATGTGTTGATACTCCAATAGTTTTTTTTTAGGTGACACTTTTTATTCAGTGTTTTTCTTTCACTACATGATGCCTTTTTAGGACTTCTACGTCTTTAAATTTATTCTCCCTGCTTACTTCCCCAGTTCTTCTTTTGGGGGGAGAAGAAGGGGTGACAGGGCCACCTCCTCTTTGCCTAACTCAGAGCTTCAGAGCTCTGAGATTCTCCTCTGTCTCTCACACCTCACATTAGTTACACTGGTTCTGTTGTGTCTCTTTCCTTCCTTTCATCTCACCCCTGCCTCTCATCTGTACCTTCTCTTGCCTTTCAGTAACCTCCTAAAAGATTGTGATATCTATAGTCTTTCTGCTTTCCAGTGATTCCTACTTTGGCATGGTTTGGCCATTTCAATTTCCTTAAAAAACATAACTTCTCACTGAAGAAAGAAAGAAATTGATATTCCTAACATAGCATTCCTGGCCATCCAAGATGTGGAGAGACAGTGTGGACTGGTGATCAAAACATTGATTCACAAGCACATTGCCTAAATTTGAATTCTGACTACCCACTTACCAGCTGGATAATGTTGGATATATTGTTTCACCTCTCTCTGTCTTAGTTTCCTCATTTGACATAGTAATATTAATTGTATCTATATATCTTACAGGGTTCTATATAGATTAAATAAGTTAATGTATGTAAAACACTCTTAATAAGTTTTACAACACATTTATTTTGTTAGTGTGTTGTTAAAGCTTTTTTTCGAATAATAGTAATATTGATAACATAACCAGTATTTATTAAACACTTAGTATTTATATTTATATAAACCAAGAATACCATGAAACCCTTTCATTGACATATCTAATTTAATCAATGATAACTATGCTGTGAGTATTATTATGCTCTAGGAATAAGCAATGGTAAGTGATGTATCTTCTGATACTTCCCACATAAACAGTTCCTAAACATGCTCTTGACTCCTGTACCTACAATTTTGCCCAAAGTTCCCCTGTTCTTCTAACGCCATTCTGCTTTATTATCTCAGGATAATCCTACCCATTTGGGGGCGGCTCTGTGCAACTTCTCCTGTTCCAAGGTGAAATAAAATGGAACAGACAAAGAATTAGATTCAGACTCACTAAGCACATTTGCTGTAAAATAAAAGTTTTAATTCCCTTCTCCTGCAGGATCAAAAGACAGCCTTACATGAGCGAGTTGGACTTTCCTGGCCCCTTCATTAGCCAGGTTGATTCTTTACAAACTAACTACACTGACCCTCTGGCTCTTTTTGCAGTTTTAAGACAGCTTCAACTTGGTTCTTCCAAGTGGCTCATCAGACTGAGCTGAGTTAGTGCAGAGCTTCCAGCCAAGTAAGGCCTCTCAGCACGAAGTGTCAAACATAAGACAGCTAAGGCTAGGAGCCAAAGGAAGAAGGCTCTTCTTGACCCTGCTCAGAGACTAGCGCATTCACAGAGAAGTGGCTGGCAAGCTCCCTTTTGATGCAGTGAACAATGAACAGCAGGGATAAAGTCTCACCATATCCACCTCATGCTTTCTGTGTGTGTGTGTGTGTGTGTGTGTGTGACATGTGCACTCTAGCAAAAGACAATGTGGAAAGTCTATGACCTATTATTTGGAAATAATCCACCCAGGATCACAGTGAGGGAAAGAGATCCCACAAGTCAGATCCCATATACCACTGATAAATGGTATAGCACGACTGAGCGACTTCACTTTCACTTTTCACTTTCATGCATTGGAGAAGGAAATGGCAACCCACTCCATGTTCTTGCCTGGAGAATCCCAGGGATGGGGGAGCCTGGTGGGCTGCCGTCTATGGGGTCACACAGAGTCGGACACGACTGAAGTGACTTAGCAGCAGTAGCAGTATCCTTAGAGTCCATTTTACACATGAGGAAATTGAGAGTAAATAAAGGGTCCTAGTTTTACATTTGTTTGTTTTTGATCTGTTTTCTCAGTTTTGTACGGTGTGGACATTTGGGTAGCAGTTTCACAAGCCATGACTGCATTTTGCATCTTCATTGAGTTCTTCCTGAGTGAAATAATAGTGGTGCTCATTCAAACCCAGATCGTCAATATGAACATAATCCTTCTTTTCTCAGTTTCTATAATTCAGAGTTCTTTTTGGACAGAGTTTCTCATTCTAGACTGGGAGTCACATGTTTAGAGATATATAGTCACATGTTTAGATATATAGAGGTATAGAGATACAGATCAGCACAGTGTTAAAGACCAAAAAAATATAAAAGTTCACACATTTTAAAGTAGGGCATATACTCTCATGTTTCTGTGGAACAGCATTACCTGTATAATTTCTAACCAGGTTTTCAAGTTTTTTTTCCCCAAGTTTATCTGTCCCATCTGACCCCTGATGAAATATGAATTTGTTGTTTCTGCTCCAGTTGCTTCATTGCTACTTGTATTGGCCTTAGAATCACAAAATCAAAGAGGCCTTAGATGCTAAAACTTAGAGTCAAGTTGCTGTCAAATTTGATTAAAAAATTTTTTTGTTATGGATATTTTCTTTAAAGATAAAAAAAAAAAAGATAATCTTGAATGGAGATCCAGTGTATCATACCAATAAATGTGCAGCTGTCTGTTTGAAGGTGTGTTGTGGGGGTGGATGGACAGGAATGGCTCAAAATATTATATCATTTGGTTTCTTCCTTGGCCCCCGAGGCACCTCTATAGACAGTAGGATTAGGAGGCACCCAGTTTGAAAACCACCGGTGGAATATACTTCTTCACTTTATAGAGAAGACTGGGGCCTGGAGGTAGCTTGGATGTAATTCCCAGGCAGTGTTCTCTTTTTCATCAGTATGTCCAGAATTGCCTAGTCAAACCTTTATAAGTAGCTTTATAAGCCCCCAAAGCCATGGAGTTTTAACAATCAGGATCAATTAAATAATTCCCATCATATTAATAATTCATAAATGTGATTTATAAATGAAATTTATTATTTAAATGATTTAATTAAAATTTTATGATTTATTTTCTAAATTTGATTTGTAAAGTTTTAAAATATTTTTTAGAGTAGGAAGAGCATGATGATTAGGGGCAAGAAACACAGTTTGAAATCAGAGTATAAGGTCTTCTATCTATGTGTGACCTTGAAAGCTAATTTTATTTTTTTTTGGCCATGCTGCTTGGCTTGTGAGGTCTTTATTCCCAGACCAAGGATTGAACCCATGTTCCCTGCAGAGGAAGTATGGAGTCCTAACCACTGGACTGCCAGAGAATTCCCTGGAAAGCTGTTTAATCTTATCGAGTCTCACTTATCTCTTTTTAAGAATAACCATCTTAGTACCTTAGTGTCGATGGGGCTTCCTCGGTGGCTCAGCAGTAAAGCATCTACAATGCAGGAAACGCAGTTTTGATCCCTGGATCCGGAAGATCCCCTGGAGGAGGAAATGGCAACCCACTCCAGTATTCCTCCCTGAAAAATCCCATGGACAGAGAAGCCTGGCGGGCTACAGTCCCTGGGCTCACAAAGATTTGGACACGACTGAACATGTGCACATGCATACATACCTTAGTGCCTAATTTGGTGTTTTTTAAAAAATATTAAATTATATAATGTCATGGGTTCACTCAGTGTTTGGAATATAGAAGGCAGGCAGTACAAATTATTTCTACTCTACATATACCATGATTGTAAGGGTTGATTCCTCTTTGTAGGTACCTATGTACCCTTTGCACATGTTAGACACTCAGGAGATGTTTGTGAATGATAAATCAATATTACTGAAACAGGAAGAATGTGGCATTCTTCAGACTCAAGCAGTATGTATAGCTAGCAATTTCCCTATGTTCAGAATAAAAGAGGGTGGTGGGGAGTGAATATGTGAATTCTGCCTGTCATACAATTGGCATATTACAGAGTAAAGGAGGCTATCTCAGAGGAAGGAAACTTTCCTAAATAGAAAAAAAAAAGATGAAAGATATTTCTTTCAACAAAGAACTGCTAGTACTTAACTTGTCAGGACAGGATTTTGAAAAACAGCATTCCCAAGAATACCTTTGTAAAACACCTTAAAAAGAAGTAATGCAAACCTGGTCCCCACTAGCCTTTTGTTATTTCTCGTTGATAATGGCTTACCAGAGTCTCATTTTAGAAAACTCAACATACTACTGTGAACATGAAAAGCAAACCTGCTTTCATAAAGCTGATGTTCCATTGGGCAAGTGAGGGCTCAGCCATAGTATGGCCAATTATAGATTCTGGCTGTGTTTGCTCTGTGCCCAAACAAGGGAAGGAAACACAAAAAATCCAACAGAAACATGAACGTTTTTTGAAAAGGAAGAAATAAACTCTTGCTTATATTGAATACAATCACAAAGCACATATAACTGAATCCTTTCCTCTAATACATATGACTATTTTTTTTATGAGAAAGGGAAAAACACTTGATCAGAATTCTACAATCTTTGATTTGTACAGTAATCACTGACATTTCCAAATGTGAACTGATAAGATTCTTAAATAACTCATAGATCATCAAATGATATTTGCATAGTCTGAAAATTGATGGTTCATCAACTTATTCTTCAAATATTCATTAAATATTCAGAGGCCAAGTAGTGCTCAATTTGCTGGTGATATAGAAGTGAATAGAACAAAATCCCTTCTCTCATGGATCTTATATTATATTATATTAAGAATAATTGAAAACTAGTTCCTGGGTATTTTGGAAAGAGTACTAAATTAGGTAATGGAAGACCTTCATTATAATCCCAGGCCTTATTGCATAGTAGGTACTTGTAATATTTGTTAACAGAATTAGTTCTACTGATGCTTGGTTCTGTGATCTTGTGCAAATCAATTGAATTCCAATTCTCCACTATCACACAGTATGAAAATTTGTACTAAAAAGTCCGTAAGGAAGTTTCAACTTTAAAATTCCACAATAATGTGGATATGATTTCATTTTCTAGAACCTTTAATTTTCACTCTAAAAACATTCATTAAACAGATCACACATGACAGAGCTCTATGTTCCATGGGAAATATACAAACAGAGAAGTCATGATGTTTGTCCTAAGATAATTAATACTCTATCAAAGATTAATCTTTAGCAGTTGTTGGGATGATGGGGGAAGAATGGAGGCTGGGATAACAACAAGAAAGCTTTAGAATGCAATGAAATATCTCATTCCCAATTAAATTTTATAATTGCATGCATATGATTTATTTATATTGTTTATTATGTATATAATTTATTGTCTCAAGGTCGACTAGTAAATATTATATGTATTGTATATATGCAGATAACCTCCCCCATCTTTTTCCTTTTGTTTTGTTTATCTTCTGCTGCTATAAACTTTTCTCCTCCAGGTGAACTTCCTAATTCTCATCCAGTTTCTCCTGAGGCAGAGATATGGCTTACATATTGAGACTAGACCATGAAAAATGGGCAGAGGGCTATGTTATAATGACCAGAAGGCATATGCATTTAGACCCAGAAGAATTCTCAAGAACCACGATGTAGTCACCACCTTGGTTATGTGATCAAGAATCTAGGGATGTCTGGCCCTATTGTTGGATGACTGCATGGTTCCTTTCTGTTGGTATCCAGTTCAGTGCCTGAGTCAATGGTCACTCATGAGTTGGAGACTCAGTCTTAGGGCACCTTGCTCTAAAATCTTGGTCTTAGGAAATCCTTGTCTCTGAATCCTGGCAACAAATTTCTCTACTAGATGTGGTAGAGCATTCTCTGCATACCATAATATATGTTAACTATTCTTGAATTGCTAACGTGAATGGTGTACAGGAAAATTTTATTTGAAGGCAGATAAAGTTTTCCTCTCAATTTAACAATGGTGGAGGTTTAGTTGCTAAGTTGTGTCTGACTCTTGTGACCGCATAGATTGTAGCCTGCCAGGCTCCTCTGTCCATGGGATTCTTCAGGCAAGAATACTGGACTGGGTTGCCATGCCATCCTTCAGGGGATCTACCTGACCCAGGGATTGAACCCACATCTCCTGCATTGCAGGAGACTCTTTACCGACTGAGCTACAAGGGAAGCCCCTAATTTAACAATGCTCTATGTATATTTAGATGGGTTTCTTGTTTTTTTTTGAAAATCAACTTATCTTCAAATGAGCTGGTAATGATACATGTCTCTTCAGTTCAGTTCAGTCACTCAATCGTGTCCGACTCTTCGTGACCCCATGAATCGTAGCACGCCAGGCCTCCCTGTCCATCACCAACTCCCGGAGTTCACTCAGACTGACGTCCATCGAGTCAGTGATGCCATCCAGCCATCTCATCCTCTGGCGTCCCCTTCTCCTCCTGCCCCCAATCCCTCCCAGCATCAGAGTCTTTTCCAATGAGTCCACTCTTCGCATGAGGTGGCCAAAGTACTGGAGTTTCAGCTTCAGTATCATTCCCTCCAGAGAAATCCCAGGGCTGATCTCCTTCAGAATGGACTGGTTGGATCCCCTTGCAGTCCAAGGGACTCTCAAGAGTCTTCTCCAACACTACAGTTCAAAAGCATCAATTCTTCGGTGCTCAGCCTTCTTCACAGTCCAACTCTCACATCCATACATGACCACAGAAAAAAACCATAGCCTTGACTAGACGGACCTTTGTTGGCAAAGTAATGTTTTTTTTTTTGACTTTGTAAACTTTTTATTTTATATTGGCTTATAGACGATTAACAATGTTGTAAGTTTCAGATGCACGGCAGAGGGACTCAGCCATGCATATACATGTATCCATTCTCCCATCCAGGCTGCCACATGACATTGAGCAGACTTCCCTGTGCTAAATAAAATTAAATTAAATAAAAAAATAAAAATAAAAATAAAAAATAAAAACCAAAAAAA
>NW_011495034.1:16299322-16303602 GCF_000754665.1 Bison bison bison | reverse complement strand
CACTGTTTACACTGTTTCCCCATCTATTTCCCATGAAGTGATGGGACCAGATGCCATGATCTTTGTTTTATGAATGTTGAGCTTTAAGCCAACTAGTTATGTGCATTCAGTGAGATAAGAGATACCAGATTTCTAGCATCAATTCTGGCACATAATTGCTGCTTCATTATGAGTCTAGAATGTTAGAACCTCTCCCTGTCCACTTAAATCTTTGTCAAAAAGCTTAAATTAACTTACTGTGACTATTGATTCAGTTATTTCCATAGAATTCTATTTGCAGATAATCACAATCACACTTGTTATACATCTTTTAAAAATTTTCTATAACTTGATTGCCATTGGAGGTCTTTGATTTTATCTCATTAATGGAAACTCCTGTATGGCTGTTGGTCAGGAACTTAAGCTCTGGTACAATCCTAGGAGATCTGGGTTGACAGATGGGTAGCTTGTTTATGCCCTCTGCTTTAGTTTGTGCTCAGTCTTGCTGTATCTTCTATATCACAGTGTATTTTTACTTAGCCTGTCTTATCTTAATACTTTGCGAGTCTGGCAGGACCTAGCTCATGATGGACATTCTGATTGTCTGGACAGTGTTATACCATCACCAGGCACTTTTTCTCTCTACCAGAGCCTAGAAGCATGCTAGGGTTTATTTTTTTCTTCTCCAAAAGTGTATGTGATTCTTTTCTTCAGTTAGGTTGACTCCACTCCAGAAACAGGAGTTTTCATTGTGATTTTTCACTTTGTGGCTTGTTATAATCCCTCACAGCATCTTGATCACCACTGGTATGTCTAAAACTATATGTTCTCCTGGCTCAAATATCCCCTGAGGCAAAGCTTTTGCACTGCAGTCTTGGCTTGCTGGACAGTCCTTTCATGCTCTGGTCCCTATTCACAGGTGGCAGCCTTTTGTGACACTTGGCATACGGATAAGGGTCACAGTCCCAGATAATGAACATGTTGTCTCTAGAACCAAAGAAACGCACTGTGTGATGCTTCCTTGTCTATGGAGTGAGATACCAAATATAATATTTAATCCTTTGGAGGGGTTATCCCAGAATACTCCTAAGCACTGGATTCCTAAACATTTTGCTCAAGTGGCAGAGCTTTGAAACTTTGTTTGGTTTGTCTTTCCCCTCAAGAGCACGTAGGACTTGCCAAGGCTTCTAACTTGATAGACCCTCTTATTCAACTCTTTTTACTAACTTGATAATTTATGTAATGGAATAAGATCCAAAAGTATGAGACTGTTTCCAAGTAATTTATCTATGTATCAGAACAAAGATTAATATGTTTATAGAAATACAAAAAATATTCAGCACTAAAAGGTAAAATGCACATTGTTTATATACAATTAAAATTTTTCAGGAATGCAAAAAAATTCTATCCATAATTATTGGAAGACAAGACATAATTAATAGACAAAGATATTAAAACCATATAACTGAATTCCAGACATTCAAGCAACTAGAGGAAAGGTTGCTCAAATTTGTGGAAGGTACAAAAATTGAAATAAAACACATAAAAATTACTACTACTGAAATAAATAGATGGGAGTAATAGCAGTTTAGAAATTGTGAAAGAAAATATTAGTGTACTCAAAGATATAAAAATGCAAACTATTTAAAATGAAATGTAGAAAATATAGCTAAAACCCCACAATGCCTCACTAAGCTCTGGGAAAATTTCAAAGACATATGTGTGTTGGTTTGTATGTATGTATATGTATGTATACAAAAGTTTTATACTTAGAATTTAATTTCATATTTAGAATTTTTATCAAACTAGAAAGAAAATTGTTGCCACTCTTTCATCAGATAAGGTAAAATACCTCTTCATTGTCTGGGACTCCTAATATATTAATGCAAATTCTAAAGCCATGATACCAAGAAGCTCAATGGACCTGAAGCACAAGAAACATGAAGAATATTACACCAGTGCACATGATAATCAACTTGCTTAAAACCAGTGACAAAGAGAAAAATCTTAAAGGAAAAATTATATGTATATAGAAATGAAAATAATGGTGGAAGTGAATTTCTTATAGAGAACCAGACAAGGAAAATTACCAAAGGTGAAGATAAGACAATAGAATGGCTACAGATCTTACTACAAATGTTGAAAGGATAATAAGGGAATATTTTGACCACCTTTATGACTATGAATTTGACAACTTAAATGAAATAGTTAAATCCCTTAAAAGACACAACCTACCAAAATTACTTGAAGAAGAAATAAATAACACGAATAAGCTTATATCTATAAAAGATACTGAATTTATAAAATAAACTTTTTTTACAAAGATCACTTCAAGGTCCACATGCATTCATTGGAGAATTCAAACAGTTAAGGAAGAATTAATACAGATTCTATACAAGCTGTTCCAGAAATTTGAAAAAGGAAAATATTCCAACACATTCTATAAGGTCAGCATTACCCTCATAACAAACCCAGGAAAAACTGTTGCAAGAAAAGGAAGCTACAAAGCAGTCTACATCATGAATATAGAATTAAAAATTCTTAAAATTTTAGCAAATTGAATCCAACAGTATATAAAAGTGTAATACATTATTACCACAGTGGAGTTTATTCCAAGAGTGCATGCTTCCATTAATATTTAAAAACCAATCAAGATAATTACCTTTTTAAAAAATGAAGAAAGGAAAGAACATGATCATCTCAATGTATGCAAAAAAAAAAAAAAATTGAAATTAGCCAACATAAATTCCTGATAAAAACTCTTAAATAAACCTGAAATCAGTTGGAATATCCTCAGCTTGATAAAGGGCCTCTACCAAAACCCTGCAGTTCTAAAATACTTAATGGTGAAAGACTGAATACTTTCTTCTTAAATCAAGAACAAAGCAAGAATATTTCCTTTTACCATTTCCATTCAACAGTATATGGACAATCTAGCCAGAGCAATAAGGCAAGAAATTTGAAAAGCCATCCACACTGGAAAAAAAAAAAGTAAAACTGTCTGTTATTGCAGAAAATATTTTAATCTATGTAGAAAATTAAATCAAATATGTAAAAAACCTATGTGTGCTAAGTTGCTTTAGTTATGTTGGACTCTTTGTGATCCTATGGACCATAACCTGCCAGATGGACCCACCAGGCTACTCTGTCCATGGAATTCTCCAGGTAAGAGTACTGGATTAGGTTGCCATTCCCCTCTCCAGGAGATCTTCCTGACCTAGGGATTGAACCCGCGTCTCTTATGTCTCTTGCAATGGCAGGTGGGTTCTTTACTAGTGCCACCTGGGAAGCCCCCCAAAACCTATAGAACTAACAATTGAATTGAACAAAAATTCAGGATAAAGGATCAATGTGCAAAAGTTAGTTGTATTTTTATGTATTGGCAATGAAATAGAAACTGAGATAAAAATCCAAAACCATTTATAATAGTATCAGAAATACTAAATAGAGTAAGTCTGACGAGGTATTAGAGATCTGTACATTGAAAACAACAAAACATTGCTGAGATAAATTAAAGATGAACTAAGTATGTGGATTAGAAAACTTTATGTGATGATACTTTTCCCAAATTGATCTAGCATCATTGAAATCTTTTTTTTTTTTATTTTATTTTTAAACTTTACAATATTGCATTAGTTTTGCCAAATATCGAAATGAATCCGCCACAGGTATACCCGCGTTCCCCATCCTGAACCCTCCACCCTCCTCCCTCCCCTCCCCTCCCTCTGGGTCGTCCCAGTGCACCAGCCCCAAGCCTCCAGTACCGTGCATCGAACCTGGACTGGCGACTCGTTTCATACATGATATTATACATGTTTCAATGCTATTTTCCCAAATCTCCCCACCCTCTCCCTCCCCCACAGAGTCTGTAAGACTGATCTATACATTGGTGTCTCTTTTGCTGTCTCGTACACAGGGTTATTGTTTCCATCTTTCTAAATTCCATATATATGCGTTAGTATACTGTATTGGTGTTTTTCTTTCTGGCTTACTTCACTCTGTATGATAGGTTCCAGTTTCATCCATTTCATTAGAACTGATTCAAATGTATTCTTTTTAATGGCTGAGTAATACTCCATTGTGTATATGTACCATGGCTTTCTTATCCGTTCATCTGCTGATGGGCATCTAGGTTGCTTCCATGTCCTGGCTATTATAAACAGTGCTGTGATAAACATTGGGGTACACGTGTCTCTTTCCCTTCTGGTTTCCACAGTGTGTATGCCCAGCAGTGGGATTGCTGGATCATAACGCAGTTCTATTTCCAGTTTTTTAAGGAATCTCCACACTGTTCTCCATAG
>NW_011495034.1:16293890-16299123 GCF_000754665.1 Bison bison bison | reverse complement strand
CTATTTAGTTCTTTGGCCCATTTTTTGATTGGGTCATTTATTTTTCTGGAATTGAGCTGTAGGAGTTGCTTGTATATTTTTGAGGTTAGTTGTTTGTCAGTTGCTTCATTTGCTATTATTTTCTCCCATTCTGAAGGCTGCCTTTTCACCTTGCTAATAGTTTCCTTTGTTGTGCAGAAGATTTTAAGTTTAATTGGGTCCCACTTATTTATTTTTGCTTTTATTTCCAATATTCTGGGAGGTGGGTCATAGAGGATCCTGCTGTGATTTATGCCGGAGAGTGTTTTGCCTATGTTCTCCTCTAGGAGTTTTATAGTTTCTAAAAATATGGAACGCTTCACGAATTTGCGTGTCATCCTTGAGCAGGGGCCATGCTAATCTTCTCTGTATCGTTCCAATTTTAGTATATGTGCTGCCGAAGCGAGCACCGTCATTGAAATCTTAATAAAAATCCCAGAGTCTTTTTTTTGGTAGAAATTGATATGCTGCTGCTGCTGCTGCTAAGTCGCTTCAGTCGTGTCCGACTCTGTGCGACCCCATAGACGGAAACCCACCAGGCTCCCCCGTCCCTGGGATTCTCCAGGCAAGAACACTGGAGTGGGTTGCCATTTCCTTCTCCAATGCATGAAAGTGAAAAGTGAAAGGGAAGTCGCCCAGTCCTGTCCAACTTTTAGCGACCCCATGGACTGCAGCCTACCAGGCTCCTCCATCCATGGGATTTTCTAGGCAAGAGTACTGGAGTGAGGTGCCATTGCCTTCTCCAAGAAATTGATATACAGATCCTCAAATTTAAATAAAAATGTCAAAAATTATTTGAAGGAATTTTGAAGATAAATGATGTTTGGAGACTTTTTACTTCCTGGCTTTAACATTTATTATAAAATACAATAGTGAAGACAGTATGATGCTGCCATTTTAATAGATAAATAGATTACCTGAGGAGAATATAATCTAGAAATAGACCCATACACATATGGTCAATTTATTTTTGACAATGGTCCACACACATTCCACCAAATACAAAAGCTAATAACAAATAGATCATATATTTAAGTGAAAAATTGAAAATGATAGAATTTCTAGAAAAAAAGATAGGAAATCTTGTGACCTTAGGTAGGGAAAAGATTGGCTAGTGCACCATGAAAATTATGTTCCATAAAATTAAAAAATTATAATTTTGACTTTATTAATATTAAAAGCTTTTTCTCTTTGAAGACATCATGAAGATAATGAAGAGACAATTCAGACAGACAGAAAATACTAGAAATCTTATATATTAAAAAAAGGACTTGTATCCAGGATATACAAAGAATTCTCAAAAACTCAGTAATATCAAAACAACTCAATAAAAATGGGAAAAATTAAACAGACTCTTCACCAAAGTAGATATACATATATCAAATAATTACATGAAAAGATGTTCAATATTAATTATTAGAGAACTAGAACCACTATAAGATGCTACACCACAAATGTTGATAAAAAGGTAGGCAACGGAACTCCTGTAGTGTGTGGTGGGAATGTAAAATTACAGTGGTACAACCACATTGGAAAACAGTTTGACAGTTTTAACATTATTAAACACGTACCTTCTACATTACTCAGACATTTCATTCCTACATATTTTCTCAGGAGAAATCAAAGTGTGGATCCATTGAAAGACTTACTCTCAAATGTTATAGCAGTTTTACCTGTAATAGTCAAAATCTTCAAAGCAAACCAAAATCCCATTCAGGTGGATGAAAAATATGGTCCATAAAATGAGAAACTATGCAACAATGAAAAGAAATGAGTGCATGAAGTACTAACGCATGCCACAACATTGGTGCAGTTCAGTCGCTCAGTCGTGTTCAACTCTTTGTGACCCCATGAATCACAGCACGGCAGGCCTCCCTGTCCATCACCAACTCCCAGGGTCCACCCAAACCCATGTCCATTGAGTCGGTGATGCCATCCAACCATCTCATCCTCTGTCGTCTCCTCCTCCTCCTGACCTCAATCTTTCCCAGCATCAGGGTCTTTTCAAATGACTCAACTCTTTGCATCAGGTGGCCAAAGTATTGGAGTTTCAGCTTCAACATCAGTCCTTCCAATGAACACCTAGGACTGATCTCCTTTAGGATGCACTGGTTGGATCTCCTTGCAACATAGGTGAATCTAAAAATAAATTATGTTGTCAGACATGACTTAGCGAATAAACCACCGCGTGTTGTGAAAGGAGCCTAAGATTACATACCATATGATTTTAGTCATTTCAGATTCTAGAAATACAAGCATATCTTGTTTTATTGTGTTTTGCTTTATTGCATTTTGCAATAACTGCTTTATTGCGGTTTTTATAAATAGAAGATTTATGGCAACCGTCTGTTGTCAGATAATAGCAGTTTTTGGTTATTTTCAATTTAAAGTATGTAAATTTTTAAAGATGTAATGGTATTGCACACTTAATAGACTATAGTATAGTGTAAACATAACTTATATGCACTGAAAGTGAAAGAAAGTGTTAGTCCCTCAGTTGTTTCCGACTCTTTGTGACCCCATGGACTGTAGCCCACCAGGCTCCTTTGTCCTTGGAATTCTGCAGACAAGAATACTGGTGGTGGTGGTGGTTTAGTTGCTAGGTCGCGTCTGACTCTTGCGATCCTATGGACAGAGGAGCCTGGCAGGCTACAGTCCATGGGATTCTCCAGGCAAGAATACTTGGGTAGCCATTCCCTTTTCCAGGGGATCTTCCCAACCCAGGGATCAAACCCAGGTCTCCAGCATTGCAGGCAGATTCTTTACCATTTGAGGTACCAGGGAAACCCCTATACGCACTGGGAAATCCCCCAAATTCATGTGACTTGCTTTATTCTGGAATATTCATTGAAAGGACTGATGCTGAAGCTCTAATACTTTGGCCACCTGATGCGAAGAACTGACTCATTTGAAAAGACCCTGATGCTGGGAGAGATGGAAGGCGGGAGGAGCAGGGGATGACAGAGGATTAGATGGTTGGATGGCATCACTGACTCAATGGACATGAGTTTGAGTAAACTCTAGGAGTTGGTGATGGACAGGGAGGCCTGGCGTGCTGCAGTCCATGGGGTTGCAGAGTCTGACATGACTAGGGGCCGAACTGAACTGAACTGAATTGCTTTAGTGAGATATTCACATAATGGCAGTGATGTGGAACTGAACCTACAATTTCTCCAAGATGTGCCTCAACAAACCGATCTGCAGTAGATTGATAGTTGACTAAGCATGTGGTGGAGTGGACTGGGGGCTTGTAAGTGTGATTACAAAAGGGATAAGCAAGTTTTTTTGTGGTTGCTCTATTCATCTTGATTGTGGTGATGGTTTCAGAGGAGTGTACTTATCCAAATGTACATTTTAAATATTTGCAGCTAATTGTATGTCAATGATACCTCAATAGTGCTGGTAAAAAAAACTCAAGTTTTACACCATAATTGGTGAGACTTATCATATGTCAATTTTACCATAGCAAAACTGATTTTAAAAATTCAAAAGTTACAGACATGGTTAAAAAAAAAAAAAACCAGAAAGAATTCCTTTTTCCTCTGATAAATTAGAGTTTTTACATTTATAGGGAAAAAAATCACTCATATTGCCATAATATGGCTGATAATGTATAAAGAGCCAAGTTTAGCTGTCATTTGTGGATGTTCTCCCATTTTTATTTGGCTTCTCTGATTGCTCAGTTAGTAAAGAATCCTCCTGCAATTCCTCTCAGGAGACCCTGGCTCGATTCCTACGTCAGGAAGATCCACTGGAGAAGGGGTAGGCTACCCACTCCAGTTCTCAGGCTTCCCTGGTGGCTCAGAGGTTAAAGCTTCGGCCTTCAATGCAGGAGACCCGGGTTCGATCCCTGGATCGGGAAGATACCCTGGAGAAAGAAATGGCAACCCACTCCAGTATTCTTGCCTGGAGAATCTCATGGACGGAGGAGCCTGGTAGGCTACAGTCCACGGGTCGCAAAGAGTCGGACACGACTTCACTTTCACTTTCACCCACTCCAGTATATTTGGGCTTCCCTTGTGGCTCAGCTGGTAAAGAATCTGCCTGCAATGCAGCAGACCTGAATTCAATACTGGGGTTGGGAAGATGCCCTGGAGAAGGGAAAGGATTCCCACCCCAGTCGCACGAGCGCGGCCTAGAGGAGCTGCCCCATGTCCAAGGTCAGGGGCAGTGGCGGGGAGCAGCCAAATTCAGACTGAAATTGAAGAAAGTGGAGAAAACCACTAGACCATTCAGGAATGACCTAAATCAAATCCCTTATGATTATACAGTGGAAGTGAGAAATAGATTTAAGGGACTAGATCTGATAGATAGAGTGCCTGATGAACTATGGATGGAGGTTCATGACATTGTACAGGAAACAGGAATCAAGACCATCCCCAAGAAAAAGAAATGCAAAAAAGCAAAATGACTGTCTGAGGAGGCCTTACAAATAGCTGTGAAAAGAAGGGAAGCGAAAAGGAAAGATATACCCATTTGAATGCAGAGTTCCAAAGAATAGCAAGGAGAGATAAGAAAGCCTTCCTCAGTGATCAATGCAAAGAAATAGAGGAAAACAATAGAATGGGAAAGACTAGGGATCTCTTCAAGAAAATCAGAGATACCAAAGGAACATTTTATGCAAAGATGGGCTCAATAAAGGACAGAAATGGTAGGGATCTAACAGAAGCAAAAGATATTAAGAAGAGGTGGCAAAAATACACAGAAGAACTATACAAAAATGATCTTCACAACCCAGATAACCATGATGGTGTGATCACTCACCTAGAGCCAGACATCCTGGAATGTGAAGTCAAGTGGGCCTTAGAAAGCATCACTATGAACAAAGCTAGTGGAGGTGATGGAATTCCAGTTGAGCTATTTCAAATCCTGAAAGATGATGCTGTGAAAGGGCTGCAGTCAATATGCCAGCAAATTTGGAAAACTCAGCAGTGGCCACAGGACTGGAAAAGGTCAGTTTTCATTCCAACCTCAAAGAAAGGCAGTGCCAAAGAATGCTCAAACTGCTGCACAATTGCACTCATCTCACATGCTAGTAAAGTGATGCTTAAAATTCTCCAAGCCAGGCTTCAGCAGTACGTGAAACGTGAACTTCCTGATGTTCAAGCTGGATTTAGAAAAGGCAGAGGAACCAGAGATCAAGTTGCCAACATCCGCTGGATCATCGAAAAAGCAAGAGAGTTCCAGAAAAACATCTATTTCTGCTTTATTGACT
>NW_011495034.1:16258948-16293682 GCF_000754665.1 Bison bison bison | reverse complement strand
GTATGCAGGTCAGGAGGCAACAGTTAGAACTGGACATGGAACAACAGACTGGTTCCAAATAGGAAAAGGAGCACGTCAAGGCTGTATATTGTCACCCTGGTTATTTAACTTATATGCAGAGTACATCATGAGAAACGCTGGGCTGGAAGAAGCACAAGCTGGAATCAAGATTGCCGGGAGAAATATCAGTAACCTCAGATATGCAGATGACACCTCCCTTATGGTAGAAAGTGAAGAAGAACTAAAGAGCCTCTTGATGAAAGTGAAAGAGGAAAGTGAAAAGGTTGGCTTAAAGCTCAATATTCAGAAAACCAACATCATGGCATCCGGTCCCATCACTTCATGGCAAATAGATAGGGAAACAGTGGAAAAAATGGGTGACTTTATTTTTCTGGGCTCCAGAATCACTGCAGATGGTGATTGTAGCCATGAAATTAAAAGATACTTACTCCTTGGAAGGAAAGTTATGACCAACCTAGACAGCATATTCAAAAGCAGAGACATTACTTTGCCAACAAAGGTCCGTCTAGTCAAGTCATGGATTTTCCAGTGGTCATGTATGGATGTTAGAGTTGGACTATAAAGAAAGCTGAGCATCGAAGAATTGATGCTTTTGAACTGTGGTGTTGGAGAAGACTCTTGAGAGTCCCTTGGACTGCAAGGAGATCCATCCAGTCCATCCTAAAGGAGATCAGCTGAAACACCAATACTTTGGCCACCTGATGCAAAGAGCTGACTCATTGGATAAGACCCTGATTCTGGGAAAGATTGAGGGCAGGAGGAGAAGGGGACAGCAGAGGATGAGATGGTTGGATGGCATCACTGACTCAATGGACATTGGTTTGGGTGGACTCTGGGAGTTGGTGATGGACAGGGAGGCTTGGCATGCTGTGATTCATGGGGTCACAAAAAGTCGGACACAACTGAGCAACTGAACTGAACTGAGCTGAACCGAACCCACCCCAGTATTCTGGCATGGGGTCGCAAAGAGTATGACATGACTGAGTGACTTTCACTCCCGTTTTATTTAAAAGAGTAAATTTGAAAAATGTTTCATGCACACAAGTTTTGCCACACCAGGCCTTAACACATCATCTCCATCTATCTAATAAAAAAATCATTATAAAAAATTAGAATATTAGCTAATCTGTCCCAGTTTATATTTCATATATCAAATTAGAATGTGAGATGTATGGATTCTCATAGTTTGAGAAACAGTGATTTTTGGAATTTCTTATAACTGCTGTGCTAACCACAAGCGCCCCTATGTAGACAACATTAAGACAAAGACCTACTAATTGGGCTACTCTAATTTGCTTCCACTCTGCAATATAAGAATAAATGCAGATGTCTTTCTAACATTAATTTCTATCTACACGGCAGAATTTCATTAGGGATGGCCAACCCCATTTTAATTAAGCTCCCGTTCTCTGCTTCTGCACTGTCTGTGCTTTTGGCCCATCACAACAAGCACTTCGTCAATTAAGTATTTTATTAGCCAATTGATTATTGCTATAGGTCCCTATAGTTAGAAATGATCATGACAGATAAATAAATTGGTTCCTTTCATTTCTAAAAAGCAGCAGTAAATAATGAAACATTTCAAACAAGGTTTCTGTGAGGAAGCTAAACACATATAAAAATACCTGCCATTTATCCAGGGATGTGAAAACTGACTGCTTGCAGTAGCACTGTATTTGAATAAGTCATACTGTCACAGTGACCTTTATTGATATACTGTTTCCCAATTTAAAGCATCAATCCTGCTGCTTAAGAGATCTTTTGTTGTGCAAGACCAGCAGATCCATCAGGTAACAAAATAATGATTTGCTATCTGTGGACTTTGTGAATCAATAATTTAACAAGATCCTTAGTAGCTTCTTCCCAACCCCTCACTCCACCCTATCGCCTGTGTTTGCAATTTCGGTTATTCAATTTACTGATATCATTAGAAACCAAAGAAATGTTATTTAGCTGAGGGAAAATGCAATGTATGGCATTTAGCTTCGCAGGATAGCACTCATTTCTAGAGCATACTATACTATAAGGCTTAATTTGGCCCAACACTCCGTGGAAAACAAAGGGTGTGTAATTTGATAGATAATTTTTCTTCTAAACAAAATTTCTCCCAGGTGAACCAAAGGGCTTAAACCCAATGCACTCTCCTCCCCGCCACCCCCATTATTTTTGTGTGTGTTTCTCTGTCAGAGTGGTTTATACAGATATAGTAAATTTAAGGTCAGTGTTGGGATAAATGGTGTACTAATACATGGAAATTGGACCTATTTTGGAGTATGTAGTATGCTTATTTACCCTAAAACATAAAAAAAATATTCAAATATGAAAGGTGGATGAAGAACTATGTCCTCCTTCTCTTACAACAACTGTTCTTACTGTCAATATACTTCTAATGGGAAAGAGCATTCAGGATGTTGATTTTCTAAGGACTCAGGACTAGGACATGAGAGTCCTATATTGGAATTCTGATAGTTTTACTAGCGATCTATGTTATCTGAGGCAAATACTACTTATACTACAGAAACCAGTTTCTTCATGTTTATTTTTGAATATTTTATATATACCCTGTCTAACTTCAGAGTGAACTCTGACAATACTAGTAATAGTAATAGTCCTTCTTTATTGAGCACCTAATATATTACAGGTACCTTATAGACATTATCTGGGCTTCCCTGGTGGCTCAGCGCTAAAGAATCCACCTGTCAATGCAGGAGACACAAGTTCGATCCTTGGGTTGGGAAGATCCCCTGGTGAAGGAAGTGGCAACCCACTCCGGTATTCTTGCCTGGACAATCCCATGGACAGAGGAGCCTGGTGGGCTACAGTCCATGGTGTCACAAAGAGTTGGACACGACTGAGGGACTGAACAACAGCAACAACAACTTAGAGATTATCTACAACTCGTACTGTATCATATGATTTTCATGCTCACTTTCCAGCCAAGGAATCATAGGGACATTAGGAAATTTGCTTAAGGCTCCTAGGCTTGCATAGCAGAGTTGAATTGAAATCAGTCTACCATCCACTGTCTCTGGCCTCTTCCACTCTGCCACACAGCTTCTCCATGATGTAATGTCTAAAAACGCAGTATAAAAGCCAAAGCACAAGACAGATGCTCAGTGGTATTAGAGCCATTATAATGATTAATAGTCATCATGAAATGTAGGACCTGACACCCAGAGGTGATTTTGCCCTTTCAGTGAATGGGAGTTACACTATGCCATTAGACAGATAATTACAGTGAGATTTTTCAAAGGCAAATTTTTGCCACTGTCTTCATGCATGGCCTTGCTAGCTCTCCAGGAGAAGCAAAAAATAACAACGCTGATTGATTTCCCTTTGCCACTTGCTTCAAGTGGTTCCCATTTTAATGCCCTTTCCAATTGTAACTTCATTGTCATTCGAAGCTGCTGATATTTCAGCCTCTACACAGGCTAAACAGTTGGGCTCCTCAGCAAGTTCAAAAGTCTGCACGACAGGGGGAAAATACACTCTCTTTTCTAAAAGCTGTTTTGGTGGTTCTATAAGAAGACATGACTCTTCTGCCTTTATTGTCCAGTAGGCAATAATCTGCCCATTCCTTCCATTGGCCACCTCCCTCCATAAAAGAAAGACTTCTAACTGATGGAGATTCTCAAAGCTTTCTGTGACCAAACTCAAATACCACAATAACAAAGTCCAGCTGACTCGAATCATTATATTCTTTATCATAGTCTAGGCATGAATTCCAAATACTATATGAAAAAAAAATCCATTTTGTAAAACTGCACACACTCTATGCCAAGACAAAATAGATTTCATAGAAGTTCCACAAAATGGCTGGTAGAGTGTAATACTGTTACCTGTGTGTGTTAGTCACTTAATTGTGTCCAGCTTTTTGTGACCCCATGGACTGTAGCCAGCCAGGCTCCTCTGTCATAGAATTCTCCAGGTAATAATACTGGAGTGGGTACCCATTCCCTTCTCCAGGACATGGGTTGAACCCAAGTCTCCTGCAGGCAGGTTCTTTACCATCTGAGCCATAAAGGAAGCTGCAGTTACCTAAAGCTGGGAAATTATCCAATTCTGGTTTGCATCCCCCAAATCTCCATACAATTTCCTGTGTACTTAAGAAGGCGGCTTTGGATCCCAAGGATTGTGAGAAGATTTCTTTCTCTAACAAGTGGGCTGCCTCTCCTGAGGATCCTAGATGATTCTGGATGCTTTACTTTCTTCTCTGGTGAAGTCAATGAAACACACTGAACCTTTGTTTTGTGTACACTATGATCCAGGCATTAGTTACCAATAGAAGATCAAGGGGTGGAGCTCCTTCTTTGTATTCACATTACTTACCATGTAATGTGCTCGATGAATGTTTATTAAACTGTGTGGTTTAGTACCCAGCATCTCACTACCCAGGCCCAAAGATGGACCATGCAGTATATGAAGCCAAAGGGCATACTTGGGTTAAAATAAGAAAGCTCACCATGTAAGTGGACGGAAGGATATTATAGTTCCCATCTGTCCTCCTCTAACAAGTAAAACTACAAGCAGTTCAATTTATAAGTAGATTAGGTTTTTTTTTAAAGCTGTCTGTATAATAGAAAGAAAAAGACTTCACACTTTATTAACTACTAACAAATAAAGCAAAAAGCCATAAAGGCAAAAAAAAAAAAAAAAAAGAGTTCAAGTTGAGGAGGAGGAAAAGGTTCATGGTCTCCTTTCTCCTAAATCAAATATGCAATATTTCATAATAGATGAAAATTAAATTATCCGTCAGAGCTCCCAAAGTTTAGTCCCCTTGCTCAATTTCCTGTGATCTTCAATTCCAGTGCTCAAAAATGTGGACTCATTACTGACTGTTGAACCATCACTAAAATACTCTACTGTGCTTTACCTAGACTTCCAAGTGCTCAATGGCACCAAATAATTATTTCCTATCCCCAACTGAATTTTTTATCCTAACATTAGAGCAGATATAAGTTAATATTTAAGACAGCGATTTTTATTAAATTAATTCATGCTAATATATAAATGATTAATATCTTCTTAATGGTCCAGCAATAGTTTCAGTCTTAAAGATGAATGCCCGTTATCACAGAGGATTTCCCAGAGATACGATTAAGGAGACTTGAGATAAAGCAACACGGAGTATTATATGGCAGGGGGACAATATCAATTGAGGTCATTAACACCTGAGAATCTGATCCAAACGTTTGTCAATAACTCATTTATTTATAAACCAGAATTTGCTATGCATGAGACAGTGAGTTAGAAAGAAAGTATACAAAAAAAATCACCTATTTGTAATTTTAGTTTAAAGAATTTCACCTTCCAATAGAGGAAATAGGTCTTAAATTAATGAGTGATAACTACAGCTGTAGAGATACCAGAAGGCACTTGACATATATTTCAAAGATTTTTCTTTCCAGATGACCTTTGTGGTTTCTTGAGTTAAGATGACTGTCAGAGGATGGATCTGAGATAGCCATATAAAGACAGTGTATAGGTCAGGGTCTCAGCAGGCAGCACACTCAGAAGCGATGATCAGAAACACTTTAATGAAGGAATTATTTATTAATCTAAATACTAGGTTAAGGAAAATCAATAAGGAATGATGATGAATTCTCAGGTCAAGTAAAACTGGAAGCTCTTACCACTGTTAGGTTTGAAAGGAAAAAAGGAAAGTGCCATTATCTAAAAATGAGCAAGATACATAGCTATGCCTCCAAAGAGGAATATTGCCCTTCTTCAGAGAAGCACAGTCATTGCCAAACCATATCCTGATTGGGAAAAAGCCAAGGAAATAAATACCCTGACTTCCCTCTCCTCCAGCTCTCTGAAGTTTTCAATGGGAAAAAGTGTAGCAAAATCCAAAGGATATTGGAACCCAGTTCTTCTGAAGCAAGAGAAAAGTGGAGAATGAAACTGGAGATGCAAAAATAAAATAACCAGCATAGTAATGAAGATGGAAAACAACACTGTCCATTTTCTGTTGCTGGAATATGAAGTGTGAGGCACAGTATGGTGAGAATAAAAGATAACTGTGATTATATGACTCTTAATGCTTGAAACCTTTCCATGGATTTCGTCACCTTCTCAAAAACACTTGTAATGTGTCATGGAAACCTTGTTGCTTCTACCTCCCTCTGCTTGTCCAGACTTACAGATGGTTCTAGCAGCCCTGATGAGGAGAAAGAGGAGCTTGCCTGGAGGCAAGCAGAACAATTTGTGGTTTAGGAGAAAAATGATGACTCCCTGAACTAAGGCAATGGAAATTAAAATGGTGAGGAAGATAAAGTTTTGAGAAATATGATGGAAATAAAATCATCAGGACTTATTAGCTGAAGTATGGGAAAGTAATACACAGGCAACTGGAGGTAACTACTGGATGTATGGTTTTATCCACAAGATGGATGGAGCTCACAAAAATTATATGAAAATTTAGAGAAAAAATGGGAGGTTTTACCAATGTCTATTTGCGTATCTGTAGCAAATACTCAAGTAGAATAAGGCTGGCACATTGGTAGAGATTTGAGTTGGGATATATTTTTCAGAGGCCCTCACTAGGGGCTCTGTTCACCGTGCACATTCCTAGGCTCTTCAGCCATGTGGAGATGGTGGAGTAGAAGAGGACCTTGAGAAACAGAAAGGAAAAATAGTCTCCCTGTACTAGGAGGATGAGAAGGGTGAGAATGGTAAAAATCCTGTAGGGTATATCAGTTATTAATAATAGAAAGCCATTGATGGTCTTTGGAAAAAGCACTTCATTGAAACAGGGAAATACATAATAATGGAGGTTTGAGGGATGCAAGAGGGCTTAGGACATACAGACAGTGAGTGTAGACAACTCTTCTGGGAAGTTTGGATAAGTGGGAGAGGAGAGAAAATATGTGTTGGTAAAGGAAGATTCAAAATCAAGGAAAAGATTGACAGATTAGGGAAGGAGAGCTGTTTATCACTGATGAAGAGGAACAACACTGGAAAGCATCTACTAGATGAAGAACTTAATTAAGGATTGGCTTATCAAAGTTATGCATAATTTAAAATTGAAATGGCAATTGAGATTTCTATGTTTTTTTTTTGTAAATTGAATTTGGGGATTGCCATATATATCATTCCTGAATAATGAGATTTTTTTCTCCTATTCTTTCTCTAGGAGTATAAGTCCAAAAACATTGTGGAAAGCAATGAGACATATTTCTAGAAACAGCAATTTATTATTATTATTATTGCTGGTAGGCGGCCAGAGTATGGAAGTAACTCGTCCGGGATAGCGTAGACAGTTAGAGGCAGGCAAGGTCTAGAACTGACCACTACCATTTCTAAATGTGCTCACCACAATCCTTCCAGTCCTTAACCTTTATTTCAAAATCAGCTTAGGTTTTACTAGTCAAATCATTTCTCTCCCTCTTTCTAGCATTAGTATTTTACTCTTCTTGTAAACAGGCTTTTAAATTTTATTTCTTTAAAAAAAAAACATTTATTTTTTTGGCTGTGTCGGGTCTTAGTTGCAGCACATGGGATCTTTGTTGCAGAACGTGGGCTCAGGAGTTGTGGCTCGTGGGCTCCAGGGTGTGCGGTCTCAGGAGTTGTGGTGCCTGGGCTTTGTTGCCCCATGGCATGTGAAATCTTAGTTCCCTGACCAGGGATGGAACTCACCTGCATTGGAAGGTAGATTCTTAACCACTGAACCACCAGGGAAGTTTCTAAGTTCTCTTTTATTTCCTTTTACAAATTGCTCATTAGAAATATGAAGCCATTCTACTAAATACATGAACCACATGACTAAATACATGATCACTAAATACATGAACAATGTCTAACTACTTATTATTGGGATCAAGTCATGGTTCAGAGAACAGGCTCTAAAGTCATGCTGTATGGGCTGAAATCCTGTTTCAGACACTTAATGACTATATAACTTTGGGCAGTACTTAGTTTCATCATGTGAATGGTAGGATCTCAGTTTCATCATCTGAATAGTAGGATCAGCATATGAAATCATAACAAACACTAAATGTATGGGATGAACACAGTATTATAACACACTTGACTAAAGGAAAAATCATCTGATATTCATTAGTGCTTTCCTTTGTGGTAACATTGAAAGTGTACTAGTCATAGTGCTACTATTGACTAGAGTAGTGATTCAAGTGATTTTACGCAAGTAAATATTCAATCTTATTAAATAAATAATCCCTTGATAACCACATAGTTCGTATTCTAAGCAGACAACCCCTTTCAAACAGTGAACATCCAGCTAACCATAGCTGTAAGATGCAGTGGGAAAGACATGGAGATCTAGGTAAACAAAACTGCATTTCTATTATTATTATGTTAGAAAAGTCTTTCTCTGAAATTGAGCAATGATATTTGTCACCTTCTGTACCTTGCCTCAACCAGGGCAGAGGAATCCATAGGCCTAGGTCAGTGACTCAGGGCTCACCACAATGTTCATGCCTCTCTAAACATGAAGCTCTGTGTTCACGGAGACTTAAGATTTGCTGATCTGATGTGGCTATTGTTCATGCTGGTTAATACACCTGCTTGGGCAGCTAAAACATACTTATTCTCCTAGCACCCTTTTTTAAGTAGAAATGCCTGTGTTGAGGTGTAAATTCTATGTTCATGCTTTCACACGCTCTTATCATTGGTATCAGTGAAGGTGAAATGTAAACGGTGATGGGTATTAAACAATTTGAATATTTTTACAAAATTAATCTCTGTATCTTTTCACTAGGCAATATGTGTATATTTGATAGCTTATCTGCTCTGGCTAAGATGAGTTTTGACTGATACTTTATCTCCCTACATCTTGTAGGTATATGGAGGTGGGGTTTCTGCTGGAAAAACTGTCATTTAAAAATGGGATAAATGACAGTAAGCTTTCCTGCTTGGCACTGGAATTTGAACATTATGTACCCTGTTTGTCTGAAAAGGATAAACTGTGCTTTATATTTGGTTTTTCAAAGATTCCACAGATTATGGATATGCCAAAAGAGACTTATATTCTATTATTTAAAATACTTGATAAAACAAAGTGCAGAAAGTTGTCATAAAATTAGCTAGAAAAATTAGGGAAAGAGAACTCTAGAGGATTGCATTCAGAACAAAATATAAACTCTTTAGAAGAGAAAATACAATGCAATCTTTCCCAAAATGTATTCTTCAAAGCAGTACTTCTTCAGAGTATGGATGAAGGGAAATCCATTATGAAACCAGTTTGGGACACATAGTGCTGTAAATACTCAGTGCAGTGAATACTCCTCTTGTGCTCAGTTGTTCAGTCGTGTCCGACTCTTTGTGACCCCATAAACTGTAGCCTACCAAGCTCCTGTGTCCATGGGATTTTCCAGGCAAGAATACCGGAGTGGGTTGCCATTTTATCCTCCAGGGGATCTCCTAACCCTGGGATCAAACCTGCATTTCTTGCATCTTCTTCATTGGCAGGTGCACTCTTTACCATTGAGCCACCTGGGAAGAATACTCCTCTTAAATGTATATATAACACAAAAAGATGAACTATGTTTACTACGGCTGTTTTTACTCATCATCCAAAACACTCATCTAAGATTTTTTTTGAAGTCGCACTGATTGATATCCCATGGATCAATCTAGAGTTCTGTCAAAGGCACTTTGTGAGGTGCTTAGACTGAGAAAGTCTCTGTCTGAGGTGTATAGATGGTAGGAAGCCACTGCCTCAGATTTTCAAAACACCCTTCAATAGAGTTTTCTAGGAAAACTTTCATTGATGAAATTTCTTCATTGATTTCCATTTGGTTTAGTATCAAATATGAATCCTTCATCAACAAGAATTCTGGAAAAGAAGATTAAGATGGGGCGCACACCCTCTTTGAACTAAAAGTTTATTAAAATTTAGTTTAAGATTAATTTACATTTTGTATTTGAAACTTTGTTATTATAGTCATATTTTAAAAAATTTGCTCTGACATTACATGTCTGAGATATCCTTTTGACTTAAAGAGAAAGGTGTATAATTACAGCAAAATTTACTGGTGATGATGGGAGTATTTTTTGCCAAGTACATCTTGGCAGGAGAAATGATTTTAGAATCACTGAGATGGTAGGCAGATTTTTCAGGTAGCAGAAAGTAGAGGAGAGAGTTGAGTATTCAGAGTCAGACTCAGTTGTCTCTACTGGTTTTGAATGGTGAGCCCATAGGCATATTATTGCATTAGTTGGAATATCAGTTTCTCTACCTGTAAAGCAGGGACATTATCCTGCCTTAGAGTGTTGTTGGAAAGAGTAGAACTAGAAAGTAGAGATAAGTACAATACTTGGAACATGCTAGTCCTCATCAGACATTGGTTCCCTATTTTTGCCCTCCACAGCAGTGATTCTCAACCAGGTGCGATTTTTGCTCCTCTCAGGGGCATCTGGTAACATCAGGAGACATTTTTGGTTACTACAACTTGGGGAAATGCTGTTGGTATTTAGTGGATAGAGGCCAGTTCAGTTCAGTCGCTCAAATCGTGTCCGACTCTGCAACCCCATGGACTGCAGCACGCTAGGCTTCCCTGTCCATCATCGACTCCTGGAGCTTGCTCAAACTCATGTCTGTCAAGTTGGTGTATAAATAACACACCTTGGATAGAGGCCAAGGATACTGCTAAACAGCCTACATGCATAGGACAGTTCCCACAACAAATAATTATCCAGTACAAATGTCAACAGTGCCGAGACTGAGAAGCCCTGCTCTAGCTCGAATGTATTGAAACACTGCCTGCTTTCCCAACTCTGGTATTGGGTTGTTTCAGCACCAGATGAGAGCAAGCAGAAGCATGTCTTAAGGAAAAAACAATAATACTGTGGAGAATGAGAAACATTCAAAACCATGCAAGCTTAAATTATGAATACTGTATTCACTGTAATAATATAAAGTTAGCAGCAATGAATATATGGTGTTTATTTATAAACCAAAGTTGGTGACAAAACACACACACACACGAAAAGAAAAAAGAGATGAGAAAATGTTCTGGCAAATATGGAAAGGTAAAAATGTTGAATCACCTTTTCTTCTTGTTGACTGTTAAATAGGTCTTTTCCCCTACGGAATTGGGGGATTCAGCAGTTGGTTTAAGAAAAAGATCTACAATATTGTATAGCTAAGCTGTACTTTTCCTGTAAGAAAGTCAGGCACTAGAATTCATGCCATGGAACATGTTAGCATCTAGCACAGATATGTTTATAACGTGAGACATCTTGAGATGCCATGATTCTTACCAGGAAGCTGTGATGGGGGATTAAGAGAGAGGAAGTATGTGTGTGTGTGTTCTCCTGAGTGCATGTATGGATCTTTCTTTATTATTATTTTTACTTTTCATGCTTTTTATTAAAATATAGTAGATGTACATTATATTAGTTAAAATATGTTAAAAATGATCACAAGGATAAATCTAGTAAGCATTTGTCCGACTTATTTATCATATAACTGGAGGTTTGTACCATTCTGAATCCCGTCATCTATGGAGCTGAACAGGTTGACGTGACGAGAGAACCAGGACTAGAGTGGATGGGAAATGCTGACTTTTTGCCTCTGATGTAGTCTCATAACTTAAGCAGTTTAGGAAATCTAGAGAGGTGGTGAGGTGTGTACACTTTTTAAAAGTAAGCAAGCAAATACCAAACCAGCCAAACAAACAAAAAACGTAAAGAAAATAAACACACAAAACTCTTCTTTCCAGTTGGTCCCATGGGAGTTTTCTTTCTTTGGCTTTGAAAGGCTCATTCTATTATTATTATGTTTTAGTCATCTGACTTGAAATTAAGGCTGCAGCATTGAATACATAAAAAGCAAATAAGAGGGCTTCCCAAGTGATGCTAGCGGTAAAGAATTCACTTGCCAATGCAAGAGATTCAAGAGACATGAGTTTGATCCCTGGGTAAGGGAGGTCCCCTGGAGGAGGAAATGGCAACCCACTCCAGTATTCTTGCCTGAGAAATCTCATGGACAGAGGAGCCTGGCTGGCTACAGTCCATGGGGTCCCAAAGAGTTGGAGATGAGTGATCATGCGTGCAGGACACAGGGAAGTAAGTAAGATAGTGAGCCTACCTGCTTTGTCTGAAAGAGACCTTAGGACCAAGTTGCTGGTCTCCATCTCCCGCTTACAAAATAAACAGTATTTATTTTGGCATCAGTTATGACACCAGCCTCAGGTGGCCTCAAGGTGCCATCAGTCTTTTGAAAGTTACACATGGGTCTTTGAGATGATGTAGTAGTATTGTAGTCTCATTCAAGTGGGCTGCAGTTCACTTTGCCAATAATTTGGAAAAACTGTAGGAAGGACTGGGATTTAATTTCTGTAAAATGTTGTCAGTTGCAAGCAAAAGTAGAGGCTACCTGTGGGCACAGATCAATTTACCTATAATACAGCGCTGGTGAGACTGTGAGATGGAATATTGGTTTCTTCTTAGAGGTTTGAATTTCACAAGGAGTTTGAAAGAAACAAAAGTAAGAATCAAGGTGAAAGAAGAAAGCGTATCTTTTTAAATAGATAAGCATTACTTATGAGGAAGTGTTTCTTTTGCAAATTGATTGATACATAGAGAAGCCCTAAGGTGCTCAGAGATGAAATAAAAAATCACATGTCAGTGTTTGAAGGAGAATAAGAAGATAGCAGGACTAAGCAAACCCATCCTTCCTTAGTTCCTGATTATATGAAGCCAAATGAAAGGCCAAATGTTACAGTTCCCCAAACCTGAAATCCAGGGACTGTCAGTACAGTCATTGGTGGCATTCTCCACCTCTAGCAAGAAAGACTTGTTCTGTTTGTTTAGATTCCAGTGTCTTTTCCAACCAGGTTTCGTTTTGGTCTTTCCCTAGCTTATTAGAGCTGAGATTACAATAAATGGAAATTTATTCACTTGAGGCCTACATGTAATATCTTTCCAGTTAATGCTAATACCCAGTTCAGTTCAGTCGCTCAGTTGTGTCCGATTCTTTCTGACCTTGTGGATTGCAGCATGCCAGGCTTCCATGTCCATCACCAATTCCTGGAGTTTTCTCAAACTCATGTCCATCGAGTCGCTGATGCCATCCAACCAGCTCATCCTCTGTTGTCACCTTCTCCTCCTGCCTTCAATCTTTCCCAGAATCAGGGTCTTTTCCAGTGAGTCAGGTCTTCACATCAGGTGGCCAAAGTATTGGAGCTTTAGCTTCAGCATCAGTCCTTCCAATGAATATTCAATACTGATTTCCTTTAGTATTGATTACTTTGGTCTCCTTGCAGTCCAAGGGACTCTCAAGAGTCTTCTCCAACACCACAGTTCAAAAACTTCAATTCTTTGGAGCTGAGCTTTCTTTATGGTCCAATTCTCACATCCATATCTGACTACTGGAAAAACCATAGCTTTGACTAGATGGACCTTTGTCGGCAAAGTAATGTTTCAGCTCTTTAATTTGCTTTCTAGGTTGGTCATAGCTTTTCTTCCAAGGAGCAAGTGTCTTTTAATTTCATGGCTGCAATCACCATCTGCAGTGATTTTGTACCCCAAGAAAATAAAGTCTGTCACTGTTTCCATTGTTTCCCCATCTATTTGCCATAAAGTAACGGAACTGGATGCCATGATCTTCGTTTTTGGAATGTTCACTTTTAGCCCAGTGTTTTCACTCTCTTCTTTCACTTTCATCAAGAGGCTCTTTAGTTCTTCTTCACTTTCTGCCATAAGGGTGGTGTCATCTGCATATCTGAGGTTATTAATATTTCTCCCAGCAATCTTGATTCCAGCATGTGCTTCATCCAGCCTGGCATTTCACATGATGTACTCTGCATATAAGTTAAATAAGCAGGGTGACAATATACAGCCTTGATGTACTCCTTTTCCTATTTGGAACCAGTCAATTGTTCTGTGTCAGTTCTAACTGTTGCTTCTTGACCTGCATACAGATTTCTCAGGAGGCAGGTAAGGTAGTCTGGTATTCCTATCTCTTGAAGAATTTTCCAGTTTGTTGTGATCCACAGAGTCAAAGGCTTTGACATCGTCAATAAAGCAGAAGTAGATGTTTTTTTGGAACTCTCTTGTTTTTTCTATGATTCAGCAGATGTTGGCAATTTGATCTCTGGTTTCTCTGCCTTTTCTAAATCTGGCTTGAACATCTGGAATTTCTCAGTTCACATACTGTTGAAGCCTGGCTTGGAGAATTTTGAGCATTACTTTGCTGGCATGTGAGATGAGTACAGTTTTGAGTAGTTTGAACATTCTTTGACACTGCCTTTCTTCGGATTGGAATGAAAACTGATCCTTTCCAGTTCCCTGGCCACTGCTGAGTTTTCCAAATTTGCTGACATATGAGTGCAGCACTTTCACAGCATCATCACTTAGGATTTGAAATAGCTCAACTGGAATTTCATCACCTCCACTAGCTTTGTTCATAGTGATGCTTCTTAAGGCCCACTTAACTTTGCGTTCCAGGATGTCTGGCTCTAGGTGAGTGACCACACCATCGTGGTTATCTGGGTCATGAAGATCTTTTTTTGTATAGTTCTCTTATGTATTCTTTCCACCTCTTCTTAGTATCTTCCGCATATGTTAGGTCCATACCATTTCTGTCCTTTATTGTGCCCATCTTTGCATGTTATGTTCCCTTGGTGTCTCTAATTTTCTTGAAGAGATCTCTAGTCTTTCCCATTCTATTGTTTTCCTCTATTTGCACTGATCACTGAGGAAGGCTTTCGTATCTCTCGTTGCTATTCTTTGGAACTCTGCTTTCAGATGGGTATATCTTGCCTTTTCTCCTTTAACTTTAGCTTCTCTTCTTTTCACAGCTATTTGTAAGGCCTCCCCAGACAGCCATTTTGCTTTTTTGCATTTCTTTTTCTTGGGGGGGTCTTGATCACTGCCTCTTGTACAATGTCACAAACCTCCGTCCATAGTTCTTCAGGCACTCTATCAAATCTAATCCCCTGAGTCTATTTGTCACTTCTACAGTATAATTGTAAGGAATTTGATTTATGTCATACCTGAATGGTCTAGCGGTTTTCCTTACTTTCTTCAATTTAATTCTGAATTTTGCAATTCTAATGTTAAGTCTTCATCATTCTAGCTAGGGGAATGTGGAAAAATCACTTACCATTTCAGTACCTCATTTTCTTCATCTGAAAAAATGGGATGATAATAGTGGCATTCCATGGGATAGTTTATGGGAATTAAATGTGAAGCTATGAGCACAATGTCTGCCATATGCAAGTTGATGTTACTTGCTATTGTTAATATCTTTAGCATTATTCTTTTTTATGACTTCAAATTACCCCTGTTTATGGGACAGTGTCATTCATTCACTGTACATTTGTTGTATGATGACATTACACATTTCCTTAGACATTAAAATTAGCTGATAAATCAGTTTCTGTCCTTAAGGTGCTTAAAGTTAGGGATTTAGGCAGCATGGTTGTATTATCATGCACAAGACCATCTGACTATCAGGCTAGTAGCAAAAAGGAGTTTTAAGGAAAGCTTCCTGCAGGAGGCCTACCTGAACCAGATCATGCCATGAAAATAGCAGTTAGTTAGAAGTGGGTTAGGAAGACTATGATATGGTGGTGGAAGAAACAGCATGGAGAAAAACCCATGCTGTCTACAAGAGTATTAAACTGCCATCAGTCGATGTATGTCAGCTTCGATTAATTGTGAATGAGCCCAATAACTGCCCTTCCCTTTATGCAAGGTACAATATTCCAATGTGACATACATGACTTCTTTCAATCTACATCATCTCAAAAAATTATTTGTTATTATTATTATCATAATTTTACAAATATGGAAACTGAGACACAGAAAGAGCAAATTTTTTGCCTGTGGGCTTACTCACACAGAGCAGCAGAGTCAGGGTTTGAGCTTACCAGTCTCTTTTCACAGTCTCTCTCTCTATAACCTACTTAAACAACAGAAAACCCTGGGATTGAGGAACTGGTCCATAGTTTTTAACTGTGACTACAGAAATCAACCCAGTTCTTTCTAGCATCAGCAACTTGGAAGTATGATGCAGGAGGCAGACCATCTGTTGTGGGACTATCAGACCAGGCTTTATCTCCATCCTGCAAGAAGGATGAAGAGCCATAGCAAGCTGCTGAAGCTCTTGACTGTACCAGCTGGACCTTTTCAAAGACTGCCCAAAACGTCAGAGGGCTTCCGGTCTTCATAAGCATACCATCACACATTGAGATGTCCCTTATATGCTCAGCTGCCGTGAGTGATCTGCCCAAATGATCAAAACAACACACAGTTAAGCAAACATCACAATTAGCTACAATTAATGCATTAATTAGCTACAATTAGATGCATTCTTGTTTACTTTCTGCTGTCTAAATAGAACGACCTTTCAAGTTTCTTCTAAATTGTAGTTTATGAAGAAAAGAAAGACTTGAATTATCTCTATATCCCAACTCCTCCTTGTAAAAATACATTATATATCTTAAAGGAATTTAATTTTAAATTTAATTTCATTCTCTCAGTTAAAAAAAAATTCAGAGAGTCCTTATTTTGAGTTAGAGAAAAAGATGTCGTTGACATCAAATCAGCTTGCAGGAAATGCAGTCATAGGTCCCATGGAATCTGATTGTGACACAGTCCTCAGGTGAATCACGTGCACTTTAAAGTCTGAGAAGCTCTGAAAAAACTATTCCAATTAACTCAGGTGTTTTAATGTATTGTTTTTTGCAATCAGAAACAAATTAAAAATTCATCTCAGGAATATATAACTCCTTAGAAGTATCAGATCAATGGGAAAACAGTTGAAAGTGCCAACAGCCCTCAAAGTTTTTGACCATGAAATATGGAGAATGTAAGTAGCAGAGCCAATTGTGTTTTCTGTAATTATTGGTCCTATTGAGAAAAGAATTTGTTTTTAATTTTCCTTTTCAAGTTAGCCAGCCTTATTTATTTTCTGATGTACATACCATCAGCAATCAAGTTGCAAGAACAAAAAGACTGTTTTTCTCCTTAAGAGTGCCTTCTTTCATCACCAAATTAGCATGGTAATCCTAGCTCTTGGTGGTCATGTTGTTATGACTTCTAAATGGAGAGCCGTCACAGTCAAATTCCTGCCTTCCTAAAAGCTTTGCTGTTAGGTATCAGTGTCTTGTTTGGCGATACATGGATGGTGTGCCTGCTACTGTTTGGTTCTTTAATTATAAGCATTTTCCCTTTGCGGGAATAACTAATTGGACCAATGCTTAAATTAATCTGAGTGTGCCATTTTTGATAAAAATTTTCTAGCTGTAATAAACAGGACAGAGTGGCAAGGATTAAAAAAAATAGTAAAACAGAAAAGATTAGAGAGTCTTGAAGCAGGCTTATTTATATATGTTGCAGTTGATTTATAAAAAAGGTTCTACTGCATGTGATGAATGGAGCCGAATCAGTTCCATACATAGATCTAATAGACCATTTAGATCTTGGATACCAATCGATTAAGATCAATTAGTTAGAGATCAAACACATGGAAAAGTAGTCACTGGATTCAAGGAAAGTATTTTAGAGAATCTGGAAGACATGGTGCTTTGTAATGTTTACCTTAAAGAAGGGCTAACGTGGGCCAAAATTCTTCAATACGTAACAAAATGTTGGAGTTTAGTCCTAGATTTGTCATTCTTCCTGTTCTCATCTAGCGTTTTTCACTTATTATTCCCTCATTGCTAAATCAAGCCATGCAGGTCCATCTCTTTGCCTGTCTCCGCCCATCTTTTAAGTTTCACTATCCAATTTTCCACTCTAGGTTTCCCCATATTACTTGAAAATAATTTCAAAAGTGCATTTTTCCCCCTCATGTTTTAAAGCTGCCGCACACCACTCTATCCAGTCTGGAAGTTCTGCCCAACCTTCTGACTAATCTTTCACATAGGTGACCTTAATGTAAGGTCTCTTGGGGTAGGGAGGTAACTCTGCATAGAAAATTCAGTTGGATCTTGAAACTGTGAGAGCGAATGTTTGTAGTGGAAATCTGTCATATTCCTGCTGGAAATCTCCCTGGAGAATGAAGCTTTGCCTACTGTTGAACTAAGCTTGTGGTAGATTGTGGTAGTTTCTTTCTGTGGGAGAACGGTTCCATTCTTAGGCTCTGTTTTGCAATTTGCTTTGGCCAATTAAATGTGAGGAGAAGTAACACATGCTGGTGCCAAGCGGAAGCTTAAAGACTCATTTACAAGCAAGAAATGCCTTTCCCTCTATATTCTGTGTCATCTTGAGATGTCCTAAATTGTCATTGCTCCTTCAGCGTACATCCTGAAACGGAAAAGACATGTGTGTGGAAATAGCCACAGTCTACCCATGACTGCTATCCAGTGTGAATGAGAAAGAAATCTTTGTTGCTGCAAGTGGAGGGTACCACAACTTGATAGCTTAAATGTCTCTTTGGCATGTGGATTGTTTCAAGCTGAAAACCCTCAAGTTCTGAAAGACTCAGAAAGAAACTTGGCCCTTCCTCCTAACTTCCTAAAAGAATTTAGACAGAGCATTTCTGGAATATTGTTATCACCAGAGCTATCTGAAAGAGCATGGGGTAGGGGTGGTGGTGGAGACTTTTACCTGTGGTGGATTCATTTTGATATTTGGCAAAACTAATACAATTATGTAAAGTTTAAAAATAAAATAAAATTAAAAAAAAAAAAGAAGGGCCTAGTGCTCAGGATCCACTCTGTGTCCCATTGTCTCTGTAGGGCCCAGCAAACATATATTTATGAAACATTTGGTTTTCCATCTCCATATGTTGGCTCAGTGGTAAAGAATTTGCCTACCAGTGCAAGAGATGTGGATTTGGTGCCTGGGTTGGGAAGATGTCCTGGAGAAAGAAATGGCAGCCCACTCTAGTATTCTTGCCTGGGAAATCCCATGGACAGAGGAGCCTGGCAGGGGACAGTCCATGGGGTCACAAAGAGTCAGACACAACTCAGAGACTAAATAACTCCATATGATGATATGATGTCCCAAACCACTAACCCCAGCATCCTTTTTTTTTTTTTTTTCTTTAGCTTAAGATGGTATTTAAGGTGGGGTCTTTGGCTATTTGGGTGAGTTACTCTGTTTTCCATGGTCTCTCCCATGTATGTATGTTATTAAGCTTTTGTTTGATTTCTCCTATAAATCTGTCTCATGTCAATTTAATACTTAGACCAGCCAGAAGAACCTAGAAGAGTAGAGGAAGATGTTTTACCTCTCTGACTCAAGGCATGGTTTTAGAGTCTCTGTTTTTGCAGGATAATCAAGCCAAATCTGATTAACACAGTGGGTTTTGAGTGAAATTCACTGCACTGCCAGGTCTAGGAGTGAACATATAACCTAATCCAAGTCATACATGTCTCTCATCTTTCTGGACACAAATGACTGGTTAGGTAATAGAATTTGGGAGCTAAGTTAGGTCAGCGGGATTTAATATTGGAATTCCTTTTGGTGCTATTCAGATTAGGCACCTGTTTTTACTCAGGGATTATGGAAACAACATTTTGTACATGTAGAATTTCCAGACGCTGCAATGAAGGAGGAGCCTATCTGAATGTGCAGTTAACACAGTAGAATGTAGAATCAAGAGGTGGTAAGTGAAAAAGATAATTCTGGGTAAGACTATGATTCAAAAGTCTGACCTAAAATCTGTCTCTGAACTTTTCACAGCAGTTAAGAATACTGACCAGTAGTACAATGTGTGTGTGTGTGTGTGTGTGTGTGTAATAAAGTTTGGTTACATGAGGTGCAAAGCGTCAAATCATAACTACCAGGCATGTGTATAATCTCTTTTTCTTTAAACTCTTTGTGACCCCATGGACTATACAGCCCATGGAATTCTTCAGGCCACAATACTGGAGTAGGTAGCGTTTCCCTTCTCCAGGGGATCTTCCCAACCCAGGGATCGTACCCAGGTCCCCCACATTGAAGGCAGATTCTTTACCATCTGAGCCACCAGGGAAGCCCAAGAATACTTGAGTGTGTAGCCTATCCCTTCTTAAGGCGATCTTCCCGACCCAGGAATTGAACCAGGGTCTCTTGCATTGCAGGTGGATTCTTTACCAGTTGAGCTATCAGGAAAGCCCCTTCTTAGGTTCAGCTTTAATTAAACCATAACTTGGGAGACCTAAAAATAACTAAACAGGATAGAATGTGTAAATTATTTCAAATTCTGGTGATCATAATCAATCTGATTACTGAAGTTTATCTTTTCTGCTTAAAAATAGTTTACTACAGATAACATACAATAAAAGTAGGACAGGGAAATGAAAATACATACATTTTATTCATTGGATTCGTTTCTGCTTAAACTTTTCCAGTTGCATGAAGGTAAATAATTTAGAAGTGGAATATAGCATAGAGAGATTTTTGTGTCCAAAGTTGACCAATGTACCTTTATGCCAAGACACTGAGGATGAGCGGTGATCAATGTTGAGGATTTTTTTTTTTGCTAGTAAATGTTTGCTGTTAATAGTTATATTAAATATATAATGAGATATTAAATATTTTCAAAACCTCATTTTTTAACATTTCAAAACAAATAACATAAACCATATTGGTGCGTGTTGTTCAGTTGCTAAGTCATGGTTGACTGCAACCCCATGGACAGAGACCAGGCTCCTCTGGCCTCCACTATCTCCCAGAATTTGCTCAAATTCATGTCCATTGAGTTGGTGATGCTATCTAGCCATTTCATCCTCTGTTACCCCCTTCTCCTCCTGCCCTCAATCTTTCCGAGCATCAGGGTCTTTTCCAGTGAGTTGGCTCTTTGCATCACGTGGCCAAAGTATTGGAGCTTCAACTTCAGCCTCAGTCCTTCCAATGAATATTCAGGGTTGGTTTTCTTTAAGATTGAGTGGTTTGATCTCCTTGAGAGAGTTCATAGAACTCAAGAGTCTTCTCCAGCACCACGATTCAAAACATCAGTTCTTTGGCACTCAGTCTTCTTTATGGTCCAACTCTCACATCCATACATGACTACTGGAAAAACCGTATCTTTGACTATGTGGACCTTTTTCAGCAAAGTGATGTCTCTGCTTTTTAATATGCTGTCATGACCGTAAACTAATTCTGTGGATGAGTAGACAAAAGTATTTTCTTTCAGTAATAGTTAAAGTAAAATATATGAGGAGGGATGAAAAAATACTGAAAACTTAAGCAACTTTCTAAGTTGCTTTAATTTCCTCTTCCTATTCAATTAATTCTGGCCTAAATACTGCCATTTTATTCTCCAGGCATGCACATTCCCACAACTACAAACAGTTTGGTCTCAATTAATGTAAAATCACAACCCACTTTGGCTGGAATATCAAGATATTGGAGGGGAAAGGTTTCTAAACTTTAATAATCTAGATAATTGCTTCAACTCTACACTTTGCTGGGGAATCTAGTCATAATTAACCAATTAAATCACATCAGCAGTTCACTTTTCCCCTAAGCATAGAGTTTGGAAAGATAAAAGAGAAAGAGGGAGAGAGACTAGAGAATCTATCTAAACATAAATGTCATTCCATTATAGAGCCTTATTAAATATATTTAAATGTTTTAATTTCTAGCACTCTGTTGTTCATAATGAACTCTGCAGGGATTGAAAATGAATTTTTATTCTGAGATTTTTGTCCCTTTTGAATTGCAAAGAGCATTCCTCTTGAATTTCCACTAGATATAATGAAACATATTTTAATATTGCATCAAGCTAACCCCCTGAAGAGACAACTGTCAAAAATCCACGGTATCTTTAAATCACTTTAATAATTACATTTTGCTCCATGCACAGTAATAGGTAAGAAACCATTTGTTTAACTTTATTGTTGCCCTAGTATTTTCCATACTGTTCTGTTACACACTCTCTAAGCAAGACTGAGTAGTTCAGTAAGGTTGGAGTTCAGGGTGTATGGAGATAGATAGTAAGAGATGGATATGAAAATAAAAGTTCAGACCAGAATATAAAGGTGCTTAAACACAACTGAACAAAAACAGCAACAACAAAAAGACCATGTATAAAGTTTTAACATTCAGGGACTAATACGGTACCTAATAACAAGATATGGCACCCCACTCCAGTACTCTTGCCTGGAAAATCCCATGGACAGAGGAGCCTGGTAGGCTGCAGTCCATGAGGTCGCTAAGAGTCAGACACAACTGAACGACTTCACTTTCATTTTTCACTTTCATGCATTGGAGAAGGAAATAGCAATCCACTCCAGTGTTCTTGCCTGGAGAATCCCAGGGACGGGGGAGCCTGGTGGGCTGCCATCTATGGGGTCGCACAGAGTCGGACACGACTGAAGCGACTTAGCAGCAGCAGCAGCAATAACAAGATAACTAAAATTAATGTAACTGGTACTAGTGTCATAGAACATGTAATGTTACATGTTTTGCATTTATATGCATTATTGTAGTTAATCTTCCCAACAGATCTTCCAGACAGGTGCTGTTATTATAAACATCATCTCATATATATAGAGACTGAAGCTTAAAGTGTTTAAGATCACACCCAGGTAAATAAGTCAAATTCATATTGTCAGACCTCAGTATCTAATTTATTTTTAAAATTTTTATTTATTTATTTTTAAATTTGAAGTTCTTTTATTTTCATCAAAGAATCAAAAATCTTTTTGTGAGTCTCTTTATGTTCTACTTAACATGTTAACAAGGAGAAATGAAAACTATAGAATTACTTTTTCCAGAGATCTTTTTTTTCTAAAACACATAATTCACAATGACATAATTATTTGATCTCCCCAAGTCTAGATCTGTGAAATACCCAAGAAGGCAAGATCATACAACACAACTTGACAGGTCATCTCATACTACATAAAAGGTCCCGGTCTACTTTAAATACTTTGTCAATGATAAAATTTGAATTGGTAGTAAGACATTCTTTAGTATATGCTTACTGGAGAAATGGAATCAGAAGAACTCGTTTGCAGTCTAATATTAGTGGCGGCAGTTACAAAACAACACAAAAAGGAAAAATAACTATGTGGGGTGGTGGATGTGTTAATTTGATTGTGGTAATCATTTCATAATACATACGTGTAGTAACCCTGAATGTGTACAACTTTTATTTGTCAGTTATACCTCAGTGCGTGCATGCGTGCACGCTAAGTTGTCTCAGTGGTGTCTGACTCTTTGTGACCCTATGGACCATAGCCTGCCAGGCTCCTCTGTCCATAGGAGTCTCCAGTAAGAATACTGGAGTGGGTTGCCATCTCCTTCCCCAGGGATATACCTCAGTAAAACTGGACAAAAATAAAAATGTAGCAGTCACAGAAATAGGGGGAAAGAATAATTAGTCGAATGTCTGGGATTCTGGTTTAGCTTCATCTGAGACCAGTTCTGGGATGGATTTGTGTCTAGGGAGCTGTGAAGGCTTGTGAAATGAGGAAGTACTTCCATGACTAGGCTTAATGGAACTCTGTCTCCCATCACTGTGACACCAGGAATGGGAGCAACCCTGCCAGCTGTCACACATTCTGAGGTAGACCTCACCTCTGTTTTTCAAAACTGCACATTGTCACCATATGTAAGGACATTTTTCACTTCACCCCTTTTAGATCCAATCTGTCAATCTGCCAATCAACATGATATCCTCTATCCCCAGTATCATCTCAGAAACTCACAGGTAATTGTTCCCCAGAAACCTTGTCAAATGTTTTTCTTGTATCTATTGAGATGATCATGAGACTTTTTTGTCCATTATTCTATTAATATGGTATAACATGGGGCTCTCCCAGTGGCTCAGCAGCAAAGAATTTGCCTGCAATGCAGGATACATGTGTTCAACCCTGGGTGGGGAAGATCCTAGAGGAGGAAGTAGCGACCCACTCCAATATTCTTGCCTGGGAAATCTCATGGACAGAGGGGCCTCGTGGGCTACAGTCCAAAGGGTCACAAAGAGTCAGACACAACTGAGCAACTGAGCTATGGTATAACACATTAATTGAAATTTGAATATCAAATCAACCTCATATTTCTGGGAGTAATTCTCCATCATAGTATATCATCATTTTTATATGTTACTGAATTCAGTTTGGGATTATTAAGGATTTTTGTGTTTATATATATATATTCATAAGGAATATAGATTTTCTTTTGACTTGTTTGGCTTTAACGAAAGCTATTAATAACACTGTTGCTGCAGTTGCTTCAGTCATGTCTGACTCTGTGCAACCCCATAGATGGCAGCCCACCAGGCTCCCCCGTCCCTGGGATTCTCCAGGCAAGAACACTGGAGTGGGTTGCCATTTCCTTCTCCAATGCATGAAAGTAAAAAGTGAAAGTGAAGTCGCTCAGTTGTGTCCGACTCTTCACGACCCTGTGGACTGCAGCCTACCAGGCTCCTCTGTCCATGGGATTTTCCAGGCAAGAGTACTGGAGTGGGGTGCCATTGCCTTCTCCAATTAATAGCACTAGTTCTATAGAATAAATTAGATGTGCTTTCTTCTTTTCTATTTGTATAAAAGAATTTTTGAAGAATTATTTTCTTCTTTAAATATTTGATAGCATTTGCCAATGAAGCTTTCTGTGCTTTTCTTTGTGGGAAGATTTTTAAAGGATTAAATCAGTTGTTTTACATGTTATTGTCTTATTTAAATTGTCTATTTCTTCTTGGATCAGTTGTGGTAATTTGAGTCTTTCTAAGAATCTGCTTATTTTGTCTGAGCTAAGTTGTTCATAATATTTCCTTATAACCTTTTAATTTCTGTAGACTCATTAATGGTGTTCCTTTATTCATTCCAAATTTGGTAATTTGAATCTTCTCCCTTACTGTCTTGGTCAATTCGTGTAAGTCAAGTGATCTTTTAAAATATAGTTTTTGTTTTCATCCATTTTCTCTATTGTTTTTATGCATTTTATAGTATTGATTTCCACTGTGATCTCTTATTTTCTTTCTTATACTTGCTTTAGATTTAATTTGAGTTTGTTTTTATAGTTTCTTAAAAGATTTGATAACTTGATTCTCTTTTTACATATGTATTTAGATCTATAAATATGACTCATGATGAGTCTTTTTCCTTTAATGTTATTCAAGATTTTCTCTGTGTGCTTATTATATGTCTGGATAGAGATCTTTTAAAATTTATCTTACTTTGAACTTCTTGGATCTGTAGATTAATGTTACTGAGTTTTAAACTCCAGAATTTCTATTTTTAACTGATTTTAACTCTTTGTTTGAGATTTGTTATGTACTGAGTTACTGTCATACTTTCAAGTATTTAAACATGGCTTATCTTGTAGTTTGAATATATTTAATAACTTCTTTGAAGTCTTTGCTGAACCCAGCATCTGAAAATACTTAGTGACAACTTCTGTTGACTGCTTTGTTTTTTTCTATGTATAAATCAGACTTATTTATTTCCATGTTTCATAATCTTTTGCTGTATACTGAACATTTTAGATAACAACTCTGGGTTCTTTTTTCCCTTGGAGAATTGTTGCTGTTTCTTTAGTAACATGCCTGAACTAAACCTGTGAAATCTTTCCTGTAATGTGTGGCCACCGATGCCTCTGCTCAGTTTTTATTTTTCTTGCTTTTATTTTCGTTTGATTCCTAGGGGTTGCCTCTATGTCTGCAGAGCTTAGTGAGCCATCAGAAGGTGGCTAGAGGTTGTGCTCAAACATTTGAATGAGCAAACTTTTATTCTCTGGTGTTGGGTTTGTGAGTGGGCTCAGGAGTACATTCAGACATTAGGTTTTTAAGTCTGGCCTCACTTAAGTTTCTACTGGGCTTTCTAGTGCATCTCCTTTGTGTGTGCAGCCAGGTTCCATCAGCCAGGGGTGTGAGTAGGTTAGGCCCTCTGCAGTTTCCAATGTATGTGCACACGTCAACCTGGGCGTGGGACAAGCTGCTCCAGCCCATGATGGCTGCCTTTTGTTTTAACTCCCTCCCTCCTTCCTTCCTTTCTTTCCTTCTCCTTACTCCCTTCTCCCTCTCTCCCTCCCTTCTTTCCTTGATGAAATAAAGCTTCCAAATCAAAGTAAGTCCTCTTCTCTTCCAAGATAAGTGTTGAACAAGTGTTTGTGAATTTTATGATACAGGTGGATATTCTGTGATAAGCACCTGGCTTCCATGGGCAAGATCAGAGTGTTGTCTTGTTTGGATCACTTTGCTAGTTTGTGATTTTAGCTAAGTCATTCAACATTTGAGAAAGTACATTTTATGGTGGGAAAGAGAAAAATGGAAAATAAAGGTGAGCACGGCTGCCTTATATGTATTTATCTAGGATTCTTATAGTGGATCCTTTGTGCTGTCAGGTTCCTGTTAGAGCTAGAACTTACATCCTAGTCTTTCACATCAGTCCAATTGTCCTCTCATTCTCTCAGTCTTCATTATAATTGTGGACCCGTTGCACAATAAAATTTTAAGAGTCAATACAATTTAAGGAGTTTAAATATACCTGATGGTTGCATGGCTTTCCTCAGGTAGGAAGGAAAGGGTAAAAGTGTGAGTTGTTGGTCTCTTTCTCTCAAAATCAACCAGACCCATGTCTTCAACTGATATGTTTTATGTATTCAGTTTACCTTTAAAATCATGTTTAATCAAATGGTGACTCAACTCATCTGGACACCACTCTCTTTGAACCAAGCTGGCTTTGCAGGGCCTCTGGGACCCCAGGGGCACTACACGCTTCCTTGGGAAGATGGATGGTTGGCTGCTTTCTGTCCATGATCTGGCATAATAAAAAACAATATGTTTGAAGTCCTAAGCCAGGGAAGGGTGGGCACCATTGTTTCCAAAGGATGACCTGGAAGGGAGCAGATTGCTGACCGACTGACCTGGTACCACCTTTCTCACTGGCCTTAACTCCAACTCATCCTTCTGCTCAATGTAGTCAGAAAATCTCTAGTGACTGTGTTTCAGTGTAAGCAGATCCTGCCTGGGAAGCCTAAGTGATACCCAGAAATAAATGCCTACTGTGGACAACTCCCCAAACAAACTGGGCATTTCTTCATTTTAGTGATGTACAGCACACATCATTTTATTGTACTATATTTACAATAGCTTTTATTCCTCTGCTTTTGGTTTAAAAAGAGATCTGCTTATTTGAAGGGGAGAAAAATTCTTCCTTGTAATTCATTCAGCAAGCATCTTTGCTCCATTGGCTGAGCACTTACCCACCAGGGGAGGAGAACTAAGAATATAATGGAGGTGTAATATAGGGTTGGGAATATGTAGCTGCAGAAAGCTTCAGCAGTAGAGACCTAGGAGCTGCAAGCTGTCCTTTAGCACGTGTTTATTCCTCATATGAAGTGAAGTGAAAGTCGCTCGGTCATGTCCGACTCTTTGTGACCCCATGGACTATAGCCCACCAGGCTCCTCTGTTCAAGGGATTTTCCCAGCAAGAATACTGGAGTGGGTTGCTGTTTCCTTCTCCAGGGGATCTTCCCAACCCAGGGATCGAACCCAGGTCTCCCACACTGCAGGCAGCTTCTTTACCATCTGAGCCACCAGGGAAGCCCAACCATTCTTCATATACTGTTTAAGTTTCACACATTTTCTGTCTGTTTCTTCTTTGTACCAGACAAGGAGGATCGTGATATATTTATCCAACCCATGTCAGTTCAAATGAAGAATTCAGAGTCATCTGGGGAACACATACAAACTAGTAATTTACTTGAAAGCTCTTACTCTCCTCCCACTAAAATGCCTTTTCCAAATATCCTTTCAATTTATTCCTCAATTTCCACAGCTCCCACTCCTGTTTGATACTAAGGCCACTGGTACTGAGAGAGCACTAAAATCAAGAAAATCGCAGTCACCCAACCTTTTCTCCATCACTTAGCTAGTTAAATGGCTATGCATTTCCACCTCTCACATCCTAGGATGTAATTAAATAAACGTTTTAAGCTGCTGGTTTTAAATTTCATAGGACAAAAGCCAGAAGCCAGTTTAGCTTTGTAGAGGGAAAAAAAAAATCAAATGCACAAGAATAATGTTTACAAATGTTCAAAAACAAGGCTTGTCAGCTAGATGAAGTTGCTAAATGAGCCATTTTGGACTGAATGGTCTATATTTGTTTATAAAAACTTGGATTTTTCTCCTGTTAAAATGTCACTTGGATAAAGGAATAAATTCTAACAGCTGTGACAGGATTATCATTGCTAAGAAACTCAGCTATGGTGAATTCAAAGTCAGAGACATCTACTTCACTGTCTTTCATTCAGAATAATCCAAATATTCTCTTCCACACTCAGCAAGACTAACAATGATGCACAGCCATGATTCTGACATCTTATCCCCTAAGTTAGCTGTTAGATGAGACACTTGGCTACAGTCTCTAATATTTTTCTGAGGAAGTTAGCAGAGGGATTCTTCCTAATCAAGGGATTGAACCCAGGTCTCCCGCATTGCAGGAAGATTCTTTACCGGCTGAGCCACAAGGGAAGAGAAAGGCTACCCACTCCAGTATTCTGGCCTAGAGATTCCATGAACTGTATAGTCCATGGGGTTGCAAAGAGTCGGACATGACTGAATGACTTTCACTTTCACTTTAGCAGAGGGACTCAGGATGAGACCACTATTCTTCTCTCAATGCAGCTATTTTACAAACTGGATAGAATTCATGACAAACTTCAGCAAGAATATTCCAAAAATTGTGATTTTTTTTGGTATCACAAATTTCGGTATCTCTCTGTCTTAGCCTTTTAAAATTTGAAGTATAGTTAATTTGCAACATTGTGTTAGTTTCAGGTGTACAGCAAAGTGATTCACATTCTTGTTCATATTCTTTTCCATTATAGATTAGTACAAAATAAATATAATTCCATGTACTATACAGTAGGTCCTTGTTTTTTATTTTATATGTAGTTGTGTGTAACTGTTGTGATATAGTAAAAGGTAACATTGTTGCTGTTCTTCAGTCACCCAGAAATGTCTGACTCTGCGATCCCATGGACTGCAGCACACTAGGCCTCCCTGTCTGTCACCATCTCCCAGAGTTTGCCCAAGTTCATGTTCATTGCACTGGTGATGCTGTCCAGCCATCTTGTCCTCTGAGGCCCTTTGCTCCTTCTGCCCCCAGTCTTTCCCAGCGTCAGAGGCTTTTCCAACAAGTCATCTGTTGGCATCAGATGACCAAAATAGTGGAGCTTCAGCTTCAGCTTCAGCGTTAGTCCTTCCAGTGAATATTCAAGGTTGATCCCCTTGCTGTCCAAGGGACTTTCAGGAGTCTTCTCTTGCACCACAGTTCGAAGGCATCAATTCTTTAGCATTCTGCCTTCTTTACGGTCCAGCTCTCACAACTGTACATGACCACTGGGAAGACCATAGCCTTGACTATATGGACCCTTGTCCGCAGAGTATTGTTTCTGCTTTTCAACACATTGTCTAGGTTTGTCATTGCTTTCCTGCCAAGAAGCAATCGTCTTCTGATTTCATGGGTGCAGTCACTGTCCATAGTGATTTTGGAGGCCAGGAAAAGGAAATCTGTCACTACTTCCACCTATAAGTAACATAGACAAACAGAAAAATAGTGGGAATGTTGGGTAGTGAACAGAAATCAGCATGTGGGGTATGAATGAGAAAAGTGACTCAAGGCATCCTCAGAAATTAATAGGAGACAGCATTTAGCTGGGAACCTAGTTATTGCAGATAAATGTCCTTTAACATGTATCTAACCCAATCTTATAAACTTCATTCATTGATTCATCTATCCATTCATTTGTTCATTTAATACATATATGCTCGGCACTGGAATTAACACCGGCCATAAAAAGATAAATAAGCCATGGACCTACTTTCAAGTAGATCATGTTTTAGTGTACCGTGTTTGTGCAACTAACATATTATGGGAAGTGCCATAGTGGGGGTGGGTTTAAGAAACAATAGCGGTCAAAAAAGGGAAGAGATGAACTGTATGTGGAAGGTCTGAGGATAAATCACAGGGGAAGAAACTTGAGCAACATTTTGAAAAATGAACAGGAATTTGCCAGGTGGATAAAGCAGAGATAGATGGCTTTCCAGGGAGATTAAACAGCATAAGAAAAGTCTTGGGGGGTTGTGAAGCCCATAGCAACAGCAGGGATTAAATCTGATGGTCCAAATCAGTTCATGTGACCTTCCCTGAGCCGATCACCATCTCTTCTTGACTGGTTTCACCAAGACCAGCCTACATCCCAACATGTCAGGTAAAATTGCTGTGATGGCCCTTAGTGTTTCTTCATAGAGATGCCGCCCACGAAGATGAAATGAGCTAGTCTACAGAAGGCAATTGGTACAGCTGCTGGCAAAACCAGCAAGTTCGTTCTTATTGTTCTGCTTAGTTATTCCTGAGGTTTAAATAAAAAAGCCAAACGTGGACATCTAGCAAGACTGTAGAGCCTCACTGGTTTCCTCTTATGGAAGGTAAGTCGAACATAGTGAAAGGAAAGCCATGGCTGGACACTGGACAGCACGTCCCCAGGAAGCCTTTCCAGGGCTTGCTTTTCCTAATCCTGATTGGGTTGACTCCTTTGTGTTTTATACATAGCTCCATCTGATCCTATCATATTGTAATAGAAAAATTTGTCCCATTAAACTGTGAGTTCCTCAAAGGAACACGTGTATCTTATTCATCATTTTATCTCAAACACTTGAGATAATGTAGGTACTAAATATGTCTGTTCAAATAACTTATGAATAGGCAGATCACAAAGAACACTTGATGATAGAGATTATATCTGAGCTGGGCCCCAGTGGATGGGGATGACTTTTGAAATGCAGAAATGGGAAAAATCACAGCAAGGAGAAAGAGCTGCTCAGAATAAGCGTGGAAATGGAGACATGTCCATCTTTCTTGAAAATGTCAGTTAACATGATGCAGTCGAAGTAAACCGTAAGTGAAGCAGGTGTAGGGGTGAGAAGGAAGACTTTAGGGCAGGTTGAAAAGGACCTTGAATGCTGTGCTAATGAGATTAGATTTTGTAACCTGTGGAATAGAAAGACCAGGAGGTTTTCTTCTGGGGACTGATATGGTCTGAATGCTTTTCTCTCTTTCTCTCGTGGGCATGTGCACATACTCGTACACACATTCACTCACAATGCAGGGCATTAATTTAGGCCTGGCTTAGAAAATAAAAAGTTGTTTATATGGGTTAAAAAGCAACCTGGCTTCCTTGGTGGCATGGGAGACCCAGGTTCAATCCCTGGGTCAGGAAGATCCCTAGGAGAAGGAAATGGTGACTCACTCCAGTATTCTTGCCTGGAGAATTCTATGGGCAGAGGACCCTGGTGGGCTACAGTCCATGGGGTCGCAAAAAGTCAGACATGATTGAGCTTCTAACACACAGAAAATAAAAAATTGGTTACATAGGTTAAAAAGCAACATGGACCTCTTCTAAATAATATTCACACTGAAATCTAATTCTGTTTCTTAAAACAGTATCTTTGATTTGGTGGAACAAGAGCTCTAAAAATACCACTAGAGTTAAGAAACAGAAAGAAACACATTGTCCTGATGAAAATAAAGGGAAGGGCTCCCTGACAGCTCAGTTGGTAAAGAATCTGCCTGCAATGCAGGAGACCCCTGTTCAAGTCCTGGGTCAGGAAGATCCCCTGGAGAAGGGATAGGCTACCCACTCTAGTATTCTTGGACTTCCCTGTGGCTCAGCTGGTAAAGAGTCCGCCTGCAGTGCAGGAGACCTGGGTTGGATCCCTGGGTTGGGAAGATTCCCTGGAGAAGGAAAAGGCTACCCACTCCAGTATTCTGGCCTAGATGATTCCACGGACTGTATAGTCCATGGGGTTGCAAAGAGTCGGACATGACTGGGCAACTTTCACTCTCACTTTTGAATTCTAAAATTACCCTCTGCATTTTCTTTATATAGCCAAGTGAATGTTCTTTTTGCTTCAGCAAGTTTGAGCTAATTATCCTGTCCCTAGCAATGGAAAGTACCTGGTAGTAATATTTAAATTACCATTTTACAGATATGAAAATCAAGGCACACAGAGTTTAAGGAACTTGCCCAAGGTCATAGAGCTAGTGAAAAATTGTACCAACATTGAAATTAAGATCTGTCTAACTTCAGAGTATAAATCTTGACCAGGTATGCAAATACATCTCAGTATTTCCATTCTAAAGGAAAATCATGGAGATAATGGCTATGCCTTAATTGTGCTTTTATCTTACACAGCCACTAACACATTCCATAATATGTACATATTTAATGTATGTGCAATTCTTGAAGTGTAGAGCTATAAAAGTTCCAGATGTGCTGTATTTTTGTGGCTAAGAAATAAATAACGATATTCCTATCACTCATGTTGTAAATATTTCTTCATATTGATTCATAAACCAAAATATTATGTATGCTATAATTGGTGGGTTAAGAGAAAAGCATTTTGTAGTCAACTCTTACTGTGCTTTTCTGCCTTTTTGTCCCTCACCATTTTTCTCTTTGATCAGCAAAGTCTCCTCTACTTGGAGGAAACAATGAGAATTTTACAAACCTACCTTGGGCTGTAAAACATACACATACCTTTAATAGTGACAGAAGTATCTTTGGCACTTCCTCTAGAGTGAGATTTACTTCAGAAATTTGCATTTAACAGACAAACGTAATATTGTTGAAGAACACAGAATTATAAATTCATGGACATTTGGGTACTGGGGATACTTTATAATCTGCACATCCATACTCTGACTGTGGGTTTTATAGCTGTGTAGTTCAAATTACCCAAGATGGAGAAAGCCATCACTTTCATTATTAACTGTATTTGAGGGGTTTGTAGCAACTGCTCCATGAAAGCTCTTTAGAACAGGAAACTCACACAGGAAGTTGCAGGCCTAATGTGCTTTCTCCTTTAGGGTATGAATTTGTCACCTCTTGATGTACTTTTTCCCAAGTTTGATTGGTCTTGGAAGTATTCATTTTGCATAACATTCTAAAATTCTCCTGGTTTAAAAATGAAAAATTGCAGGTGATTACTTTACAGCCCATGTAATTGCATTTGGAGATTCTCTGCCTCTTAAAGTCTCGTGGATAACCATGATAATGTTCTCCCCAAACACACTTTTGAACAGAGTTTTATTATGGGTAGCACCTGACCTTTCAGCATAATTGCATGTGGTCCAAATTAATTGTTCTGTTCTATTGTGCCTTGAATAATAGGTGTTTGAAATGAGACTAATTATGTAGATACCCGATGGAGAAGAGAATCTTAGAGTGAGCTCTTTTGGGTGCCTCGAATTTGGAATATAAGGTATAAAATGACACTTAATTAACTAATAAACCAACTGACAAGACTGACTCCACAGGAGACTTCTAGTCAACACAATTCAGAAAATTAGGAGATTCTTCCTTAACTGGAATATAATAAGATAAAGCTTACTCACCGAACTAAATATTGCCATAAATTAACATGCTGGTGGGAGAGGCCTTTAATATAGACTTTTTAAAGGAAAACATAAAAACTTCTGCTTATCTATTTCGATTGCTTGTTTAATACATGCTCCATTTATCTCTTGATGCCTTTTTGGAATATTTTCATGGATGTCGTTGTGGTATTGAATAACAAGTACCAAAGTGCATATTCTAAACCTAAATTTGATGCCAATTTGCTGTGTAATTAACTGATTTAAGGACCTCAGTAACTGTGTAAGTAAATCAAGCTCTTCAGATTGTTTATTTTTCTCCTCATCTGAAATTGCTTGTGAGCGTCTCTCTCTGCTTGTTTGTTAGAAGTATTTGCTATGGAAACATGAGTAGAAAAGATGGTACATAAAATGCAGTGCCATGAAGTTGCAGGATGTGGGGAGAAGGTGCCACTGCTGCCCATCCTCCACCCACCTTCCCTGGTGTTATCCTGACCAAGATGGCCAGAAAACTGAGCTTGACTAAATTTTAGACAGTCTTCTTCCTAACCCTGGGCCCTACTTCTCTTTTCTTAGAAGATTTACTTTGGAAAACTTCTAAGTTCTTTCTCTGCTTCTTTGAGCTACATATAAGTCTTTTAAAAAGCCTCTTGCCAGGTTTTACAACCTGGGAATGCCTTTCTCAAGGACCAGTGAGCCATCTCTTTGAAAGCATCAGGATAATATCCCTATCTTCCAGGTTCTGCAGGAGGGGAGGAGCCTTTCAGTGGAGGCCTTACTCCACGTTGTAAAACTACTCTCTGTCACAAAGAGAAGAATATTCTTTTCTTTTGGGGAAAGCTAGTTATATCAAATCTTGATGAAACTGAAAGAGGAGAGTGAAAAAGCTGACTTGAAACTCAACATTCAAAAAACTAAGATCATGGCATCTGGTTTCATCACTTCGTGGAAAATAGATGGGGAAACAATGGAAACAGTGACAGACTTTATTTTCTTGGGCTCCAATATCACTGCAGATGGTGACTGCAGCCATGAAATGAAAAGATGCTTGTTCTTTGGAAGAAAGGCTATCATCAACCTAGACAGCATATTAAAAAGCAGAGATATTACTTTGCCGACAAATGTCCATCTGGTTAAAGCTATTGTTTTTCAGCAGTCATGTATGGATGTGAGAATTGGACCATAAAGAAAGCTGAGTGCCGAAGAATTGATGCTTTTGAACTGTGGTGTTGGAGAAGACTCTTGAGAGTCCCTTGGACTGCAAGGAGATCAAATCAGTCAATCCTAAAGGAAATCAGTCCTGAATATTCATTGGAAGAACTGATGCTAAAGCTGAAACTCCAATACTTTGGCTACCTGATGTGAAGAACTGACTTATTGGAAAAGACCCTGATGCTGGAAAATAATGAAGGCAGGAGGAGAAGGGGGAACAGAGGATGAGATGGTTGGATGGCATCATGGACTTTGGGGACATGAGCTTGAG
>NW_011495034.1:16214920-16258848 GCF_000754665.1 Bison bison bison | reverse complement strand
GGGAGGACAGAGGATGAGCTGGTTGGATGGCATCATTGACTTCATGGACATGAGTTTGAGTAAACTCTGGGAGTTGGTGATGGACAGGGAGGCCTGGTGTGCTGCAGTCCATGGGGTCACAAAGATTTGGACACGACTGAGCGACTGAACTGAACTGGGTTATCAAATGCACATGGTCTAGGTTCTCCCTCTTACCTAACACTTAAAAATCTTCCTGCTCTTTGTTTTAGTGGAGTTGAGCTCCACTTGAGCTCTGGCTTCTCTCCCTTATTATAATAGCCTTAAAGTCTTCCTTGCCTGTGGTGCAATTCTTGCCTATCGTCAACAGGATGCTCTGTGACATACAGCCATTTCCGGTCACTTCAACCCTTTTACACTTAGCCAGTAACTGTGTTGAACATATAATCTAGTGTGCAGAGGTGTTGTTGAACTTAGATATCTGGCTGTGTTTTTACCATGCCAGGCATACATCCTTATTATGGCATGTATCCTAGGTAGTTTGCTAACGGTCTTAATACTGAGAGCCTAAGTCTTCTTGTAAGGAAATTAACATTTGTGAAGCTCCAAAGATGTACCGCATGAACTGGTTTGTGATCCACACACTGTATGGATTTCAATCCTCTCAATATCTCTGTAAAGTGAGTGACATTAACTCTTGGTAGATTTGAAAACTGACTGGTTATGTCCTTGCCCAAACCCAATGATTTGAAAGTGTTAAAGACATTGAGTTCAAGCACGGGAGTAGGACCTACAAACCTGGATTTGAATCCTGTCTCTGTCACTTAGTACTACCTAATCAGCTAGCTGCTAGTTAGCTCCCATTTTACATATGAAAAAACTAAGGTTTATAAATTTTAGGTTACTGTCCCAAAGAGGCACTATTGTTAATTATCTTGTATGGATTTTGTGAGCATGGAGTGAGGCAACGTGTAAGAACTGCTTAGCTGCTGCTGCTAAGTCGCTTCAGTTGTGTCCGACTCTGTGTGACCCCATAGATGGCAGCCCACCAGGCTCCCCCGTCCCTGGGATTCTCCAGGCAAGAACACTGGAGTGGGATGCCATTTCCTTCTCCAATGTATGAAAGTGAAAGTGAAGTTGCTCAGTCGTGTCCGACTCTTAGCGACCCCACGGACTATAGCCCACCAGGCTCCTCCATCCATGGGATTTTCCAGGCAAGAGTACTGGAGTGGGGTGCCATTGCCTTCTCCAAGAACTGCTTAGGAGAGGTTCCAAATTCGATAAGGATCCAGTAAATGTTGAATATTATGATTTGTGGTTCACTTTATTGCCTCTTTGGAGAAGGAAATGGCAACCCATTCCAGTACTCTTGCCTTGAAAATTCCGTGGATGGAGGAGCCTAGTAGGCTACAGCCCATGGCATTGCAAAGAGCTGGACACGACTGAGCAACTTCAGCTACTGCCTCTTCTTCTGGGAGTAAAGAAACAGTTGGGGGAGCACATTGACAATGACTTAGCATCCATGGGGGTGTCAGTTTGATTTGTTGATTTTTTGGGAAAGATTATGGATCAAAACCATTCTTTATGTAGGGATGTCCCATGATAAGGAGCGAATACTTGCACTGAGTGGGTAAAAAAACCTTTATAAGAGCCAGTGAAGATGAAAGAGTATCTTGAGAGGATCAAGAAGACTTCTAGAAACAAAGAAAATCAGTGTTTGTTGAACTGGGAGTTTCCAGTTTGGTTTTGACCCCAGTTCTGTTGAGCTGTAGTGTAGGTTTGTATATGTATGGCTGAGTCCCTTCGCTGTTCACCTGAAACGGTCACAACATTGTTAATCAGCTACACCCCAATACACAATTAAAAAGTTAAAAAAAAAAAGCCTAGGGCTATGCCACTTACAAGAAGATTTTAAATACTTTAAAATGCATTTTTGTTGTTTATCATGTCTGACTCTTTTGCAACTCATGAACTGTAGGCTGCAAGGGTCCTCTGTCCATGAGATTTCCCAGGCAAGAATACTGGAGTGGGCTGCATTTCCTTCTCCAAGGGATTTTCCCCACCGAAGGACTGAACCCATGTCTCCTGCGTTGCCAGGTGGGTTCTTTACCATTGAGTCACCAGGGAAGCTGTTAAATGCATTAGTGGTATTGTTTTTCACTTTTAACATGTGTCCTTAGTCATGTCAGACTCTTTGCGACCCCATAGATTGTAGCCCACCAAGCTCCTCCGTCCATGGGATTCTCCAGGCAAGAATACTTGAGTGGGTTGCCATTTCCTCCTCCAGGGCATTATCCAGACCTAGGGATCCAACCGTATCTCCTGTGTTTCCTACATCAGCCGGCAGATTCTTTACCACTGAGCCAGCTGGTGTGTTCAAGGCTATTGATATTCCCATTTTACAGATGAGGAAACAGTCACAAAGTCACATGTGTACTGAATGGCAGATCCTCTAGCCCCAGCGTCTCTTGAGTGACATAGTCTATAGCACGTGTCTGCACCTGGCAGGCCTCTTTCCCTAGCACCCTTCACTTTTAGGGGGGACCAGAAGAAACATTCAATTTAATTTACAGTTAATAAAAATTACTCCCATGTTAGTTTAATTATTTAGCATATAAATAACTTTTAATGAATTTTTTGGCTCTATTTTGGGAATAACAGCCTAAAATTAGCTTAATTTCAATAATTACCTAATGACAACATGGCTATTTAAAAAGCATTCAAAGAATCTAGAACATGTCAGTGTATGACACATTAATTTTTCCATCTGTAACACTTTCTTATGAGTTAATTAATTCCTTTCACATATAAACAAATTACGTATGTATTATGGCATCTTAAGTAATGGACTCGATTCATTTAATTGTTCATAATGATCTCAGTTTTCTTTGGTTTTGTGACTATATAGGTTTTTCTCATTAGGGGAAAGAACAAAATGTTAGAAAAGAAAAAACTGGGAATTTTAAGTATCAGTTGAACCTATCTGAGAATTTTGCTATGATAGTTTGATATATTTTTACAGTTGATTAAGTTTGCTTAGTAATTGCCTGTTGTAAGATAATCATGCAACATCTAACAGAAAAAAGGGAGGGAATCGCTCCTTTCTTCCAGGACCGAATACCTTTTGTAATGCACAACAACAGAGAAGTCCATCATTAACTCTCATTGTATCGGAAAACAATAATGTCATGAGAGATTGAATGTAGAGACTGAACTTTTTGACTTTTGAGAGTTACTAAAATGTACATTTTAAAACTAATTCTGGTGTTTAAATTGTGTGACTACCTCTGCCTGCCTGGGAAATTTGATTGCGCTGAAGTGCTATGAAATGCATGCATTTATGCAAAGGTCAATTATGATATAGGCAATCTATTTTAGGGTAAGCTTCCTCGCACCTTTGGAAATGATTCCTTTTTTTAGCCAAGTGAGAATCTCTCAAGGAATACAAAAATTAAAGGGGAAAATCAAGCAGTTCAGTCTTTATACTTTTTCTTCTAAGTCTCCCCAGTAGAGGCCGTTATCAGCATTTATTCAGCAAAGACAGCAGCTTGCTGAGCTTAGTGCAATCTCAGATGGGTATGTCCTTCTGAAAAGAGAGATTGGGAGGAACCTAAGGCTGAAATACAGTGATGAGGGGGATGCTGATATAGCATTAATAAAATAAAAGCAAGCTAGAAAGCAGTATACTTTCAATTTTATTTTTAAAGATGTTTGCACATCTATATGTGCATTGCATTAAAAAAAAACACTGGGAAGAAGTGAATCAAATTTTTAATGAGCTTTATCTCTTAGGAAGACTGGTGATTTGTACTTTTTATTTCTTAATTTTTCCACATTTTACTGATGATATTATATATCTTTATCTTTATAAAAAGCAACAGTATTACAAATTTTAAAAGCAAGAGTAATAAAAACCTAATTTCTGAAAAAAAGCCTCTAGCTACCATTTCAAGGACCATGATTAAACAGATTACCTGGGAAAGACATGTTTGTTTCTATTTTTCATTTTAATACATAGTAGCTCCTTATATGTGCAGCAAATCGTATTCAAGATGAATATTGACACTATAGATTTCATTTATGTAGAAGATCTATATATTAGCATATATAAATACGTCTGATTTCAAGTGGCCTCAGCCTGCAGTGCCTTAAAGCAGGGCTGTGGTTCCTGGCCAGAGATTGAGATTGGGTCATAGCATTGAGATTCACTAAATCCTAGCCACTTAGATCAGAGGTCAGTGACAAGACCCTAGCCCTTTGGTTTTGCAGAAAGGAATTCCCACAAAGATGGAATGTAGTGAAAGAAGTACAGTGTCTTATTAGGAGGAAAAGGTATAAGTACGTGTGGATAGACACATGGGCGGATTCAGAGGGAGAGCTGTGCCCTTGAGGTAGTTTAAATCACTTACATGGAGCGTTTCCTTTGGCCAGTCGTTTTGATTTGCCTGGTTCAGAGTCCACATTTGGTATGTCTCAGGATCCTCCCATGCGTGCACACGCATCTCTACAGGTCTACAGGTAGTTAGCATCACTTAGCATCACTCCCCTTTTGATGTCTAAGGAGGCTTTCTGCACCTGTGTGGTAGAGGAGGTCTCCTGACTTTGAGAATGAGAAATATGTGGTCTCAGACCTTCTATCTGGGCAGGATCCAGCTTTCCCTCTCAATTGTCCTGCTATTTTCGTCTTGGAATATTGGTCCACAGGGAACAAATCTCAAATTACTTTACCCAGGGTGGGGGGAGGCGTCTGCCTCCTGCCTCCTGTCGACTCTCATTATTCACAATTTTATATTTGTGAATGTACCTACTCGTTAAAATATATTTGTTACCCCCAAATCAACACTTGAGGTGCTTCATTTGTCCCTTGTGGACATACACAGGCTCTAAGCAGCAAAACAACTCTGAGTCACGCAGTGTGCACATTCCCCACTAAGGTGGGATCCAGGCAGCAGCTCTGCCTTCTTGTTTCAGCTCTCATACTGTAAACAAGTCCTTTCTATGGTCTACTTAGTGCTACATTTTGCACAATTTTATGCCTTTTGTTGTTGATGTCACCACTTAAGATTGGCCCAGCCTTAGTGCTGAAGTGCTGTCTCGTGTTCCTAAAGGCAAGAAGTTTGCGTTGTTCCTTTCAGAGAAAATATACTTGTTAGATAGGCTTTATTCAGGCTTGAGTTATAGAGCTTTTGGTTGTGTGTTCAGTGTTAAGAAACCAACAACATATATTAAACAAGTTGTCTTTAAAACAGAAATGCATGTCCAACAAGGTATGTATTAATCAGTTGATGGAAATGTTGTGTCAGGAGTCTCACAGGAACCTAACTTTTGTTTACCTTAAGAGCAATGGTCTGCTGCTGCTGCTGCTGCTAAGTTGCTTCAGTTGTGTCCAACTCTGTGCGACCCCATAGACGGCAGCCCACCAGGCTCCCCCATTCCTGGGATTCTCCAGGCAAGAACACTGGAGTGGGTTGCCATTTCCTTCTCCAGTGCATGAAAGTGAAAAATGAAAGTGAAGTCGCTCAGTCGTGTCCGACTCTTTGTGACCCCATGGACCACAGCCTACCAGCCTCCTCTGCCCATGGTCTAGTATTTGCTAATTCAGTATTTCTGGAAATATTATAAAATATAATTACAGCAAATAGCAAGAATAAACTGTGTATGTATAAGTGTGTGTGTGTGTGTGTGTGTGTGTGTGTGTGTGTGAAACGGTTCATCTCAGATTGGGACTTGAACCTGGCCAAAACTCATGGTCTGCCAACTTATATTGCACACCTGGTTTCAGGACCTAATGAAGCTCAGGTTCTTAATGTCTCATTGCAGGAAGCATTCAGTGAGAGACAAAGTGATAGGTAAGAAGTGGATTTATTTAAAGAGAAATACATTCTGCAGACAGAGCATGGGCCATCTCAGAAGGTGAGGGTGGCCTTGGGAGAAACGAACTCCATAGAGAGTGTGGGTTATTGCAGAGGGTGAGTGTGGCCTCAAAATATGGTGTGATTAGCTTTTATGGGCTGGGTAATTTCATAGGTTAATGACTAGGAGGATTATTCCAACTATTTTGGGGGATGGGGTAGAGATTTCTAGGAACTGAGCCACCACCCACATTTTGGTCTTTGATAGTCAGCCTTGGAACCGTCCTGGCATCTCTGGTTGTCTCATTTATCTTGCTGATGTGTTGCAATGAGTGTATACTGAGGATCAAGGCCTAATTGAAGTTGACTTGTCTGGCATCTTGGACCTATTTGATTCTAATCAATTTATGTTGTGTCCTCAGGATACATCTTTCTTTCAAAGGCTGTGCCCTGCCCCTCCCCTTCTGTTTCATATGTATCAAACTGTATGTATATGTATGTGCATATACATATATGTACATGCAACTTTCGTCCAGTTTTTGCATTAGTAGAATTCACAAATACAATTTATAAATATAACCCAGTCACACATAAAACATCACATGTATTTCCATATGTTTCTTTCTTCTCCCTCCTCCATCTCCCTCTCCAGTTTTCTCTGGTTCATATACAATACAGTCTTATATTTGGTTCCTCAATAACTGAATATTGAAATGTGACTGCATGGCAGAGTGTTTGTCCTGGCTTTTTTCATCTGTAGAAACTACAGAAGACTTTCCTATCCAAAAAATTTGAACCCACTTAAGAAATGGCACCCCACTCCAGTACTCTTGCCTGGAAAATCCCATGGACGGAGGAGCCCTGTAGGCTGCAGTCCATGGGGTCGCTCAGAGTCTGATAGGACTGAGCAACTTCACTTTCACTCTTCACCTTCATGCGTTGGAGAAGGAAATGGCAACCCACTCCAGTATTCTTGCCTGGAGAATCCCAGGGACGGGGGAGCCTGGTGGGCTGCCGTCTATGGGGTCACACAGAGTCGGACACGACTGAAGCCACTTAGCAGCAGCAACAGCAGCAGCAAGAAACAATAAAAACAGTGATGACAAGAACTAGACTGATTTGGAAGCTTCTGATATTTTCCTGTGTGTTGTGACTAGAGAGTGGCCATCAAGGGACAAATGACTCCAGTGGAAATTTCCCTGAGGGGCCTCAGGGTGTAATTGAAAAGTATAATATTGAGAAAAAGGAAATTGATAACATTCTGCATAGTAATGTAAAATACTATCTCTGTTGATAACCAGGAAGGTAGTAGAGATTATGTTGTAGGAGGACCATATTTCTATTTCTGAATATGGATTTTTTTAGTCATTTTTTTCAGAAGTCTAATGTTTGTTTTTAGTCAAGCGTCTGGGCCTTTGTGTATGGGTGTGTGTTTCATCCAACTGATATGTAATCAAAGGATGACATGAAGAAAAGAGCAGTCACACATAAGGACAGATGTCTGTGTGCAGTAACCCATTCTGAACCCAAAGTCCTTAATACATTTTGAAGGATAAAGGTGACTATTCCAGGCAGAAGAATGACCATGGAAAAAACCACAGATAAATGAGAGAGGGAGGTAGTTCTTGGAATTGCAAACCTTGGAATTGCACCCTGTGCATCTATCATATTGACTCTGAGTCCAAGGAGAAGCTGTGAAAGTTTGGAGAATTTGCAACCGGACAAAGGAGGTTCATCCTGATGTTTCTGCCACAAGGCCTGTTCTTTATTCAGACAGCTGTGTGGAGACTCTGCAGAGCCCTAAGCAGGGAAACTTGGTGAGATTTCTATTTCAGATAGACTTTTCTGCAGTCTTGTGGAGGAAGTTGAGACAGAGAGACCACTTAAGAGTCTATTTTAGGATCAGGCAGGAGCTAACAGAGGCTCTAATTATTATCACAGTGCTTGTTGACTTTGAACTCCCCTGTGGGGTCTTGAGGAACTCTCTCAAGGCAGGGGGCTCTTCCTTCTTTCCTCTTGAGTCCCTGCCCATCTCATTCCTCCCAGCTCCTGAGCTCCCTGCAAGTCAAGAGGTCCACTGGGGCTAAGCAGAAATGTCTAAATCTTGTATTTTGTGAATTCAGGGCCAAATTATTATGGGGTCTTTCTGTAGATAAAGCTCCAAATGCCAATGGAATATAAAAATATTATGCCTTTTATTAATTTAGTCAACAAATATTTGTTAAGTGGCAGCATGTACTAGATAGTAAATTAGGCTTCTAATGAATGAGCAGTGGTACAATGTAGAGAAATCCCACTCTTAATTGAGTTTTTATTCTAGTAGGGAGGTAAGAAAAAAACAAATAAAATAAATACATATTATTATTTCTGTTATGGAGGAAGTAAACGGGGTGGAGGTTTAATTATGAATTAGAGAGGGAGGCTTTTTCTAAATAGGAGGGTGAGGGACATTCTCTTTGAGGAAGTGATATTCAAGTAAGACTTGAAGGATGAGGGAAAAGCAGATATATGAAAAATTACAAGAAAAGAGTTCCTGAGGGGACATAAAATGCAAAACTGCTTGTGTGTATATGTTTTCAGATTAGAATGTACTTGCAATTTTATTTTTTTCCTTTATAATATCATTTGCACCTTTTAGGATTTTTTCCTCTACTGTTATTGCCCACAGAATAGAATTTAAAATTCTTTTAAATTCTAATTTGAAAAATATAAAAGCAGCTTGACTTTTAAATTATATGATTTATTTCACAATGGAAAAAATAGTATTCTGATTTTATCTGTATGTTATATATTGGTATCGAGAAATGATTTTTTATTTTTGAATTTGCACTGATTCTTCATGGTGTGGGGCTTCCCTGGTGGCTCAGATGGTAAAGAATCTGCCTGCTGTGTAGGAGATGCGGGTTCTATCCCTGAGTTGTGAAGGTTAAATGACAACCCACTCCAGTATTCTTGCCGGGAAAATCCCTTGGACAGAGGAGCCTGGTGGGCTACGGTCCATGGGGACATGACTGAGTGACTAACACATCTTCACTGCATGCATTTCTCTGGAAATAGTAATGATAGCAGTAGATGACTTAATTGAGTCTCTACTAATTCCAGGCACTATTGCATACACATTAACATATTAACTCATTTAATCCTCCCCAGATTAGTATTATAATTATCTCCATTTTACAAGTGAAGCCCAGGGGTGTTATATAGCTTGTCAAGGTCACACAGCTATTAAATGTCAGTACTATGATTAGATTCCAGGCAGTTTCTCTCTAGAACCCACTCTTTCAAACAAACAGCATAAATTTCTGACACTGGTAACCACATATCAAATACAGCAGCAATACCATTCTGCCAGTAAACAAGAGAAAACTTTTCTAAAATTTCAGAAGGACAATTTATACAGTGAATGAAATTTCCTAATTTGTATTTTTTTTCCTTTTTTAAAAAAATATTGCTATGTACAGTATCTTGCCTATGTTAGTAAATGGTTAATAAATAGCAATAGTAAGGCACTGCGCTAAACACTTTCCATGACTTATATTATTAAATCTTACAAATGCTTTTCGAATAGTAGCAGTTAGTATTGCCTGGGCATGAATGTTGGCTTTGCCACTTCATGACTCTATAACCTTGGGCAAGGAGCTTATTTTAATCTGTGTTTCAGTTTCCCCATTTGCAAAATGCAGTCTGATTTCAGAACTTGTGAGTTTAACCACTTACCTCCCACTAATAATGTTTTTCATTGTTTTTAAGTTTAACGTTTTGTAAGTTAGTGTGTTCTACAGATCATTATGACTTCCAACAGTTCTATCAACAGAAAGATCAGAGAATCATTGACTAGTTTTTTTTTGGAAATAGCTTCTTCAAATCTAGAACTTGGGTCACTGAGAAGCAGTGAACCTTTAACCTGAGTTATTCTTACTGTTAACACCTTGTAATTACTATCCGGAATTTACTGTGCATGAGCTGGGCCCCACAAAGTAACATATTTTAACTTTTCAGCATTTTAAATTGAGTGGCAGGTATATTCATTTGTCGGTAATACCAATCTCAAACCTACAGCAAAACAATCTAAATATAAAATACCAAATCCAATTATATGATCCAGAATGCAATTTTATTTCATTTTTTTTAGTTGAGCTCTATCTGTGCAATTTAAATAACCAGACCATGGTAGTTTAATGGGTGATTTGGCTTACCCAGTGGTCAAGTCAATGAACTGCAAAAATTGACTCTATTATGGCTCATGAAACCAAGTCGACCCTGACTATAAATTGGCAATATCTCTTTCAGAGCTTGAGCAAAAAGCAAACATTCTTCATGCAAAGGGAAACTGATTCAACAAATGAGATTGAGTCTTATTAAAAAAAAATATTTCTTTATACATACAAAAATAGATAAAAGTTTTTGCCCATTATATATGTTTTACTAATTTATTTGGCCCATCTGAATAAGCCATTGAAAAGAATGGTAACACATTTATTGAACTCCTATTATGCTCTAGGTACTATGTGAAGTGATTCCAACTCTACCAATTATAAAAAATAACTTAATCTTCACAACTGTCCTCTGAATTATGGATTATTATTCTCTTTTATAGAGCAGGCAACTGAGCTTCAAGAAGGCCATTTAAGTTCTATAAGCTGTCATGGGTCAAACTAGACCCCAGAGTTCTGCATCATTTTTAACTCCTTCCCCTCGAAAAGAGATTTTTCTCAAAACTCATCATCACTAATTAGACCAATGCATAAATTGAGCCAAAATATTTACTTTTAGATTTGATGTCTAGAGAACCTCTTCTGTAGGGAACATCATTTTAAAAAGAAATGATTTTTTTCCAAATAACTGAAGTTGGCTGCCTCATGTATGGTTCCTCAATCATCTGCACTTAGCTAACTTCCCATCCCAATCTGCAGACTCTCTGATTTTTCTTGACTACTGATTTTGGTCATTTCTGAATCATTATTTCCTGCTGAAGAACTGATGCTTTTGAACTGTGGTGTTGGAGAAGACTCTTGAGAGTCCCTTGGACTGCAAGGAGATCCAACTAGTCCATCCTAAAGGAAATCAGGCCTGGGTGTTCATTGGAAGGACTGATGTTGAAGCTGAAACTCCAATACTTTGGCCACCTGATGCGAAGAGCTGACTCATTGGAAAAGACCCTGATGCTGGGAAAGATTGAAGGCAGGAGGAGAAGGGGATGACAGAGGATTACATGGTTGGATGGCATCACTGACTTAATGGACGTGGATTTCAGTAGACTCTGGCAGTTGGTGATGGATAGGGGGGCCTGGCATGCTGTGGTTCATGGGGTCGCAAAGAGTTGGACATGACTGAGTGACTGAACTAAATTGATTTCCTGCTCAGATTGTTGTAATGAGTTTCATATGTGTACCTCCAGCTGCCCACTGATTATGGGCCTACCTGGATACACAAAAGACCTCAAACAAAACATGTCAATTATTGGACACATTAATTGTCCCAGAAAATAGCTCCTCCTCCATCCACGCTCGATGCAGAGGGTCATCTGGTGATCTTTCATTTACACAATCAAGAAACTTGGACTTCATCCTTAATATCTTACCACAAACTTCATTGAGTTCTGTCCATTCTGTTTCTGATATTTTTAAAAATCTTTTTTGAATATTCACAGTGACATGATTCTTCTAGATCACCATCAGTCTCTCGCCTGTACCCTGTTACCAGATGTCAGATTCATCTTTGTGTCTTTTAAGACTTGCCTTCTACGTCTAGTTTCTTCCAATCCACTCTGCATTCCAACAAAGAAATGCTTTGGGAAAGAAACAGGGGTAATGCTCTACTCTAATCTTTGAATGGCTCATCATAACTTTCAAAGTAATGTCCAAGCTATTGAATATGGTTTGCTGGTTTCATCAGAACATGCTTTCTTTCTTCTTTGATCTTATCTCTTGCCTTTCTTGCCTTCACTCTCCGATTCATCCATAATACCATACTTTATCAAAGATGCATTTTACCTCGTTGCTCCCTGACTTTTGCATGTGTGTGAAGCACCCTTCTTATCCCCTTTCTGGTTAACTCCAACTCATCCTTTCAGTTTTAGTTTAGATGTGAGCTCCTCTTAAGGTCTATTTGTGATTACACTGGTTGTCTGTGAGGTATCAGTCCACGTGCTCTTGTTTCACCCTAAATTTCCCCATCAGAGCACTTAGGACAGTGCATTATAGTTCATATATTCTTGTTTTATCTCCCTAGTAGATTATAAGCATCTTCAAAGGCAGGGACTCACCGACTGGCATATATAATATCCTCTTCTTTTCTGTCCCTCTCCCTGTCTTATTTCTCTTCCTGTCTTAATCGGGCTGTCTCTCTCTACATATCTATTGAATCTTCAATGAATATTAAATAATTCCCCTAATGTGCAGAACTAATTTACCTTCCTTGTTGAACTGTTTTCCCTGTGATAACACTCAATCTGAAAATAAAATTTAGAATTGGGAAGGACTTTCAAATGAATTTTTTTATCTGACGGCTGGGCCAGTTTTATCATTTGTTTTCTACATCCATTTTGCTTTCTGTGGGATTTAGAGGCCATCTGTTTAAATCCTGATAGACTGGGTTCCCTTATGCTTTCCTTTTTTTTTTGTCTACAATTTTTTTCAAAAAAATTGAAGTATAGTTGATTTATAGTGTTTCAGGTGTACAGCAAAGTGATTAACTCCAACTTCAGTTGGATTCAGTTGTATATATGTATATATACATAATATCATACTGTTTCTGATTCTAGGTCAGTATAAAAATGGCCTCAAATTATTCATATGCTTTAGCTTATGTCAAGGCAAAACAACAGAAACACATCTTATGACTTTGTGCGCCTGTAGTATGCGCTTTCGGAGAAGGCAATGGCACCCCACTCCAGTACTCTTGCCTGGAAAATCCCATGGATGGAGGAGCCTGGTAGGCTGCAGTCCATGGGGTCGCGGAGAGTCGGACACGACTGAGTGACTTCACTTTCACTTTTCACTTTCATGCACTGGAGAAGGAAATGGCAACCCACTCCAGTGTTCTTGCCTGGAGAATCCCAGGGACAGGGGAGCCTGGTGGGCTGCCAGATGTCTATGGGGTTGCACAGAGTCGGACACGACTAAAGCGACTTAGCAGCAGCAGCAGCAGCAGTATGCACTTTGCCATCATTTCATCCTTATTTCTCTTAATTTTGTTAATCATTTTTAATAAAGCCTGAAATAAAAATCTCATTAAGTTTTATTTCAAGCACTAAAGCTGTTCCAATGTTGTTATGTGTTTGCATGTAACCACTTGGATGCACAAAAGAACTCAAATAAAGCATTTCAATTAAAGAGCACACTAACTGTCCTCAGAAAGTAGCAGACAATACATAAGACACTCATGATTAATAAACAACGTTGACTGACTGCATGGCCAGCATGGTTATGTATACTCAGGGAACTATATTTTAAGGTATTAATACTTTAAAGAATTAGCTCTGTTATGAAAAGCATCTGTTGTCTCTTTTGGAATGGGCAACAGTATTTCTATCCAGAGTAAAAGTGAAAGCATTAGTGGCTCAGTTGTGTCCAACTGTTTGTGACCCCATGGACTGTAGCCCTCCAGGCTCCTCTGCCCGTGGAATTGTCAGGTGAATACTAGAGTGGGTGGCCATTCCCTTACTCTAGTGGGTCTTCCTGACCCAGCGATCAAACCCTGGTCTCTTGCATTGCAGGCAGATTCTTTACCATCTGAGCCACCAGGGAAGCCCATTTCTACCTGATGTTAACTTTTAATATATCAAGAGTAATCACAAAGATGTCTTTTCCTATTCACAGTGGATAGGAGATGAATGAGAATTACTATTGGGCCTAAATAGAGTCCAGGGATAATGGACCATTGAAATCTTCTCCTAAATCAAACAAACCAATCCTTCAAATATAAAATTAATCATTTTATCAATATCAGCCTTCAATCCGTACTCCATTAAATCCTTAAATTCATGCTAGGCATGGCATAGGAAGCAAATTAAAACAGGATTCTTGTAAAATGAGAAAGATAAAATCGTGCCTTCTGAAGAAGCAATTTAATCTTAATAAATTATTTTTAATATTCTTTTTTCAATGAGGCATCACATTGACCATAAAATGAAGTGTAAAAGGGCACTGGTCGAGGAAACTGAGTTACAAAGAGACCACTACACCCTTGAACAGTTACACCTGCAATAATTTGCTTCATAAATTTTTATGCTGCATTTTACATTTTTTAAGAAAGCTAGGATTCCCAATAGTGTCATAATTAGAATTGTGACAGTATGAGAGCAACTAAAGGAAATTATATTTGATCTCTGGAGTATTTAGCTAAATAGTTTTAAATAGGAATTTATTGCTTTGTTAAAGACAGGTTATTGTCAACACAGAAGATATTACTTGAATGGAAGGCCCATGCTCTCAGATGGTCCACAGTCATAAACACAGCTTCATAGAAAAGCTGAGTGTCAATTAAGAAGATCCAGGAAATGGAGATGATTTGCCTTGGAGATTTATGGAGTATTTACTGAAAGAAAGGGTTTTAGTCTTTAAATGTCAAATGTTAATATTGTGTGCTAACCCTGTCCAGAAATTTTATTTTGCAGTGCTTTATCTCTGTAGTTTGAGAATCCAAAGCCCTCACTAAGAAGTATTCCTTGGAGACACATTCTGCATTTAACAAGCCTATTTTCCACTTTTCTGTGAAGAATTACTGTACTGTCCATACCATAAGCATATTTTCCTGAAAGATAGACTGAAGTTGCCATAGTTGTCAAAATCCAGGTAGTTTTTGGAAAGGGTGTGGCTCGTTCTTAACCTAGCCAGCTTCTATTGCTTAAGCACAAACATCTGTTAGAAGCCTTTTTATTATCACCTTCAGACTGTTGAGGACAGAGCTTGGAATATGAGAGCTGCTCATTTAAAGAGCATCTTTGTTTCCCTGGTTGCTCAATATATGTATTGTGTGCTGAGGGGGCTGGGCTACAAGGGAACAGGAGTGGTGAGCGTCCTTTTTGGTCTCATACCTGGGAAACCACAGTCTCCCCTAGCCAGCAAGTCCATTGGCAGAAATAACAGGGGAATAAACAAATAGGAGCCAGTTGTACAGAATGCTCCTCTGTTCAAAGGGGAAACAGCATCTGATCTATGTCAATTGTGTAAGTGTATACGATTTTCCTATTATGAGTCTACTCTCTCTGCATGATAAAAGTAATAAATATATGGAATCCTTGTCATGTTACTTGAATCCGGAATTTTTTTTTTAACTTGATCACGGATGTTTCTCTCTGTAACTCTAGATGGACAAAGCTGTGAAACAGTCTTACTGACTTTTTGGAGGTAAGAGGTTGAAAGGCCACCCTCTCTTCTCTGGACTTGACAGTGAGCTCTTGCTTCTTTGTTAATAAGGACAGCTCCAACCTAGGTGATGGTCAAGGGAAAGGCGGACCATCAGGAGGACATGGGATACATAGGCTGGATCACCTGGAACAGCTCAAGGTCCCAAGGGCCTGGAGGAGGGCAGTTTTGACCCAATGGGAAGCTAGTGTGATAACTTCTTTAGGAATGAGTCACCCTGGTGCAATTGGACTTGGAGAGAAGTAAGTAGAGAATGTTAGAGCACATTGAAAGTCTTTTAATGTTTGTTTTTTTGAAGTCCCAGTCTCCATTAGCCTTTGACAAGCTTAGCTTTGAGGAAGAAGAATCATCTTGCAGACTTGTTCAGAGAACTCTTTTATGGCAGTGGGAAAATATCATTTCTCCGGCCAAGAGGGATGGGAACTCATGCAGCCAAGAGAAACAACGTGTGGTGAACAAAACATATCCTTTAGTCTTCATGTGGGATTCTAGTTGACCTCCTTTGGCCTTAGTTCTCAAATATCTTAGAGGATTTAGAGTAGAGGAAGCTTAAGAGGTAAGATATGGGCCTCTTGTTAATAAGGCTCATGAAAGTTAGAACAATAATTAGATAAAATATTAAAGGAATGGATTTTTGGAACAAGTTATAACTTGCGACATCCAAATATTCACAGTTATTATGTTAGACTAAAATATCTGCACAGTATCTTTTTATGGATTTCCCCAGGCACATCGAAGTCAAGTCCATTGTGAAGTTCAACATCTTTCTCAATAACCAGCCATTTACTGTTTCTTCTCCATTCTTTTTTTAAAAACTATTTTAATTGATTTATTTATTTGGCTGAGCCTGATCTTATACAGTTGTAGCGTGATGAATCTTCTGGTTGTGGCTTGTGGGACCTAGTTCTCTGACCAGGGATCAAACCTAAGTCCCGTGCATTGGGGACACAGAGTCACAGCCACAGGACTACCAGGGAAGTCCCTTCTTCTTCTTCTTTGTTTATCTCCATCTTTTTAAAAACTGATGCATCATTTTTCCAGGCACCTGAGACAAAATGCTTACAGGCATTCTAAATGTGTTTTTCTATTTTGTATCTCACGTCAGTCATGAATTCTAGCTGTGTTTAACCTCAAAAGTATTTCAACTCCACTGAGTCTTCTGCATCCCTGTGGCTGATGCTGCAGGGCCATCCTCATGAGGTTTTGGTCAGGCTTGTGCAGTGATTTCCTATGGGGATTCCATATGTCTAACCTGGCACACTCCATTTTGTTTTTTATTTTGCTACCAGATATTTACATACTGTAAAAAATGTCCTCTAGGATGCTTAACTAGCACTTCTTCCAGGATGAAGTTCCAAATCCTTAGCAGAGTACACAAGTCATTCCACAAACTTAAATGTGTCTACTTTTATCACTAGGCTAAGATTTTTGCAGAAGGCTACATGTATTTTTTTTGTTTTTAAAGTCTCTAGGACCTTATGAAAGTGAAAGCCACTCAGTCATGTCTGACTCTGTGACCCCATGGACTGTACAGTCCCTGTAATTCTCCAGGCCAGAATACTGGAGTGGGTAGCCTTTCCCTTCTCCAGGGAATCTTCCCAACCCAGGGATTGAACCCAGGTCTCCCGTATTGCAGGTGGATTCTTTACCAGCTGAGTCACAGGGGAAGCCCAAGAATACTGGAGTGGGTAGCCTCTATCCTTTCTCCAGTGGATCTTCCCGAGCCAGGAATTGAACCAGGGTCTCCTGCATTGTAGGCAGATTCTTTACCAACTCAGCTATCAGGGACCTTATAGGATGCTTTATATATAGGAAACCCTCAAATGTTTATTAAAATTGAAGTAATTTGTTGGTATGGAAAATAATACTTGAAAAAGCTGAATTTTTACTGTGTTCAGGTCCACTGTATAATAATTGTCTTTGGTGCCCTTTCTGGCCTGTGATGTAGTTTTGCTCACCCTGGAGAAATTACCCTCATGCCTCCTCTCTCTCTGTTGGTGAAGATTATACCTGCTGCTACTTTATTCCAGAAACGGGATAACCTTCTGCCTTGTTTTTGTGCCAAGTGACCCTTTTGACAGACCCCGTGGCTCTGACCCTTTAAACAGTAGAAGTATCCTGGTGTTTTTACTCGGCAGTGGATCGTGATATTTAGAAATCCCTTCGCTGAGCACCTTTGATTCTCCAGGGATGCCCTTAATAAATATTTGCATTATTAAAAGAGTTATAAACACAGTATAAAAAATGAGTGCACGAGGAAGTCACTACTTGGCTTTTGATGATGTCTGCCCAAATGAAAAATGAATGAATGTGCAGTTAATAATAAATGCCCTTGTGTTCTTGTTTTAATTTTAACTCATCAGAGGATGTTAAAATGAAAGTGGAGCCAACATCTACTTCATTGTTTTATTAAAGGCAGAATATAGCCCTCATGTAACTGATTCATGCAACTTCATAAAACATAGCATTCTAATATATGTATTGCCACTTATTAGCCGTTAACTTTATGCATGTTACTTATTCTCTATTAGCTTCAGCTTCCTCATTTATGATGAGAATAATAGTAATGTGTCTATCGTGGATCTCTAGATAGTGTTAAAAGAAATTGTTTACCTGATATAGTAACCACCAAATTATCTATCAGGCTGACAGTTTTATTTGAGCCGTATTCATTGTGGGGTACACCAGGTGGCGCTAGTGGTAAAGAACCTGCCTGCTAATGCAGGAGACAGGAGAGAACTGGGTTTGATCTCTGGGTCAGGAAGAGCCCCTGGAGGAGAGCGTGACAGCTCACTCAAGTATTCTTGCCTGGAGAATCCCATGGACAGATGAACCTGGCGGGCTACAGTCCATAGGGCCGCACAGAGTCAGACATGACTGAAGCCGCCTAGCACACACACGCACACACACATACACACATTGTGGGCTAAGCAGTCTAGTATCTTTTTTCTCATTTTAGAGATGAAGCAATGTTTTTATTAAAAATAATCTGCCAAAGAGCACTGACTCCTCTAAATCCAACTATAACGTTTTTCTTTTTTAGTTGAGAAGAAAATCTCTAACCTTAAGAGACAGGGAGGATATTCTGTTTGTGGCTAATGATTGATAGAGAAGAGTGATTTTACAACTCCTGCCTCTGTGGCTGTTCTTTCATCCCTTGACTGTCATGACTACAACTTTATTTTCATCAGACACATTTTTATAAACATATCTGAACTTCCATGTATCACCAGGTTGGCGATTGGCTCTGGCTAAGCCAGTGTTTGAGCTTGCTGTCCCTGAGTCCACGATGATCTTTGGAAATGTGATCTTTCCTAAGATATTATGCCAAAGTCATCAGGAGCCAGAACTCTGTGTTTTTCCATCTGCTGCTGCTGCTGCTAAGTCGCTTCAGTCGTGTCCGACTCTGTGCGACCCCATAGACGGCAGCCCACCAGGCTCCCCCGTCCCTGGGATTCTCCAGGCAAGAGTAATGAAGTGGGTTGCCATTTCCTTCTCCAATGCATGAAAGTGAAAAGTCAAAGTGAAGTCACTCAGGCTCCTCCATCCATGGGATTTTCCAGGCAAGAGTACTGGAGTGGGGTGCCATTGCCTTCTCTGTTTTCCATCTAGCAAGACCTTATAGGGGTGTAAACATCTTCCCATGGAACTGAGCCAGGTGGGAGGGAAGTCATCATCAATTTGGATAAATATTTAAGATGGATTGATCTAAGTAAATATCTAATGTGGTTCCCTGGAACCAGGGATGAATTATGGTGACAGAGGTATAAAGTACTTCCTGCTTAAAATTTCTGGCTGTCCATGAAAGAACTCACCTCCCAAATCAGAAGGAGCTACTCTCAGGGGAACCATTAAGATGATTTAACTGCACTTGATGGTATTTTCTTTTCTTCTCTGACTTTAGTTTCCAGGCTAGAGTTCACAGGACTGTGTAGGTTTTGAGGGCAAGGCAGCGTCTTTTCCATTTCTCTGTCTTTAGCATTTAGTGGTGCCTGAACCACAAATGGTGCTTTGACGATTGCTGAGTGGATGAGCTGTAGGTTTTCTTGCTGCTTCAAAGACGGTCTTCCTTTACTTGACCTTTTCACGCACTGTTTCACATGGGAACTTGGGGAAAAGGAATCAGTGTCAGAAGGATGCTGTTCTTATCTTTCATGAATTCTCACTTAGTTCAAGACTTATAAGTAAGTTCATATCACTCAGTTACCTGCTCATGGAGACTCAATTCTGCCTCCACATTCTGAAAACCAGTAAAGCTGTAGAAGAATGGAATCCCCATTCCCACCCAATCATGGAGCACTGGAGAGCGCTTAAGGTGTGAAAGTATCATCATTCTAGTAACTATATTTATGGGAGGACAATGTGCCCCAGATGGTTGAAGCAATGCTTGTTGTCACATGGTGTTTTGATGTTGGGATTTAGTCTGTATCTCATTAGCAAGAGTGAGGGGTTGAAATGCCCTGGATAGAATGGGTGGATACCATCCCATAATGAAAAGCAAAAAATATTGCCATGGCAATCAATATTTTTAAAAGCAAAACATCGTATGCTCGGAGGAATTTCTTACTTTGTTAAAATGGGAACTAGTAAAAGTCTCCATTTGTGGAAAGAAAGCGTGTATGTCGTCAGCGAAGTTCTGGATTTTTTGTCCCCTTCTCTCACACTCCTTGAACATCAAGAAACAAGAGAATGGTAAGTTTTACGTAGTGTATTAGTTGTTTATTTTTTTTTTAATATATAGTCTGTATCCACTCTTCTGGTCACGTTATTGTTTATTGTTTTAACTGTAGCCAGTTTGTAACAGCTCTCTGCTGGAGGATGGTGCTAATGGCAAGATCCAGGTTGGGAAAAGAATCCACCTGCCAAGCAGGAGACACAGGATCGATTCCTGGATCGGGAAGAAGCCCTGGAATAAGAAATGGCAACCCACTTCAGTATTTTTGCCTGGAGAATCCCCATGGACTGTGGAACCTCATGGGTCACAGTCCATGGGGTCCCAAAGAATGGCATCCAATTTAGCAACTAAGCAACAACAGAGGGTGGATGGTAGAGCCTGAGGGCAATTTCCATGAGGGCAATGCCTTCTCTTACTCAGTTGCAAAGAAGGCATGTCACCTAGAAAAGGAAAGCTACTTCCAAATTGATTTTGTAGTGACACAATTTCAGGAGGAATCCATTAAAGTTTTTCCGTGCATAGGAGATCTGTTACCTTCTTCTAGAAGTTATTTTCCATTTCTTAGATAGGAAAATTAAAATATTATAGATACTCTTTTTAAAAGGCCATAAGGCCCCTATCTTCAAGTAAGTAAATTCCAGAATCAGGGTTGGATGGCTGGAGTCTGAAAGGCAAGAAAGAATTGAATGCTTTTGTTCCTAGCAAAGGAGAACTGGAACCTCTGATGATAGGAAGGACTGAAAGAACGAAAGATGGAGGGAAGAAAGCGGAGAAAAACAGGAGGGAGAGAAAGAAAAGGAAAGAAGGAGGGAGTGGAGGAAGAAAGAGAAACAACAAAAAAGAGAAAGAAGGAAAGGAAAAGACAGGCTACCAACTGGGGGAGTTTTTGTAGAAAAAAACACCAAAAAGAGTAATGCTAGTTTGCCTCTAATTAGTGTGAAAAAAATTGAACAAAGTGAACATTTTTTTTCCCTTTTTGAACAAAGAAGGCAATGCTGTTTGAAATTGGAACTGTTTACAAGACAAACTAAGTTACATGTGAACAAGACGATCAGCGTTCCAACATCCAGTCTCGCACCGCATTGTGGATCCACTTAAGAAAAACTGGCTCCAATTAGGGATCTCCTGTCGAGCATCTTATTTATCAGCTTCCAGAACAGCTGTGAGCCATTCAGGATGCCACCAGTTTTTCCTCATTACACTCTCCTTAGAATTACAGATGTGCTTGGCTCATCCCCAGGGAGCCACATTCTAGTAAACACATCCTTCTACGTTTCAGGGGCTTCTCTGAAATAAGCTTGGGAACGCAGGCTAAGGTGGTCAGTTGAAGTTGGCTTAAGAGGCTTAAGGCTGTAAATACCCCCTGTAATTTCTTGGGAAAGGAAAGCTGGATAATGAAAGGGATTTAGGATGCGTGGAGAAAGGGAGGGAGCCAGTTAAAATGACACACTTTTATTTTTAATCAGCTTTAGCAGGCAAGTTGTATTGGGTATTTGTGACTGAGAAGCCACGACTGGAAATGCTCACTTTATTGTCACAAGTTTATATAGTCAGGGGTTAAGGAAAGAGGCTGAGACAAGTAAAAGAGAATGAGAGAATCAACATACTTCAAGTAATGTACATATTTTTGTTTTGATAGTGCAAACAACTCTATTTTAAAATCTTGTAAAGTGAGTTCTCTCTGCTCCTGGAGAATGGCTTAAGAGGAGATGCATAGTATATTTAGCAGGCAGCCTCAAAATCTTATTTCCTCTCATCTTCTCTGTCACTACTTCTCTTAAGAGTGAATCATTTAATTAATGAGCAAGTCATAGTTGTGTTTATTGTTAGCAAGGTAAAAGGGTTCTCGTGTTAACAGACTCAGAAGTATCTGTAACAATCAGGTATTAGATTTATTGAGAAGTGAAAATGTAGTGAGGCTGCGGTGCTGATGTCTAGTTTGTTCATGTCTCATTGTTGACACATTCTTGGGTAATTCTTCTCACTTGGATTTTCTGGGTCGCATGACCCACTCTGACCCATGGAACATCTCTGGTGCAAACAGAGACTTGGTGAGAACTTGCTCATTGAGGTCTTCCTTCCTCTGTTGCTCTTGGGAACCTTGCAACTAGCCTGGAAGGAATCTGCTTACCTACGAGGGATTCCAGTAGGGATGAGAAGAGCCAGTCCAGACCAGAATGATCACAAGTAGACCCACAGTGAGCCTGAACTAAGTGAATAATTGTTGTTTCAAACTGTTAGGTCTGGGAGGTGTTATTCTAAACAGCAAGCTCAAACAAATACAGAAAGTCAGATAATGCAGTAGACTAGGGTGTGTGTTGGAGCCATGCACATGTCTACATTAAAAGTCTATCATTTTGCACAGACACTGAAAACGAGATAGTCTTCATTCTTTCAGTTTGTTCTGGAAAATGAAATTACCAGCAATTTCATTAGAGAGTTATACATATTATGAAAAGAAGAGACTAGCGTACAGAGATAGGACATAAAACACAGGCCTGCGAGTTCAGCTGAGGAATGTCCAGGAAAGCCTGCAAAGCAGAACCCTGGTGCTGTGCTGATTTTATTTAGGTGAAAGGGGATGGGGTGGGGACAATCAGAGAAGGGGGCTAGGTGGGGCTCCAGGCAGAGTAAACAACACACATGAAAGCCTTAATTTGACAGCGAGGATTTTCTGATGGAGGAAAGAAAACAGGTCCAGAGCCCGATCTAGAACTAGCTTTCTGTGTCACACTTTTTATGACCTTTCACTGAACTTCACCCCAGGAATGTTCTGCTTCATTTATCAAAATGCGGAAAACTTGCTTAAATTTTCCTTATGGTCTGTGAAGGTAATACCAGCGAGACTGTTAGTGACATACAGCCTAGTGGGTGCAGCTCACTGTGCTGAGATTTATAACATCACTTTACGGAAGTAGTAAGCCCTGGGGTATTACAAACCCGTGTGTGAGTGTCCTTGCCCAGCCCATGGCAAGTGCAGAGGGAAAGACAGGTGTGTGCTTCCCTGATGTGTGTCTATCACGAATAAGCACTGAAATGCTGGCAACTGAACTGCCCTGAGTACGTCACAGAATTGTTCTAAGAATAAAAAAATACCGTAAGAGCATAAAGCACTGATATAAGGTGTTAAAATGCAAGGTGGTATTATAACTATAATTTAATTGGATCTGATGGTTACACATTATAATAACAATAACTTGATTGGCCAAACAAATTATTTTAATAGATTTTTAGAGCAGAAATGAGTTAACAATGGAAGTGTCTTAAGGTGTTAAGTTTTAGAAACCTCGGCCTCCCACCACCGTTTGTTGAACCAGTGTCATGTGGGGTATTTTTCAATTTGCAGGTCCCTATTGTACATTTTCCCACATTCTCATTTATTTGCAAAAAGTACCACTAAGGAAAATCTGTTCATTTTGGATCTTTAACTCCAACATTTCTTTGAACAGATCATGTGGGTTTATCCAGAACAGTGACTGACTCTGTTTTCTCACCCGATTTCCTCATTCTGTACATGTGACCAAGTTGAAGTTCTACATATTCTCCTAGCTTTGGAGGCAGAAATGCCTCTACCATAAAGTAAAACTAATATTGCTGTTCATAATCCTCCTTGATATATCTTCAGTGCCTTGAAGTTTGCCAGGAAGAGTTCCAAGCATACACTTGGGTACAACTCATAGCATCCTTATGTGGTGGGCAGCACAGCATTTAATATATGTGTTTTTCACTTAAAGAGATAGAAGTGGAGAAGACACCTCATTTGGTTACATAATTAGATGAGAATCAGAATTCTTATCTAGCTGTGGACTCTTGAGCAAGTAACTTTACTCTATGTGATGCAGGAGTTACATTTGTAGGTAATTAAATACTTGAGGAGAACCTAGTTGTCCATGCATTTGTGGCCTCCAACTCCATATCCTCATGCCCCACTGCCCTATGGGAGTATCTTTGGTGTGCAAAAGGTATTACATCATCATACAGGCTCTCTGAAGAATAGCAGTGAACTCAAATGGAGAAGAAAATTAGAGCCACAAAGGTTGGTTTGTACCTGTTGAAGACTGCCTCATTCTCAGAATCATCAAGGAGACTGAATGTAATGCCTTTAACTAAGAGTTCAGAAATACATAATCGTTAGTAACAGCTCTTTATTTTAGTTTCAGATCAGATCAGTCTCTCAGTCATGTCCGACTCTTTGCAACCCCATGAATCGCAGCAGCACGCCAGGCCTCCCTGTCCAGCACCAACTCCCGGAGTTCACTCAGACTCACGTCCATCGGGTCAGTGATGCCATCCAGCCATCTCGTCCTCTGTCGTCCCCTTCTCCTCTTGCCCCCAATCCCTCCCAGCATCAGAATCTTTTCCAATGAGTCAACTCTTCACATGAGGTGGCCAAAGTACTGGAGTTTCAGTTTTAGCATCAGTCCTTCCAAAGAAATCCCAGGGCTGATCTCCTTCAGAATGGACTGCTTGGATCTCCTTGCAGTCCAACGGACTCTCAAGAGTCTTCAACACCACAGTTCAAAAGCATCAATTCTTCGGCACTCAGCCTTCTTCACAGTCCAACTCTCACATCCATACATGACCACAGGAAAAACCATAGCCTTGACTAGGGGTCAACCTTTTAGGACTTTTGAATTTCATTCATGTATGGGTATTTTAAGGTAGCAATTCTCAACTGGGGGTCACTTTGCCCCACTCTCTCTCTGGACATCTAGTGATGTTTGGTGACATTTCTGGATGTCACAAATGTATGTGTGTGTGTGTGTGTGGCGGGGTGGGTATTGGGAAATGGGATAGTGTTCTATTGACCTGTAGTGAGTAGAGGCCAGAAATGCTGCTAGCCACAGTGCACAGGCTGTCCCTCACAATAAGGAATCATCCACATCCCAGTGTCAATGCCAACAAAAGTTCATAGAGTCAAAGCTATGGTTTTTCCAGTAATCTTGTGTGGATGTGAGAGTTGGACGATAAACAAGGTTGAGCACCAAAGAATTCGTGCTTTCGAACTATGGTGCTAGAGAAGACTCTTAAGAGTCCATTGGACTCAAGATCAAGCCAGTCAATCCTAAAGGAAATCAGCCCTAAATATTCATTGGAAAGACTGATGCTGAAGCTGAAACTCCAATACTTTGACCACCTGATGCGAAGTGCTGACTCATTGGGAAAGACCTTGATCCTGGGAAAGATTGAGGGCAAGGGGAGAAGGGGGTGGCAGAGGATGAGATGGTTGGATGACATCACTGATTCAATGGATATGAATTTGAGCAAACTCCAGGATATAGTGGAGGACAGAGTAGCCTGGTGTGCTACAGTCCATGGGGTCTGAATGACTTAGCCACTGAACATCAACAATGTCAATAGTAATGAAATTTAGAAAACTTTTTTTAGGGATAACTTTTCAAAAAGTAGCACTTATACTATCTAATTACAAAGATATATATATTCATTATAGAATATTTGATGAGAAACAAAGAGCACAAAGCAGGAAATGAAAATCATTCATAATCCTGTACCCAGAGATAACCTCAGTTAATATTATTTCTATCTTACTAACCCTTCCTCTGTCTAATTATGCTTTTTTAAAAGGGAGTTGTTGCATGCGTATTTGTTAATTTTGTAGCTTGCTGCTTTACTGTGCCTTAAATGCCACTCACTGTTGCCAAATAGATTCTGTAAAAATAGTTTGGAATACTGTGCTCTGATTTATGTTCAGGTACACAACCACATCAACCATATGGTTTGGCTTTTGGTTAAACCTGTTTTGACCTACAGTTTCCCATCCCTTTGCAACTGGATAAGGTAGTCTATCTTAAAGTGAAAGTCATTATTCTTGAAATTTATTTTTTGCCAGATAAATGGTAATGCACAATCACAGAATATGCTTAGAAGCCCTTCCAGTACTGGCAGAGATTATTTGATATTTCAAAGGTAACTTCCCTTGGTCCCTAGAGGCCCTCCCTTAAAGAAATTATTGATTTATATCATCAAAAACCAAGTATTCAAGAAACAGTCTGAGACCCTGGCTAAAAGCAAAGTATGTGGGTTTCCCAGGAGTCCCATCTATAAAAGGATCATTGATTTTTGACCTTTGGGGTTGTTTCATCTCTCCCTCTCTCTCCTTTCTAAAAATTCTCCCAATGTTTTATTATGTGCATGGATAATAGGAGAAGGAAGAGAGTAAGACTGAAGGAGAAATGACACAATTTCTCTGACTTTTGTTGGTACACATTAAGGACTTCTCAAGCATGTTAGGTTGCATAGTTTAAAAAATTTAAACAAACAAAAATGACTGTGTCCAGGAAAATATTCTTCTCTAATAATCAGTACAGGTACTCTGTTTCTTCTTGATTTTATTAAAACTTTCCAAATAGTAAGAGAAAGCTTCCTAGAGGCAGTTAATTAATACAGGACCCATGTTCGCAGAAAGATCTTCATCTCTGAAGTGTTAGACATGGTTCCCAAATTAGAATAAAACTTATTTATAAAATTTTAATGATCCAGGTCTAGATTTTCAAAAGTTTCTTTAAAAATCTTCTCTCCTAAATGTGCTTTGACAATTCTGGGGATGCTAAATAACTAGCTTGTTTTGCACATGCTGAATATCATCTTGTGCCTCTCAGACAGTATCAGTAAGATCTCACATTGATATTAACTAAAGGCTGCAAAAATGTCACTTTCTAAACATGCAAGCATCAGAAAGCTAATGGAGGAAAGCAGAGAACCAGTCACCTCTATTCACTTGAAAATATTTTTTTTTCTTATATTGATGCATCAAGTATTCATCACCTTTTGATGTGTAACCTCCAAGCTCAAGATCTCCGTGGCTTATAGCAGGAACTTACATTTTATTGCTCAGAAATCTGCATAGCCCCTGATGCTCTGGGGTTTGGGTCTGGGCTGCTGCTGGTTTCAGACTTACTCTACCTGTTTGTTCATTCACCTAGCATCTGCAGCCACCTGAGTCATGTTCTGCTCAGGACAGATGGCAAAAGTGTGAGAGGCCAAGGCAAGCACAGTGCGTTTCGAGCCTCTGCTCATGTTATGTCTCCTAACAGTACTTTACCCAAAGCAGGTCAAGGGACCAAGACTAACATCAATGAAAAATACCCTTTGCCTACTCTGGAAGGTGCTTCAGAGAGGCACAGAGAGTTTTAATTACTTGCCCAAGGTCACGGAGAAATAATACCAGACCCAAGATTCATACCTAGACCATATTACACTGTCTTGATTTAACTTGAAGTGGCTTCTATGTAAAAAATCATAACGATCTGTTCACCAACCTGTTCTTGTGTCACTATTAAATAGTGAACTTCTCCAGGCAGAAATTTTATTTTATTCTTAGAGCCCACCTCAAGCATAGCATTTATAGTAGAAGTCTGTGAACCAGGTACTAATGAAATAATAGTTTAATAAATGTATTCAACAAATGCATTCTAGTTACAGTGAAAACCCAGCCAAATGGGTGAGCGGAGACAGTTTAGATCTTACCCTAAAAATGTAATACACATGTTTTCTTTCTTTCTTTAAAAAAATATTTCTCTGTTGAATTTAGCTGGGTTGGGTCTTAGTTTGCAGCACGTGGGATCATAGTTGTGTCACGTGGGATCTTTTGTTGTGGCTCCGGAACTCTCCAGTTGTGGTGTGCGGGCTTTGTTGCCTTGAGACCTTAATTCCCTAATTAGGGATCAAACCCAATTCCCCTGCATTGCAAGGTGAATTCTTAACCACTGGACGACCAGGGGAGAACTGCAATACAAATGTTTTCTAAAAACAAAGAATTTAAAATGCCTGTGCGATTGGTTTAAGATTGAGAAAGGAACATGACAGGTCCATCTGCTGTCATCCTGTTTGTTTAACCTATATGCTGAGCACATCATGAGAAATGCTGGCCTGGATGAGTTACAAGCTGGAAGCAAGATAGGTGGGAGAAGCACCAACAATCTCAGATATGTAAGATGCTGCTGCTGCTGCTAAGTCGCGTCAGTCGTGTCCGTCTCTGTGCGACCCCATAGACGGCAGCCCACCAGGGTCCTCTGTCCCTGGGATTCTCCAGGCAAGAACACTGGAGTGGGTTGCCATTTCCTCCTCCAATGCATGAAAGTGAAAAGTGAAAAGTGAAAGTGAAGTTGCTCAGTCATGTTCGACTCTTAGCTCCCCCATGGACTGCAGCCTACCAGGCTCCTCCGTCCATGGGATTTTCCAGGCAAGAGGACTGGAGTGGGTTGCCATTGCCTTCTCCGATATACAAGATGATACCACTCTAATGACACCTCTTTCACTCTCCTCCTTCACCCTCATCAAGAAGCTCTTTAGTTCCTCTTTGCTTTCTGCCATTAGAGTGATACGCAAGATGATACTGAAGCTTTCAAATTGTGGTGCTGGAGAAGACTCCTGAGAGTCCCTTGGACAGCGAGGAAATCAAACCAGTCAATCTTAAGGAGACTCAACCTTGAATATTTGCTGGAAGGACTGATGCTGAAGCTGATACTGAAACTCCAGTATTTTGGTCATCTGATGCAAACAGCTGATTCATTGGAAAAGTCCCTGATGCTGGGAAAGACTGAGGGCAGAAGAATAAAAGGGCATCAGACGATGAGATGCCAAATCACTTATCTGTGATGTTTGTATGCAACCACTTTAGAAGAGAAACTGCTGCAAAAAGAAGCAGGGAGGCACTTGAGGAAAACGAATCATTAACTCCAAGCACTCTTATTGTCGCCTTTTCCTTTGGGACATGAACTGCAGTCTTTTGATTTTTAATTCCTCATGATTTTCAAGTTCTTGGTCACAAGAATGACTCATGTGTTATTAGGACCACCCATCTAACATACAATTCTAAATGCAAGAGGAAAATGGAAAATGGTTCTGTTTTCCTATATTTCTTTAAAGGTTTCAGTAACAGTATTTGGAAAAATCTATAGGTCTCCCCAGGTGTTTCAGTACAGAATCTGCCTGCAGTACAGAAGACTCAGGTTTGATCCCTGGGTCAGGAAGATCTCCTGGAGAGGGAAATGGCAACCTACTACAATATTCTTGCCTGAGAAATGCCATGAACAGAGGAGCCTGGTGGGCTGTAGTCCATGGGGTCATAAAGAGTCAGATATGACTGAGCAGCTGTCACTTTCACTTTCACATATTGTATATTTCACACCTTAAGAGTTAAAAATACAGTAAACACCAAACAATCATATAGAAACACACACAGCTACCCGTGCTTGTGAAATAGTGAGAACACAAATAGAAGCTTTCTGAGAAGAAGCACAAAAGGGGAAATGGATAATGACTCTTTCTCTGCCTCCCAAGTTGTGTTTGTCTTCATGCATGTGAAGATTTGGGTAAAAGTCTCTGCTATGTCAGACTTAAATCACTAAATGCCAACAAAACCTTTCAGCCTTGTGGATATCAGAGATAGTTGCAGGGATCCAAAGACAGTCTATACTTATATATCATAAAAATTATGGCTTCTGGATGCAGACCTGGGCTTCAATCCTAGCTGCAGTGCACCCTGTGTATTTTCAAAGATCACAAAGTTAGAGTCTCTGAGCCTTAGTTTTTTCATCTTTAAAATGATCACAAAGGGCTATTGTAAGGATTTACAAAGATACCTAAAGCACCTAGTTTGATGTGTGGCAGCAAGCCATGTGCTAGATAAATTGTGTTTCCCAAAATGGCTCCATCTAAAATTGAAATTTAAATATCAAACAAATTACATTTGTAGTTTTAGCATGAAAGCTAAGGTTGAAGTAGCACATAGAACCATCTCAGTCTGGGCATATTTACTGCTAATAAACAAACATATTAGTGATCTAGGACTTATACCCTTATAAAGAGATCACAAAAACCAGAATAAATATTTTTGTCCATGTTGCATAGCAGGAAACTCCAGGCTTTTGAATCAGAAAGTCATTATTTACCAGGTGTGTACCCAAGACAAATTACTTAACTTTTTCAAACATTGATTTCCTAACTGGCAATTATAGTACAATTATTGAAAAATACTGTGTTCCAGAAGACTGTATTAAACCTGTTGACACACTAATTCATTAATTCCTTTATTTTTCAAGCATCTACAAAATGCTAGCCACTGTGAGAAACCCTGGGAATAGATGAGTGAATGAATGATATTGACACCATCCCCACTTTTATCCAGGTGAAGATGTGATTTTTTCCTTAGTGCTGCTTTCTCACTTGAAAATTATACCTTGATGTAAATAGGCAAACAGGATACTGAAAGAGAAAAAGAAACTAAAGTGAGTCAGATATTTAGAGTTAAAAGATTAATCCTCTCAGCGAATCTTTCTTGAAGTTAAGACTTGATGAACGAGATGTATCTAAGCAAAGAACATTCTGGAAATAGAGGAGAGGATGTTTGAAAGCTTTAAGAATATTCCTTAAAGCAAAATTTAACTTGTGTATGTTACTTAAACTTGAAAAAAACTTCCTAGTGCTTGTGATTCCATGGAAAGCTGCTGGATTCCTAAAGGCTTTGATAGAAGCCACATTCTGTTTCTTAATAGCCTTGGATTATTCATTAGCCTTTCTGAGACTTTTTTTTCCTCATTCTGATTCTCAGTAAACATTTTTTTCTCACGTCTGTTTCTCACCGTCTGCTCTAAGTTAAAATATAAAGTAATAATTTATAGGTAAGAGAGGTGAAGCTAAGTCACTGATCATCAGTCATTCCACTTAGTGCACAAAATCACTCAGAAATGTTAGTTATTTTGTATAGCTTTAAATTTTGCTCATGTTTACCATGGGCTTCCCAGGTGGAGCTAGTGGTAAAGAACCCATCTGCCAATGCAAAAGACACAAGAGACATGGTTTTGATCCCTGGATCAGGAAGATCCCTGGAGGAAGCCATGGCAACCTACTCGAGTATTCTTGCCTGGAGAATCCCATGGACAGAGGAACCTAGCAGGTTACAGTACCTGGTTTGCAAAGAATCAGACAGGACTAAAGCAACTTGGCACACCATCAATAGAGTAAAAACTTGGCTAGTAGTCTCCTTAATAAAATGACCTAGGTGTGCATCTGCTGCTGCTAAGTCGCTTCAGTTGTGTCCGACTCTGTGCGACCCCATAGATGGCAGCCCACCAGGCTTCCCCGTCCCTGGGATTCTCCAGGCAAGAACACTGGAGTGGGGTGCCATTTCCTTCTCCAATGCGTGAAAGTGAAAAGGGAAAGTGAAGTCGCTCAGTCGTGTCCGACTCTTAGCGACCCCATGGACTGCAGCCTACCAGGCTCTTCCATCCATGAGATTTTCCAGGCAAGAGTACTGGAGTGGGGTGCCATTGCCTTCTCTGAGGTGTGCATCAGTCTTGTTTATTTTCCTTGGCATAGAGGATGATTGCATTTCCAAGCCTCACCCTCAGTTAGATTGGGGTCATATGATTATGTTCTGACCAATGAGATGGGGAGAACTACTGCATTCCAGTAAAAAACTTGGCCATAAACTTCTCCATGTGCTCCTTCATGCCTTTTCATTGCATTCAGCATCACTGTGGAGGCCATATGGAATGGCCAGTACACAGGAAGAGCCTGGATCCGTGAGTCATCACTGGAGAAGAGCCGTGAGAAGAGCTAGTCCTTCTCATGTGGGCAGAAAATAAATTTGGACCATTGAAATTTGGGGATTGTTTATTGTAACAGCTAACACCCCATATCCTGCCTAACACACTAATCCTAAGCATGTCAGAGGCCCATTATGGCCAAAAATACTTTGACTACATTTTTGGTATTTAAAGAAACCATCAACTTTTTTTCTGATTCTTTTTAACAAAGGTACATTACAGTCTGTCTTTTCCTAATTAAAAATCCATTTCTGAGATTATTTTAAAATGAATCAGATGGGATGATTTGAGAGACAAAAGTACTTGTAATCCGTTAGGTTGGGGTTTAACCACAAAATGGTGATTAAAACCCAAGATATTCCTTTCTTTGTTCTTTACAAATAAAGGGAGATGGACAATGCCTCCACAACCACCTGAACAAAAGGAGTCCTTATTGATGACAAAGCAAGCTCCAGCACGTTAGATGTATTTTTCACGAAAGAATTAAAACACACCTACATACAGAGAGAGACACAGATGTGCAAACTTTCTAAAGTGCATGACATTTCCATTGTCCTTAGAGCCAGGCTTTTCCTGGGAACATATAGTTATTAAAATCCCTATTTCAAGGTAAATATTTATTTTTATGCAAGCTGAGCACTCTTACTGGAAACCACTGGTGTAAGTTCACATGGTGGATGACCACCCATGCAATGAGTGTGGATATAGCGAAAGGCATGAGGTCAGAACTCAACTTGGCCAATTTGGGTTTGTATCAATAGGTAAAGCATCTGTTTCCCCATGTGCAAAGGGGAAATAATCACGCTTTCCTTCAGGATGGTTTTGAGCAGTAAATAACCAGTCTGACATCTCTCTGCTTTTTCAGTGCTTACATGTGGCCTGCTGTGCTTTGAGAGGGAATTACACACTTTTGCAGATTTACTTTCTTTCTCCTGAGATGCACCCTAAGGGCTATTTGACAATTCTTCATAGATCTCTGGTCAGCTACCTTTCATGTGTCCAAAGCATCCATTCCAAATTTTAATCACTCCCTTCCAACTTGCTGTTCTAGTGCTCACAGCCAAAGTGCTGACTTCTTCCTCCTCAGAAATGGAGCTTGTACAGCCTGTACAGCCTGCTGCCACATCATGGACTTTTATATTTCTGTGGTACCACTCTCCACCCTCTGAGAAAGTGCCCTCTGTCTCTGGACAGAGGCTAATCTGCCTCCCTGTGCTCTTGAACTAATCCCTTGAGTCTCCTATGTAAGCTTTATTGGTTGATGATTCATCCTATTATGCCCTTTAAATTTCCTCTCTCATCTGCTTCTCCTCCAGTTTATGGATACTCTGAAGTCCATTTCTTTTTCTGAAAGGGGAAAAATAAGATTGGAGAGGGTATTTTCCATCTGTTTTTCTCCCCAATCTCCTTCCTTTGTGTCATTAGCAAGCTCCTCCTACAAATAGGATTCTCAATGCAGTTGTCTATTTTTCTTTTAAATCAACAACAATATGCTTTCTCCCTCAGCCGCCCCCTGTTTGCCAGTTTCAGGTGTCTCCATTCAGTTCTCTCCCCTATGACTTCTCTGTGGCACCAGATGCTGTTGAAGTCCTTCTTCAAATTGTCATTTCCTTTGGCATCTCTGATACTAGGTTAACTTGTTCATTCTCTTACATCTCTGAAGTTTTTCTGCTTAAATGGCATATGAGATATTCTTCAGTCAGCATTGTTGGCATCTGCTGATACTGTGTTGTTGGTCATTTCTTTAAAAAAAAAAACAAAACTAATTTTAATTAATTTACTTATTTGGCTGTGCCGGGCCTCAGTGGTGGCAATTGGAATCTTCGATATTCGTTGTGGTATACAGGAGCTTTTACTTGCAACATGTAAACTCTTAGTTGTCACATGAGGGATCTAGTTCCTGGTGAGGAACTGAACACAGGTCCCCTGCATTGGCGGAGTCTTAGCTACAGGACCACCTGGAAAGTCCCTCAGTCATCTTCTCTTAATTTCCTCCTCCTTCTTCTTCTTTTTTTTTTTTTTCAGATTTCAACTATTTCCCTTCCATCACAACTTATGTGAAATATTTCCTAAGTCTGCATCTCCAACTTAATTTCATGAACTCCAGGAACAGTCATCTACTCAACATCGGTACCTGGATGTCCAATAGTCATCTCCAACCTCAGGTGTTCAAACCTCGGTCTTCACTTCTCTTCCTCTTAAAGCTACTTTTCTTTTCAGCCTAGGCTTATATCCTGATTTTAACACTTTTCAATTTTGTGCTTTATTTAAAGTTACTTAAGATTCCTAAGTCTCAGTTTTTTCATTTATAAAAGGAGACTTAATAGTAAATAATCAGTATAATTTTTGTGAGAATGATCTATTAATAGTAATAACAAGAAAAAAATCTGCTACTGATTGCATGTTGGCTCTGTTCTATGTGTCAAACACAGTCTTGATGGTTTACATGAATTGCTATTTATGAAAGGAGAGTATGTAAGTGGTTATTGCTATTGTAACTGGAAGCCTGGGATTTGAGGCTCACTTCCTTTTAAATTTTATTCTCACTGAAGCTTAGAGCAGTGAGTATGCCAGACACTGCTTTCCTGGGAACAAGAAAAGCTATCCTTCCAAGTCTATATTCTTGGAATAATAGGCAATTTCACTCTCCTTCTGCCCCAAGCAAATCCTTAAACCTGTGGGAGAACAGTGCATGCCAAATCTGCAATTCATAGTTGAGACACTTGGATTGTTAATTTTCGTAATTAACATTTAAATAATTATCCAAAATTCAAATATGTGTATAGTAGCTGCTATTCAGTTTTCTAATCATAGCCAGTTACCTAATGGAATCAAAGAAGAAAATTATGTGACTTTGTTTTGGAATTATGATATTAAATAATTCCAATTTACCATGTAGATAGAATAGGGAACTTTTTTGAACATCAGAAAGACTTATTTGTTTAAAGATAAAAATCAATACCATTGGTATGAGTCTTTCAATATGAATTCTGCTAGAGAGTTGCAAATCAGTCTTATACATTTTATGAAATAACTTGGATTACTTAATATTTTACAGGACTTTAGATACATAGTAGACTTAGTAGCAGTCGGCTCAGTGGGTTCTTAACAGGGGCAATTAACCACTTTATTTTCAAGTTAATTTTTTCTTTTTAATTTTATAATATGTGTCAAATTCCTGACAATATATTCTCAGGGAAATTCATAAATGCAACCACACAAACTCATATAAAGTATCAGATATGATTTGAGGGACTAATAGGCCACCTGAAGCCCACCTATCAACCCTCTATAGATTACAGACCCCAGATTAAAACTCCTCCATATTAGAGAATCTTTGAAGGTCTAGGGAGCCAAGCTTCCTAAAATCATGAAATCCATATCCATTTGTGTAGTAAAAAAGTCATTTATTCCAATTTATTTTCTCAGTATAACTAGATTCCTCAAGCATTTTAAAAGTCTAACAGTTATTTAAAAAGGTTTCTGCTTGGAATTAAAATATTCTTCCAGGAGTCAATGGATGAAACTCTTAGCTTACATGTCTGTTGGAGGAGACATATCTTTATCCTTTTAAAAGAGAGTCTTTGGTTCTGAAGAATTTAACCAGAAAGAAGCAGCATGATAATAGAACAGATACATGCAATGCTGTCATAACCTATATGTTGGAGAAAAATAAACACTGTTTTATTTTATTTATTTCATAACCTGATGGTTTCCAGAGCATGTTTTTGTCTTGAACAAAAAATATGGCAAATCTATAGCCTTTCCTCCCCATTTGGGCTTGAATCATCTTATTTCTGTATCTTATACCTTTATTTTCCGAGTGCCCTTTTCTCTGCCCCCCCTCCTCCCCACCTCATGCCACTTGGGACTCATTTTGAGGGGTTAGATTAGAAATAGATGTTCCAAAATACAGCAGGATAAATTTTTGTTTGTTTTTTTCTCATGGGATTACTGACCTATATTTTCCTTTTCCATAGGACTCTTCCTGAAAATCTGATGTTTATACAAAGAGGAAATTCTCCTATTTTGCTTGTGAATACTTATTTCTCCTTTCAGGTTTTTTGAGTGATCTAACATATAGATTCCATCTTCCTTTTCGTCGTTTGGTACCAACTTAATTACAAGGCGAAGGAATAACATGGATAGGGACAAAAATACAGTCTTTGCAACAAGAGCAAGCTGGTATTAAATAATACAGCTAACATCTCTAGGAAGAATGTCTTTCAAATATGAAACTTAGTATTAAACAGACTTACCACCCAGTCCCACACAACCCTGGTCTAGGACAAATCCAACCCCAAAGGGGCAAAATATAAAATGTGATTTCTGCAAGGAGTTTGAGTTCAGAAGGAAGAGAGGAAACGGCATGGGAGTGAATTATGCACGCCCAGTTTCTCTTTCCAAAATCCCAATCAATCAGTCTTTTCCACGAGAGAAGGACCCAGTCAGGGGTAGGAGGAGAGAAGCTGGAGGAGCTCCTAACACATGGAACAAACTTGTGAAGTGGGGAAGAACCACACCTCCACCCAATGCTCACATATTGTTAAAATAGGGTAAATATTAAAATGTGAGATGAGTCAAATAAAAGATGTGGATATCACCAATAAAAAGACAATATAAAACTAGAGTGAAGGCAAGTGCTATACAAAACACATTTTTTAAAGTGTAAAATGAAGATCTTAAAAAAAAAATCTAGAGTCCTTTCCCATGAAATAGATACAGGTGGTCAATAAGTTTACTCCTTTTTTACCACCCGGTCATAGTTTTTGTAAGTGTTTTCTGAGATTGTATAATCTGGCCAAAACATCTCAGGTCAGGAAAGCATTGAGAATAATTCCTTGGATGCTTTGATTAAATATTTGAGAGATGATAGTATTATGATTTGTTCTCAACTGTTCAACAAAGCACACAATTTTAAGAGGAAAGTATGTTACAAGGAATGTGTCTGTTTCTTTTGTCAATTGCTTACGATCCCCAAAAAGGTCTGTTGGAAATTGAAGAATAAGAGAACAGACTTCTCTTTTGTTGTAGGAGAAAGTTTTAAAAAAAGTTAAGAGGAGAATAATAGCTGAAAGTTGAGATTTGGCAGATAGTATGATATGATCTGATTTTCAATCAATCTCGAAATTGAGAATTTAAACACCTTCATCTGACATCAAATAGAAATGACCTATCGGTCATGCGGTCAGTGTTTCTGAGCTCAGGATGCCTTACAATAAAAGATTTTCTGCTTTATTTGACTCTTTCTTCCCCTCTACCAAATCCCTACCTTTTCATGCTTGCTCTAAGTCCAAACCAATAACTCGAAGAGACAGGGTTGGGTAGAGAAAAGAGTGTTAGGATACAAGGTTTTTGAAAAATAATATAAATATTTTGAAAATGAATCTCTGAGGTTCAGGTTTGTGCATAAATTGATAGCAATACTATTTTGCAGCTTTTGCTGTGAGAGTTTTAAAATCCATAACATGGTTACTCCATCAGGGTGGGCGCATGGCTCTTGTAATTCAGTGTGTCTTAAACGAATAGTACCATGCCTGGCACATAATAAAAGCTCAGTTAATTTTTAACTGACTTATATTGAATTGAACTGTGAGGATTAAATGTGAATAAACATATAGAACCTGGGTCACAGAATTGTTTCCTAAGTGATATTAATTCAAGAAAACAGCATGAGATGTTTAAAGAATCAGAAAAGAGTGTAATACTTTATTTTTGCATTAATGAATGTTAGCAGACAAGGAATCAGTAGAACTAATCCTTTTCTTTATTTTAAGACTATCTAGCACTGGTTGGGATACATAGGAATTTACATCATTCTCCAGACACTTTCAGTTTTTGTCCCAACAAATATGTGATAATAACCCTTCCATTTATGGCATTCTTTTTAATAAAAGAAATACTTTTTTTTTTTCACATGCAAATCCTAGTTGATAGAACAGATTTTTTTTACTTGGTAAGCCATGGAAACATGTTATGGTAGATAACTTATGGTAGATAACATGTTATGGTAGACAACTCCAAGATAACTCCATGAGTTCTTGGAGCTGAAACTTAAATCTACGTAGTCTAACCTCCTGTATGAACTTGGGTTAAATCATTTAATCTCTCTGAGCCTCATTAGCCCCATCTTTATAGATAAGGAAACAATCATGCCTACCCCGTATGGTTGTGAAGATGAGATGAGACAGCACATTTAAACCATTTCTTGCAGTGGTAAATAGAAAGGGCCAGTCAATTTTGGCTTTCATTTTCATAAGTAACACCTGTTCTGTCTCAGGCATTATACTAGGCAGATAATATCACTTGTTACTGTAATTAGAGATCGAAGATAAGAAAACATGACTTGTTCTAGATCACAAGACTGCTGCTACTGCTAAGTCGCTTCAGTCATGTCCGACTCTGTGCGACCCCATAGACGGCAGCTCACCCGGCTCTCCCGTCCCTGGGATTCTCCAGGCAAGAATACTGGAGTGGGTTGCCATTTCCTTCTCCAAAGCATGAAAGTGAAAAGTGAAAGTGAAGTCTTTCAGTCTAGATCACAAGACTAGTTAGTGTATAATAAGGATTTACGTTCCGGATTTCTTGGTTTCAACTTCACAGTCTTCAAGATGGATACAATACAATGTTTTGTCCAATGGTATAGCAGTTTGTATTGTGGTGCTGGATAATACCTCTTGAGGATCCCTTGGTCTGCAAGGAGATCAAACCAGTCAATCCTAAGGGAAATCAACCTGAATGTACATTGGAAGGACTGATGCTAAAGCTGAAGCTCCTGTACTTTGGCCACCTGATGTGAGATTGAAGGCAAAAAGAGTCGGGGGCGGCAGAGGATGAGATGGTCAGATAGCATCACTGACTCACTGGACATGAATCTGAGTGGACTCCAGGAGACAGTGTAGGACAGAGGAGCCTGGTGTGCTGCAGTCCATGGGGTCACAAAGACTTAACGACTGAGCAACAACAACAGTTTGAGACTATAATTATGAATTATGCTAATAGTGGCCAGTGGGAGATGGGACTCTATATCCCTACCTGCTTCTCCACTTTTGAATTTGGAGAGTTTACAATTATGTGTCTTGTTCCATTCCTGATAGTGGCACTGGCCAAATGGTAGCAGGTCAGGTGGGAGAACTTCCCAAGGCTTCCCTTCCTTGTAGGATCCACGTGAGTGGAATGGAGTCAGAGAGTACCAGCTAGGAAGTCTACAAGGGCATCAAGTCTGTAGGGTAGAAATTAATTTTATAGATGAGTAAACTATTTTATCCAGCAAGTTGGTGATGGACAGGGAGGCCTGGTGTGCTGTAATCCATGGGGTCACAAAGAGTCGGACACGACTGAGTGACTGAACTGAACTGGAATTATTTTATAGATGAGTAAACTAAACCCCATTGTGTGTGACTTGCTTAAGAGCATGAGGTTAGTATGTAGTACAGGTGGTACTGTGCTGGATAGAGTCAGTCAAGATGCTTAAATTCTTAAGTTGTGTATTTCATTTCTAATGTACCATTGTATGATTACACTTCGTGGAGATATGTAGAATTACAAGGTTAGTTAAGATGGGATGTGGTTTTGTCAGAACAATGCTACTGCTACTGCTGCTAAGTCGCTTCAGTCGTGTCCGACTCTGTGCGACCCCATAGACAGCAGCCTACCAGGCTCCCCTGTCCCTGGGATTCTCCAGGCAAGAACACTGGAGTGGATTGCCATTTCCTTCTCCAATGCATGAAAGTGGAAAGTGAAAGTGAAGTCGCTCAGTCGTGTCTGACTCGTAGCGACCCCACGGACTGCAGCCTACCAGGCTCCTCCGTCCACGGGATTTTCCAGGCAAGAGTACTGGAGTGGGGTGCCATTGCCTTCTCCATGTCAGAACAATGCTACCTGGTAAATTTTCAAAATTTTCCAAGGCTGTCTAGCACATCTTCAGATGTTTATGGGTGTTAGGCCTCTCAGCTGTGAAATGGCACAATAGAATAGACATTTAAAGACTAGGTAAGTTCTGCATTGTCCTAGATACTTGTACAGGCATTCTCAGTTGCTTCAGCTGTGTCCGACTCTGCAGCCCTATGGACTGTAGCCTGCCAGGCTTCTCTGTCCATGGGATTCTCCAAGCAAGAATATTGGAGTGGGTTGCCCTGCCTTCCTCCGGGAGATCTTCCTGACCCAGGGATCGAACCCACATTTCCTGTGTCTCCTGCATTGCGGGAAGATTCTTTACTGCTGAGCCACCGGGGAAGCCCCTAAATACTCTAGGTCAATGTTTATATTGTTAGGAAAGTATGAGAATGTCTTAAGTGAGTCGTTAATTACCAGTCATCAGTCTGAGACTGTTGTATTATACCAATAGTTAATCTATAGTTTTCAGGCCTCAACTATGTTATGTAATGCATTTCTGGTGCCTGGTAACATCCATCGTACTGCTTCTTTTTGCTAGAATCTTTTAAAAACCAATCATTGTAGTATTTTTGCTACCTTAATTTTAGAAATAATCTTTTATTTCTTTTATTTAATATTCAGGGTATCAATTATTAGCAAAACTATACATTACATGGTCTGATGCTATCTCCAATAACCTCCTAATATACCTGAGAACTAATAAGCAAAAAAGAAGACTCCCACACATCTGTAACTGACCAGAAAGCCTGAGTTTCATCCCACTGCTCGGCAGGCTGGAAGCCAAGCTTGACAGAACCTTCTTACCTTTATGTACTTTGTTTTCTCCGTCACATAAACGGAGAGAATGTCAGATCTGTGTCGCAGGGTTTCCCTCTTAAATGCCTCTGAATATCTGTTTTAAGGGCTTCTTATATTTCAGTTCAATCCATTCTCTAGATCACACAGGAAAAAATGTAAAGATGAGAATAGTAAATCAACAGGAATAGTGCTCAGAAACCATGAGGCCAAGTCTACCTTAGAAACCCTTTGGTCTTTTAGGCAGGACACAGTTTTGAAGTTCAAGGGCAAAGTCCTTGTGTTAAAAGGTGAATATTTTCAGAGTTAAAAGCAATACTTTTTCTCTCCCCTTCCTTTTTTTTTTTTTTTAATGTTTCAGCAAAGCTCCAAAGGCCCAGAAAAGAAAATAAAGGGAGTATGTTACTTTTCCTCATCGCTCATTTTGTTTTCCTTTGTTCGCGAGGAGGTGGAGCTACAGCTGAGGAGCTGAGGTGAGGGTTGCACACTCTGCAGCGCCCCGTCAGAGGACAGGCTGCTGTCAGGGAGCGGTTGTGCTGACATGAGGAAAGGCGTAGCCTGAATTGGCCGGCTCAGGACCGCAGTCAGCAGTGTCACTCACATCTTCAGAACAGGGAAGGTGGAAATATGGCCAGGGCAAATGTGGAGAGTCAGGAGCAATACAGATTGCCCTTCTGACAAATCCTACTGCTCTGGAAGTCATCAGGAGGTGCTCGTGAGAGCTGACATTATGATTTCTGCCCCCAAGAGTAATTGAGGCAAAAAAAAAAAAAAAAATCTAGGAACAGACATTGAACTTCAGATCAGTTTTTATAAAGAAAAATCCAAGAATATAGCAAAGATGACTTGGATATTCTCTGTCTTTCTCTGGCAAAATTACACCTAAGGTAATGATTACTTGATTCTTTGGCCACAAGGGAAAACAGAAGGCTGATACAACGGAAAAACTATTACAGACAAAAGTGTCAGGATGAACAGAGGGAAAGGTTTGGGGGATGGAGATGATAAATAAAACCTAGCTGAAATACTGTACAACTGAATCGAGTAAATAATTTGTTGTATATTCTTGAGTGTGAAAAGCATATGAATCCATCTTATTCTATACATGTGTATGTACACCTATGTATACACCTTCACAGGTACATGTACATATCAACTTCCTTTTAAAAAAATTTTATTGAAGTATAGTTTATTTACAATGCTATGTTAGTTTCTATTTACAGCAAAGTGATTTAGTTATGCATATATATATTCTTTTCATATCCTTTTCCATTACTGTGATCTCATTAACTTACATCAATTTTATTTATAAATCAGATGTCACGAATATTAACAAAATAGATCCCATACCTGGAATTGAGAAAGATAGGTATAGAATATGATACCTTTAATACTGTAAGAGTTATGATTACATAATAGAAATATTTGAGCCTTAAGTGAAGAAATGAGAATAATTCCTCTAGGAAAAAGTGGAGCTAATTTGTATTAAGTACATACTAGATGCCAGCCTAGTTTTTGGTACTTAACATGAAATAATTACATACTTTACACAAAGTAATTTGGCATTGGTGTTTTGTTTTTTTTTTTAAATATGAACAAGGACTTTGAGGGCAAAGTAATTGAATACATCACAGGACAATAATTTAAAATGAAATATTTTTATTTGCGTCTCTAGCTATGATGAGGACAAGGCAGGAAGCCTCTTATGTGGAAGGAAGGAGCGTGTAGAATGAAGAATAGAATTTCAACTATTTCTTGAAGCCTAGGATGGGCCTTTTATAAAGACAGAAAATGTCAAGTTTTCTTCAGTTCACCATAGCATTTATGATGTTAGAACCTGGATCTCCATCTTGACATTCCTGTCTACTGGTCGTGTGTGTGTGTGAGTGCATATGTGTGTGTACCTAATATTTATAGGTTGGGTTCTCTGGGAAACAGGACAAGACAGAGTAAGTAATATAAAATAGTGAAGAGTAACCCTGGGGAATTCTAGAACAGAGATTAGAAATGGTTAGGTAGGGATTTCCTTGGTGGTCCAGTGGTTAATACTCTGTGCTCCCAATGCAGGGGGCCTGGATTTTATCTCTGGTTAGGGAACTAGACTACATGCCACAGGTAAGATCCCACATGTTGCAACTAAGACCAAGTGCAGGCAAATTAAAAAAAAAAAAAAAAAGGTTAGGGATTACACCACCGCTTTGCTTAGGCTGTGGTCAGGGGATGCTCCCAGAAGAGTAGGACCTTGCCTCTGAAGTTGATGGTACCCTGCTGAAGCTAAGAACTGGAAGTGAAGTGAAAGTCACTAAGTTGTGTCTGACTCGTTGCAACCCCATGGACTGTACAGTCTGTGGAATTCTCCAGGCCAGAATACTGGAGTGGGTAGCCTTTCCCTTCTCCAGGCGATAGTCTCAACCCAGGTCTCGAACCCAGGTCTCTCCCATTGCTGGCAGATTCTTTACCAGCTGAACCATCAGGGAAGCCCAAGAACGCTGGAGTGGGTAACCTATCCATTTTCCAGGGGATCTTCCCAACCCAGGAATCGAACCAGTGTCTCCTGCGTTGAAAGCAGATTCTTTAACAACTGAGCTACCAGGGAATTGGAGGCTGCCACCTAATTAGACTGCTTGCACCCAGGCAATGAATTCTTTCTTGAAATGGTGTTTGAGCAGCTTATCTTCGGTTCTCATTTCAGTCAAGTGTATTTGGATATCCTGATATATTTGTTGATCGATTATTGAAAACATATGGAAGTATCAGTTCAGTTCAGTCGCTCAGTCGTGTCTGATTCTTTATGACCCCATGAATTGCAGCATGCCAGGCCTTCCTGTCCAAACCAACTCCCGGAGTTCACTCAAACTCACGTCCATCGAGTTGGTGATGCCATCCAGCCATCTCATCCTCTGTCATCCCCTTCTCCTCCACCCCCAATCCCTCCCAGCATCAAAGTCTTTTCCAATGAGTCAACCCTTTGCATGAGGTGGCCAAAGTATTGGAGTTCAGCTTTAGCATCAGTCCTTCCAAAGAAATCCCAGGGTTGATCTCCTTCAGAATGGACTGGTTGGATCTCCTTGCAGTCCAAGGGACTCTCAAGAGTCTTCTCCAACACCACTATTCAAAAGCATCAATTTTTCTGTGCTCAGCTTTCTTCACAGTCCAACTCTCACATCCGTACATGACCAAAGGAACAACAATAGCCTTGACTAGATGGACCTTTGTTGGCAAAGTAACGTCTCTGCTTTTGAATATGCTATGTAGGTTGGTCATAACTTTCCTTCCAAGGAGTAAGCGTCTTTTAATTTCATGGCTGCAGTCACCATCTGCAGTGATTTTGGAGCCCAAAAAGATAAAGTCTGACACTGTTTCCACTGTTTCCCCATCTATTTCCCATGAAGTGATGGGACCAGATGCCATGGTCTTCATTTTCTGAATGTTGAGCTATAAGCCAACTTTTTCACTCTCCTCTTTCACTTTCATCAAGAGGCTTTTGAGTTCCTCTTCACATTCTGCCATAAGGGTGGTGTCATCTGCATGTCTGAGGTTATTGATATTTCTCCCGGCAATCTTGATTCCAGCTTGTGCTTCTTCCAGCCCAGCATCTCATGATGTACTCTGCATATAAGTTAAATAAGCAGGGTGACAATATACAGCCTTGATGTACTCCTTTTCCTATTTGGAACAAGTCTGTTTTCCATGTCCAGTTCTAACTGTTGCTTCCTGACCTGCATACAGGTTTCTCAAGAGGTACGTCAGGTGGTCTGGTATTCCTATCTCTTGAAGAATTTTCCACAGTTTATTGTGATCCACACAGTCAAAG
>NW_011495034.1:16212034-16214820 GCF_000754665.1 Bison bison bison | reverse complement strand
TTTGGGATTGGAATGAAAACTGACCTTTTCCAGTCCTGTGGCCACTGCTGAGTTTTCCAAATTTGCTGGCATATTGAGTGCAGCACTTTCACAGCATCATCTTTCAGGATTTGAAATAGCTCAACTGGAATTCCATCACCTGCACTAGCTTTGTTCATAGTGGTGTTTTCTAAGGCCCACTTGACTTCACATTCCAGGATGTCTGGCTCTAGGTGAGTGATCACACCATCGTGATTATCTTGGTCATAAAGATCTTTTTTGTACAGTTCTTCTGTGTATTCTTGCTACCTCTTCTTATAATGAATGATTTTCTCATCTTTATACAACAGGCATAATTATAAATGATTATATCTAATTTTTGAAGGATATTATAAAATAAAGTCAATGTTTCCTCTGTAAGTGTGATTTTGCTATTTTCACCCATCTTTAATTACTCTCTGGAGTTTCACATTTCTGAATCATCAGCCTGCAGCTACTAACTTTTCCCCTCCTGATTCCAGATCTAATTTAATCAACAGAAGCACTGGCTCATTCTCTGCTGGAGTGTAGGTGTTTCAGTCTTGCTTGCTTTATTTTACTTATTTTTAGTATAAAGATTGAAGTGTACAATATTATAATTCAACATTTATATGCATAGCAAAATGATAATGGTCACAAGTCTAATCACCATCCATCACTCCACAGTTGACCCTCTTTCCCTCTGGTAACCATTAATATGATCCCTGTATCTATGGGTTTATTTTTGTTTTATTTTGTTGTTTATTTTTTAAGATTCCCATATGAGTTAAATCATTTTTTTTCTCATCCAGTTTATTTTACTTAGCATAATACCTTTAAGGCCCATCTATATTATTAAATGGCAGGATTCCAGTTCTTTTTATGGCTTAGTATTATTCCATTGTGTATACTGAGTACATCTTCCTTATCCATTTATCCATCCATGCACACTTAGATTGTCTTAGTATCTTAAATACTGTAAATAATGCAGCAATGAATTTAGAGTTTCATATATCTTTCTGAATTAGTGTTTTTGTGATCTTTGGATGAATTTCAAAAGTAGAATTACTGGGTTATGTGGTAGTTCTATTAATTTTTTGAGTAATCACTATACTCTTCCATAGTGGCTGCACCAATTTACATTCCCACCAACAGTGGACAGGGGTTCCCTTTTCTCCACATCCTTGCCAGCATCTGTTATTTTTTGTCTTTTTAATAATAGCCATTCTAACAGGTGTGAGGTGATATCTCATTGCAGTTTTGATTTTCATTTCCCTGATAATTAGTGATGGATATCTTTTCCTGTGTCTGTTGGCCATCTGTATGTCTTCTTTGGAAAAATACCTATTCAGATCCACTGCTCACTTTTAAATTGGTTTGTTTATATTTTTGTTGTTGAGTTTCACGAATTATTTATATATTTTTAGATATTAACCCCTTATCAGATGTATGACTTGAAAATATCTTCTTCAATTCAGCATATTGCCTTGGCATTTTGATGATTATTTCCTTTACTGTGCGGAAGTTTTCAGTTTGAAGTAGTTCCTTTTGATTTTGCCTTTGAAGTCATTCACAAAAAACATTACTAAAACAGACATTATTGAGATTACCACCTATGTTTTCTTCCAGGAATTTTGTAGCTTCAGATCTTATATGCAAATCTTTAACCCACTTGTGTTAATTTTTTTAACTTATTTTTTTATTGACGGATAATTGCTTTACAGAACTTCCTTGTTTTCTGTCAAACCTCAACATGAATCAGCCATAGGCATACATATATCCCCTCCCATTTTTGTGTATAGTGTAAGATAGTGGTCTAGTTTCATTCTTTTGCATATGGCCCTTTAATTTTCCCAGTATAATTTACTGAATGGACTATCCTTTTTCCATTGTATGTTCTTTGATCCCTTGTTGTAATTTAATTGTTCACGTGTGTGTCAGTTTTTTCCTGGGCTCTCAATTCTGTTTCATGGTCTGCGTGTCTGTTTTTGTGCCAGTACCTTCTGTTTTGATTACTATAGTGTTGGAGTATAATTTGACACCAGTAAGTGTGATTCCTGTAGTTTTGTTCTTCTTTTTCAATATTGCTTTTGATATATGGGATATTTTGTGGTTCCATGTAACTTTTAGAATTATTTATTTCAGTTATGTGAAAATTGCCTTGGAATTTTGATAGAGTTTGTATTGAATTTGTAGATCACTTTACATAATACGGACAATTTCTTGTTAATTCTTCCAATTCATGAACACAGAACATCTTTACATTTACTTGTGTCTTCTTCAATTTCTTTCATCAGTGTCTTATAGTTATCAGTACATAGGTCTTTCACTTACTTGGTTAGATTTATTCCAAGGTATTTTATTATTTTTGATGCAATTGTAAATGGGTTTTTCTTAATTTCTATTTCTTATAGCTCATTATTAGTGTACAGAGATGCCACTTTTCTGTATATTGATCTTCAACTTTGTTGAATTTATTCATTAGTTCTAACAGATTTATGTTGATGTCTTTAGGGTTTTGTATGGGTAGTATCATGTCATCTGTAAATAGTGAGAGTTTTACTTCTTTCTTTCTATTTGGTTGCCTTTTGTTTCTTTTTCTTGTTTTATTGTTGTGGCTAAATATGCAGAGTACATCATGAGAAATGCTGGACTGGAAGAAACACAAACTGGAAATCAAGATTGCCGGGAAAAATATCAATCACCTCAGATATGCAGATGACACCACCCTTATGGCAGAAAGTGAAGAGGAACTCAAAAGCCTCTTGATGAAAGTGAAAGAGGAGAGT
>NW_011495034.1:16211770-16211934 GCF_000754665.1 Bison bison bison | reverse complement strand
TGGTCATGTATGGATGTGAGAGTTGGACTGTGAAGAAGGCTGAGCGCCGAAGAATTGATGCTTCTGAACAGTGGTATTGGAGAAGACTCTTGAGAGTCCCTTGGACTGCAAGGAGATCCAACCAGTCCATTCTGAAGGAGATCAGCCCTGGGATTTCTTTGGAA
>NW_011495034.1:16208217-16211642 GCF_000754665.1 Bison bison bison | reverse complement strand
ATGCGAAGAGTTGACTCATTGGAAAAGACTCTGATGGTGGGAGGGATTGGGGGCAGGAGGAGAAGGGGACGAACAGAGGATGAGATGGCTGGATGGCATCACTGACTTGATGGACGTGAGTCTAGGTGAACTCCGGGAGTTGGTGCTGGACAGGGAGGCCTGGCGTGCTGCGATTCATGGGGTCACAAAGAGTCGGACACGATTGAGCGACTGATCTGATCTGATCTGATCTGAGGAGTTCCAAAACTATATTGAATACAATTGGAGAGAATTGGCATCCTTGTCTCATTTCTGATCTTAGAGGAGATACTTTCAGGTTTTCACCATTGAGTATGATGTTAGTGCAGGATTGTCATATATGACCATTAATATATTGAGCCACATTCCCTCTATACTTACTTTGTTGGGAGTTTTCATCATAAATGAATATTGAAATTTGTCAAGTGCTTTTTCTGTGTGTATTGAAGTGATCATGTGATTTTCATCCTTTGTTTTGTTAATGTGATGTTATCACATTGATTAATTTGCAGATACCAAATTATCCTTGCATCTCTGGAATAAATCTCACTAGACTATGGTAAATGATGATTTTAATGTATTGTTGGATTCAGTTTGCTAATATTTTGTTAAGGATTTTTGCATCTATGTTCATCAAAGATTTCTTTTTCTGGTTTTGTATCAGGGTAATGCTAGCTTTGTAAAGTGTGTTTAGAAGGCTTCCTTTCTCTTCAGTTTTTGAAAGTCTTTGAGAAGTATTAAATTTGCTTTGAAGATTTTGTAGAATTTGCCATCTAGTCCTGGTGTTTTGTTCGTTGAGAGTTTTTTGATCACTGTTTCGATCTCCCTTTTAGTAATCAGTTTATCCATATTTTCTATTTCTTCATGAATTAGTCTTCAAAGATTATACATTTCTAGGAGTTTATCCAAGTCTATCTGCTTCCCTGGTGGCTCAGATGGTAAGGAGTCTGCCTGCAATTCAGGAGACATGATTGGGAAGATCCCCTGGAGAAGGAAATGGGAACCCACTCCAGTATTCTTGCCTGGAAAATCCCATCGACAGAGGAGCCTGGCAGGCTATCGGACATGACTGAGTGATTAACACTTTCAGTCTCCTTTTTAGTAATCAGTTTATTCAGATTTTCTATTTCTTCATGATATAGTCTTTGAAGATTGGATATTTCTAGTTTATCCACTTCTTGTAGGTTGTCCAATTTGTTGTTATATAATTATTTTTAGTAGTCTTTTATGATGCTTTGTATTTCTGTGGTATTAGTTTAACTTCTCTTTCATTTCTGATTTTTATTTGAGTTCTCTCTCTTTTTTTCTTGTTTAGTCTAGCTAAATGTTTGTAATTTTCTTTATCTTTTCAAAGAAAAAACTCTTAGTTTCACGGATCTTTTTTTTTTTCTCCAGTCTTTATTCGATTTATTTCCTCTCTGATCTCTATTTACTTCCTCCTACTAATTATGGGCTTTTCCTGTTCTTCTTTTTCTAATTCTTTTAGGTGTAAAGTTAGATTGTTTATTTAAGATTCTTTTTCTTGTTTCTTCAGGTAAGCCTCTCCTTTGATTAGTAGGAGTTTTTCAGTGAAATACTAACTCTTAGAACACCTCTCAGGTATAAACTCCTCATAAAATTTGAATTTAAGTAATGTGGCTGGAATATCTATTAATATTTTATTATACTATTTAAAATAAAAATTGAATTTCTATACCCATATATATTTATTTAGATCATAGACAAAAGGCCACCCATTATTTAACTTATGTTTTGAAACATGGAGGTGTATAATTTGATTAATTAGTTTCTCTATAAAGGACCTGTGGTTTCGAGATAAAATCTGAACTAAATTTTGGAGAAGGAGTAAGAGAGGATCACCAAGTGCATGAAGAAGGAGCAAGGGGACTCCAAGAAGAATTTATTACATTGAATTAGCAAGGAATAAAATGTGTGACCTTCTTGAAAAAAGTGAGGTTTGCACAAGAAATTGTTGAAAACTAAGAGGATCCAGACTGTGTAGAGTCCCATATTCAGGGTAGTATTAAACAACTGTTAAAAAGTATGACCTGTAGTGTCATAGATACCTTAACTCAAACTCATGTTCTATTATTTCCAACTAACAAAGGTGATTTATGACATTTCTTCTATCTTTGTTCCCTCATCTATATAAAGAGATAGTACCACTTTAAATATTAAATGATAAAATGAATGCAAAGTACTATTCCCAGGGCATGGTACATAGTAAATACTCATCACTAGATAATTTAAAATAATCAGTAGATAATCATCACTAGAAAATTTAAAATAATAATGTCTATAATCTTTGCTGCTAAGTCACTTCAGTCGTGTCCGACTCTGTGTGACCCCATAGACGGCAGCCACCAGGCTCCCCTGTCCCTGGGATTCTCCAGGCAAGAACACTGGAGTAGGTTGCCATTTCCTTCTCCAATATAATCTTTAGGTAGTTAAAATAAATAAACAATTCAAATGAGGTCTCTAGTGTTTGTTTTCCTCACGCTCTGTTAATTAGGGATGAATTATGCCTTAGATTTATTCTCAAATGGGAAACATTAATAAAACCAGCAAGACATGAACCTCCAATCAATTGGGCAATAGATGGCAAGTTTTTTCCAATCATACTTTACTCTTCTGTCGTCCTCCCTTACTCACCTGAAGTATTAGTTGCTCAGTCATGTCTGACTCTTTGTGATCCCATGGACTGTGGCCCTCCAGACTCCTCTGTCCATGGAATTCTCCAGGCAAGAATACTTGAGTGGATAGCTATTCCCTTCTCCAGGGGATCTTACTGACACAGGGATTGAACTTGAGTCTCCTGCATTGCAGGCAGATTCTTTACTGTCTGAGCCACTCATTCACTTCCACTCAAAACTGAGGAAATGTTGTCATTTGCCTGTCATTTCCTAAGTGTTGATTGCTAAAGTTTGCGAGATGTCAGTGAATAAGGCCATGTACGGGATAGTGGGGCTGCCTAGTTTCTGGTTCTCTACTTTCCAGCCTACTGTTCCTCTAGTCCATTCCTAGGGCTGTTTCCAGTGTGACTCTAAAAATGTAAACAGGCAACACAGAAATACAAAGGATCATAAGAGACTACTATCAGCAATTATATGCCAATAAAATGGACAACATGGAAGAAATGGACAAATTCTTAGAAAAGTACAACTTTCCAAAACTGGACCAGGAAGAAATAGAAAATCTTAACAGACCCATCACAAGCATGGAAATTGAAACTGTAATAAAAAATCTTCCAGCAAACAAAAGCCCAGGTCCAGACAGCTTCACAGCTGAATTCTACCAAAAATTTAGAGAAGAGCTAACACCTATCCTGCTCAAACTCTTCCAGAAAATTGCAGAGGAAGGTAAACTTCCAAACTCATTCTATGAGGCCACCATCACCCTAATACCTG
>NW_011495034.1:16207152-16208089 GCF_000754665.1 Bison bison bison | reverse complement strand
TACCACAAAAAAAGAAAACTACAGGCCCATATCACTGATGAACATAGATGCAAAAATCCTTAACAAAATTCTAGCAATCAGAATCCAACAACACATTAAAAAGATCATACACCATGACCAAGTGGGCTTTATCCCAGGGATGCAAGGATTCTTCAATATCCACAAATCAATCAATGTACTACACCACATTAACAAATTGAAAAATAAAAACCATATGATTATCTCAAGATGCAGAGAAAGCCTTTGACAAAATTCAACATCCATTTATGATAAGAACTCTCCAGAAAGCAGGAATAGAAGGAACATACTTCAACATAATAAAAACTATATATGACAAACCCACAGCAAACATTATCCTCAATGGTGAAAAATTGAAAGCATTTCCTCTAAAGTCAGGAACAAGACAAGGGTGCCCACTTTGACCATTACTATTCAACATAGTTTTGGAAGTTTTGGCCACAGCAATCAGAGCAGAAAAAGAAATAAAAGGAATCCAAATTGGAAAAGAAGAAGTAAAACTCTCACTCTTTGCAGATGACATGATCCTCTACACAGAAAACCCTAAAGACTCCACCAGAAAATTACTAGAACTAATCAATGATTTATAGTAAAGTTTCAGGATATAAAATCAACACACAGAAATCCCTTGCATTCCTATACACTAATAATGAGAAAACAGAAAGAGAAATTAAGGAAACAATTTCATTCACCATTGCAACGGAAAGAATAAAATACTTAGGAATATATCTACCTAAAGAAACTAAAGACCTATATATAGAAAACTATAAAACACTGGTGAAAGAAATCAAAGAGGACACTAATAGATGGAGAAATATACCATGTTCATGGATTGGAAGAATCAATATAGTGAAAATGAGTATACTACCCAAAGCAATTTATAGATTCAATGCAATCTCTATCAAGCTACCAACAGTAT
>NW_011495034.1:16203237-16207052 GCF_000754665.1 Bison bison bison | reverse complement strand
AGAGATAAATCCACGCACATATGGACACCTCATCTTTGACAAAGGAGGCAAGAATATACAATGGATTAAAGACAATCTCTTTAACAAGTGGTGCTGGGAAAACTGGTCAAACACTTGTAAAAGAATGAAACTAGAACACCATACACAAAAATAAACTCAAAATGGATTAAAGATCTCAATGTAAGACCAGAAACTATAAAACTCCTAGAGGAGAATATAGGCAAAACACTCTCCGACATACATCACAGCAGGATCCTCTATGACCCACCTCCCAGAGTATTGGAAATAAAAGCAAAAATAAACAAATGGGACCTAATTAACCTTAAAAGCTTCTGCACAGCAAAGGAAACTATAAGCAAGGTGAAAAGGCAGCCTTCAGAGTGGGAGAAAACAATAGCAAATGAAGCAACCGACAAACAACTAATCTCAAAAATATACAAGCAACTCCTACAGCTCAACTCCAGAAAAATAAATGACCCAATCAAAAAATGGGCCAAAGAACTAAATAGACATTTCTCCAAGAAGACATACAGATGGCTAACAAACACATGAAAAGATGCTCAACATCACTCATTATCAGAGAAATGCAAATCAAAACCACTATGAGGTACCATTTCACGCCAGTCAGAATGGCTGCGATCCAAAAGTCTACAAGCAATAAATGCTGGAGAGGGTGTGGAGAAAAGGGAACTCTCTTACACTGTTGGTGGGAATGCAAACTAGTACAGCCACTATGGAGAATAGTGTGGAGATTCCTTAAAAAACTGGAAATAGAACTGCCTTATGATCCAGAAATCCCACTGCTGGGCATACACACTGAGGAAACCAGAAGGGGAAGAGACACGTGCACCCCAATGTTCATCGCAGCACTGTTTTTAATAGCCAGGACATGGAAGCAACTTAGATGCTCATCAGCAGATGAATGGATAAGAAAGACATGGTACATATACACAATGGAGTATTACTCAGCCATTAAAAAGAATACATTTGAATCAGTTCTAATGAGATGGATGAAACTGGAATCTATTATACAGAGTGAAGTAAGCCAGAAGGAAAAACACCAATATAGTATACTAATGCATATATATGGAATTTAGAAAGATGGTAACAATAACCCTGTGTATGAGACAGCAAAAGAGACACTGTTGTACAGATCAGTCTTATGGACTCTGTGGGAGAGGGAGAGGGTGGGGAGATTTGGGAGAATGGCATTGAAACATGTATACTATCATGTATGAAACGAGTCTCCAGTCCAGGTTCGATGCACGATACTGGATGCTTTGGGCTGGTGCACTGGGACGACCCAGAGGGAGGGAATGGGGAGGGAGGAGGGAGGATGGTTCAGGATGGGGAACACAGGTATACCTGTGGCAGATTCATTTCGATATTTGGCAAAACTAATACAATGTTGTAAAGTTTAAAAATAAAATTAAAAAAAAAATGTAAATCTGATCATTCAGACTCCCTGCTTCAACCCTTCAGGGACTTATTACACTCTTGCTTTCTATATAAAGTATGTTCAAATACCTAAGCACAGTGTACTGGGCTCTTTCAAATTCGGTCTCCAACTATTGCCAGTGTCAGCTGACATTCCTTTGTATTGTGTTCTTCATGGGGATGGTGTGAGCGACCAGAGGCAGCATGGGCTTTCATGAACCAGTGCCTTTGCCCTATACCTGAACCCCTCTTGGGCTTTCTCTCTAGTGTTCAGTCATATTTCACAACTAACTCAAGGGTTGTTGCTCTTTTTTAAAAGGCTTACTTGACACCCCCTGACACGACTAAATTTGCCTTCTTTTTATCTGTTTCCATAGATACCTGAATGAGCCTTCTTAATAGTAATTGTGACAGTTTTTCAGAATATTGTGGCATTCATAATTTGAGACAAAGCACAAGAAGAGAAGTTAAAGTAGGATTGATACCCCTAAGTAGACTCAGCAGACTTGATAAGAAAGGAAAATTAAAGATAACATCAAAATTGTTTCTGAATATTTTGAAGATTCAGTGAGAATGATGGGAGAATATTCTCTTGAACACATTTTGTCAACCCTACCTCATTAAAATATTATGATATACATAAAAACAAACAGAAGGTCCATGTTATGCATGCATATGTAGCATAATACTAAAATGAATAACAGGGCACATTTATTGCATGGCCTCTTTATAGACATTGCTTTTAAGCCTGTGTTGAGGAGGCAGATGCCCCTTGGACAGATGAGAAAACCAATGCATGAGTGACAGTTGTGCCATATCTCCATGTTAGTTAAGTGGCAGAACTGATCCTAATGTCTATGGCGATGACAGGGATAACACTGAAGGCATGTTAGTGAGTCAACAAAGATGAGGTTGGCTGAGATGAAACTGCCAGTGTGGTTTGACCTACCTGTGTTGTTTAGTATAATCTGCTCCCCTGTCTAGAGCAAACCTAAGGGGTGATTAGGCTGGTGTGAAATGTCTTTAAATGTCCTAATTATTATAGAACTGTAATGACAATTGGGAGTTTGTTTTTTTTTTTAATTTCATTGGAGTATAGTTGATTTATAATGTTGTGTTAGTTTCAGGTGTACAGCAAAGTGACTCAGTTATACATACACATATATCCACTCTTTTATAGATCCATTTCCCCTTTTAGGTCATCACCGAATATTCAGTAGAGTTCTCCATGCTATACAGTAAGTCCTTGTTAGTTATCTATTTTATACATTGTAGTGTGTATATATCAATCCCAATCACCCATCCCATCTCCCATCCCCACTGGTAGCTATAAGATTGTTTTCTACATCTGTAACTCTATTTCTGTTTTATAAATAAGTTCACTTATCCCATTTTTTGGGCTTCAACGTACAAGTGATGTCCATTAGAAGAGCATATCTCCTTGGAGGGAATGGTGAAGGGATCTCTGTACCAATACAATATATTTTGGTTGTGTTTTCAGTTGCAGTTTCTCTATCCAACTGTGATCAACTTCATGCAGAAGTCCTTTCTATTTAATTCTTGATACCACAATATCCAATTTAGTAGGTACCACATGGAAGACAATCAGTGGTCCTTAAATCATTACATGTGTGCTCAGTCATGTCCAACTCTTTGTGACCTCATGGACTGTAGCCCACCAGACTCCTCTCTCCATGGAATTTCTCAGGCAGGAATACTGGAGTGGGTTGCCATTTCCTACTCCAGGGGTCTTCCCAACCCAGGGATGAAACTTGCAGTTTCTTTACCACTAGTGCCACCTGGGAAGCCCTTAAATCATACTGAGTGAATGTAGTTTATCTGTCTTTTAGTTAGAGACTTTTATATGCAGAGTACATCATGAGAAATGCTGGACTGGAAGAAACACAAGCTGGAATCAAGATTGCCGGGAGAAATATCAATCACCTCAGATATGCAGATGACACCACCCTTATGGCAGAAAGTGAAGAGGAACTCAAAAGCCTCTTGATGAAAGTGAAAGTGGAGAGTGAAAAAGTTGGCTTAAAACTCAACATTCAGAAAACGAAGATCATGGCATCTGGTCCCATCACTTCATGGGAAATACATGGGGAAACAGTGGAAACAGTGTCAGACTTTATTTTTCTGGGCTCCAAAATCACTGCACATGGTGACTGCAGCCATGAAATTAAAAGACACTTACTCCTTGGAAGGAAAGTTATGACCAACCTAGATAGCATATTCAAAAGCAGAGACATTACTTTGCCAACAAAGGTCCATCTAGTCAAGGCTATGGTTTTTCCTGTGGTCATGTATGGATGTGAGAGTTGGACTGTGAAGAAGGCTGAGCACCGAAGAATTCATGCTTTTGAACTGTGGTG
>NW_011495034.1:16195186-16203117 GCF_000754665.1 Bison bison bison | reverse complement strand
AGGAGGAGAAGGGACGACAGATGATGAGATGGCTGGATGGCATCACTGACTCGATGGACGTGAGTCTGAGTGAACTCCGGGAGTTGGTGCTGGACAGGGAGGCCTGGCGTGCTGCGATTCATGGGGTCGCAAAGAGTCAGACACGACTGAGCGACTGATCTGATCTGATCTGAATGCTAAAGGATAAGTTTAGAACACCTTTGACAGTAGATTTGTATATTTGTAGAGTTAGAAGGAAATGTAGGGATTGGGTCATCCAACCCAACATCATGAGTTAGTGACCAGTTTATGCTTAGAGGCCATGCTTCCAGTTTTCCCACCATCATGCCTTTTCCCTTCTTTACAGTTTAGCTTTCTCAGAACTGAATGGCTCTTAGATTCATAACATTAAAGATTGGTGAGGGATCTTGGTGTTCAAATAGTCCACCGTCTCACTTAATAAAGAAGCACTTTTTATAGTTTCCTGCTCATTTTGGAAGCTGGACACTGAGCAGTCTGACTAGGCAAGTGTCTTCTACTCGTGCCCAGAATAATGGCAGCAAGACAGCAGATGGAGCCCGTTGTTGAGGATTCCAGCTGAAGGCCAGGACAATGGGTCTTTTCTGAAAATGTTTCCCTAGCTTTTGGCTACTGTGTTTCAAACCAAAATATTGAAATGTGGCGTTTGGCCAATATTTATAGCCCGTTTTGCCAAGGAGCCTTCACAGAGCTTATTACCAGGAGGATTTTCATGATTACTACCATCACAATAAAAAAGGAATTCATTTGAGAAATAAACCCCTGGGCTCAGTAAACAAAAACACAAGCACATCCAGAATTCTGGGTTACCTTTGCCAAATTCTCTCCCATCATCAGGCAGTTGCTCAAAGAAACCCTGACTTCACGCCAAGTTGAGTTTCACAGAGAAATACTCAGACCTCTCCTGTTTTAACTTCATTCTTCTTTTCATGACTATAAATTTTTTTTTAATTCTTCACTTCATGACTGTACAAATTAAGAAAAATATTTATAGAAGGAGTTGTATAGATTTTGTTTTCCTAAATCTGTGCTATCATAGATAGAACTAGATTTGGAAGATGAAGACATATGATCAAATTTTTAACAAAACACTCTGATTAAGTCAACCTGCCAATACTTCACATTGCCAAGGCTCAGAGCTACTCAGAGATGGGGATAATCTTCCTGGATGTAATCATGACTCTTTGAACCGGAGTCAGCTAAAAGTCCTTCAAAACCTGTCTAGGCTTCTCTCCTTAACTGCTTTTCCTTCGTTGAAACATGCCCTTCAATATACAGACAATTGAATCTTTTCAGTTTCATATATAGCATTTAGGTTCATAACAAGGGTTGCCTAAGTTGAAATTTATCAAACAGTGTTAATTAAACTGGAGGATAATTGTAAATGAGAGCTAATTGTAAACTTTTTAGGAATTAGAGAACTGGTTACAGGCCGTGGTTTGGGTATTTTTAACATGGAAATTTCCAAATGTGACAAATAAGGACTTATAATTTATTATTTGTTTAAGAACCTACCACTGTAAAAGCATTCACATATTAATTCATTCCTTCAAGGCTTTGTTAAAATGCCATCTCCTGTTTGAAGCTTTCTGTGATCTAGTGAAATCCCTCTCCCAATAGTACTTAATTTTGAAGCTTTTTATGAGATAAATAATTTTCAGACATAAAACATGGACATTTAACCACATATTTTTTTTTCCTGGAATTTTAGTTTATTGAGTTTTGGATTGCTATATGATTAAAAAAATCCTTTAGAACATCTAGTGTAGTCCTTGTAGTTTAAGCACTCAGAGAAGATTTTGCAAATAAAATATTAGCCTACCAGTGAGCTAAGTTTCTCAATTATACACTCAATTATGCCACTGCTGCCATTAAGACCTCAGTTAAGATTCTACCAGTGGGGACCATGGCAGTCTCAGGGTACTGACATGACATGTCATCTGAGGAAGGTACGAGGACGCATGGAGTAGAGGGTGATAGCCTCTGTATTTTGCTTCGGTTGAGAGAACACTCCTTAATTTTTAAAGACCAGTCATTTGATCCATTTCTTTGGTTACAAATTTGCTCTTACTTGGGAAGGAGGTGGAAAGAGATATACCATCTTGTGGTTTGAAATTGATGAATTTATTTCAGAGGATACATTGTGCAAAAACATTAAAAGTTTTTTTTTTTTTCAAGATAGCACAGTTATGAGTATACTTAGAGAAAGGAGGAGGATTTAAAGAAGAGTAAATGATTAAAGTTTCATTTGGTTATTTCTTCATTATTCACTCATCAAACATGTATTGGTTGAATAATGTATTCCAGGCTTTGTTTTAGGCACTGAGGATAGAAAGATAAAAAAGAATTTATGCATCCCTGTGAAAATTGTGATCTATTAAAAGTTGAAGGTGGAGGAAGTGTATTTAGAAAGAGATTTCTTCAAAATTATGAGAAACTTAAGAGTCAAATAGAATGACAAATTGAGGAATCAATTGAAAACAGTTTTAGAAGGTGAAACGTGTTATGAATGGTGAAGTATACAAAAGACTCTTTTTTCTTTGGTGTAATTGGGAGTTGAGTTCAAAGAGACAAAGAGAGAGAGAAAAAGAGAGATAAGAATGTGGGTTTGAACAGATCCTTCCTCTTGCCCAGATATATATATGTGTGTGTGTGTGTGTGTGTGTGTGTGTGTGAGTATGCTATTTATACCCAGTGGAGCCATTAGTGCTGAAGAGCTTAGCTGCATGGCTAGTAATTAGGAAGACTCAATGAGAAAACCTGTTCCCGGAGGTCTTCTCCCTGCTTCACTCTCACCACTTCTGTCCACCCACTTGTGCAGTGGACATAGCTATAGCAATTCTGTTCTCACTGTGGCAAAATAAATCACTGATGCTGTTTTGCACTTGCCCAGGTACTTTCAAGTGAGGATCTCAAAGTGAATCCAGGCTGCTGTGTGCCACAAAGAGGACCAACGTTTCTCTTTGGCTTGAAAGGATGTCCCATTGTGAGAATGAACTTTGGGTTTTATCTCTCCCTTTGAAATAGAATGCATCAAAGTGAGACATCTAAAGGCAAAGACACAAAGATCCCCAATCCAAAGCCAAGTTCAAAAACACTGAGATGAGTTGTGTTATTATGATATTGTATTTGCTGGCTGAGATGGGGGACAAAGAAAGATTAACCTGCAAACAAGACAAGCCTTGAAATTTCTATTAGTCTCGAGCCCCAGGGCACATGCTTTTTTCAGCAGGATACTTATTTTTTAGAAGTAGGGGAGCAATGTCTCATGTAACACATGGAGCCTCTTTTTTCCCTCAGTCTGCAATGTACAGTTATTCCAGTGAAATTTATTAATGGTTAGATGATAGATGAGGAAAACAAGCTTTGGAAAGTTGACACTGAAAACTTCCTTTGGTGGTGGGGGGAGGTGGGGGGAAAACCCAGCTCAGGCTTCTGAGAGCTGGATTCATGGATAGGCATTTTAAGTACAGCAGTGGCTTTCCATTTGCCAACTTTCTAAAAGCATAACTCCAAGTCAGGTACACCTACCTAATTGTAACTGTGCTTGAAACCTTAAATTATAATTAAATTATACATGTATCAATCATGTTAAAGGAGAAATTCTTCTAACCCAGCTGGATTTCAATATAGAGCAAAGCATTTCAAATCTATTCATTTTAAAATTCGTTGTTATCAATTACTCCATGTACTTTTTGCTCTAATCATGCTTCAATAGTTTACTTATTCATTCCATGTTCAACACATGGGGTAGGTAAATTTGTGATTCCTTGATCATACCATCTTCTATTCTCTCTTTTTTTGAAAAAAAAATAATTAAGTTGGTTGCACTGAGTCTTAGTTGTGTTGTGCAGAATCTTTTGTTGCAGTACAGAGACTCTCTAGTTATGGCATGTGGGCTTTCTAGTTGTGGCTCTGGGCTCTAGAGCACACTGGCTCAGTAGTTGTGGCTTGCTGGTTAGTTGCCCTGAGGCATGTGGAATCTAAGTTCCCCGACCAAAGATTGAACCTGTGTCCCCGCATTGCATGGTGGATTCTTAACCACTGGACTACTAGGGAAGTCCCTTCTGTTGTCTTAATTGGGAAACCAGACCCTAATAAGCATTTGAATGTAAAGAGCTGGCTTGGGAAGTGAAAGAAACACAGATAGAGAAGTGCATAGTGATGTAGAAGAAACAGTCAATAAAAGGTACTCATCACCCTGCTTAACTAGAGTTACTGTTTGTGCTGTCCAGATTTTCCTCTTCCCCATTGATAACCCAGTTCATATCTCTCAGGGTTGTTTTGCAGTCAGATGCTCTACCACTGAGCTATAACTCCATGGGTTGTTTTGTAGATTAAACTACTACTATTAAGTCACTTCAGTCGTGTCCGACTCTGTGCGACCCCATAGACGGCAGCCCACCAGGCTCCCCCGTCCCTGGGCTTCTCCAGACAAGAACACTGGAGTGGGTTGCCATTTCCTTCTCCAATGCATGAAAGTGAAAAGTGAAAGTGAAGTCGCTCAGTCCTATCCAACTCTTAGGGACCCCATGGACTATAGCCCACCAGGCTCCACCATCCATAGGATTTCCCAGGCAAGAGTACTGGAGTGGGTTGCCATTGCCTTCTCTGGCAGATTAAACTATGCAAAGCCAATTAACAGGACCCGCCTGTAATGATCATCTATCATTATTATTGTGTGTGTGCTGTGCTCAGTCACTAAGTCATGTCCGACTCTTTGCGACCCCATGGACTGTAGCCCTCCAGGCTCCTCTGTCCTTGGAATTTCCCAGGCAAGAATACTGGAGTGGATTGCTGTTTCCTTCTCCAGGGGATCTTCCCGATGAAGGAACTGAACCCACGGATCCTGCACTGGCAGGCAGGTGGGTTCTTTACCACTGTGCCACCAGGAAGCCATCATTGTTATTATTATAGCTTAATAATGAGAGAATAAATAACATTTTCACAGAGCTTTTAGGGACAGACATTGTCTTGAAGGCAGACTTATTGTGACACATTAGGGAAATGGAAAGAAAATCCATGTTTTATGTCTTTTTCCCCGAGTCTGCAGCCCAGAGATCTGAGGACCTTCAATTTTGTGCTTACTAATTGCTTTTATTTGAACACATTAAACATGTCACTGGAGCTGTTTGAGATTTCACAACCCTTTCTCATCTCATGTTGAGAGTGAAAAGGCATGCTTTTCAGAGATGAATTGAGTCCACCTAAGCATCAATGAGAGGAGCAAAGGAAGTTCCCTTCTGGCCTCATTTCAGAGATTAGTAATTTGTGAAACTCTGATGATGCAAGGCACAGCATAGAAAGCCATTTCTCTCCCTTTTGTCCAGTCTAAATGCAAATTTGAACTTTCATGGCAGTTTGTTTGCATGTTAATGCCTGTGCTCTGTCACCCTGGAGTGCTTTAGACTTCCTAAATTAGGTTGGATGGGTGATTTAAGGAAGGGGGTCATTCCATTACACAGGCTCCATTTCAGAGGCACAATGTACCGAGCTGGAAATTCACAGGAGCTTCATTTTATCCCAGGGATGGTGGCCTGGCTCAGGGCCTGCGAGAAGGAGTGTCAAGGGCCAGCACCAGGTCAGAAGCGGCCTCCAGCATGTCTCCCTAAAGATGGAAAAATGCAGCAGAAGAAGAAAGGGTAAGAGTACACCGTGGTCTAATTAGCATTTGCTTCTTGTAGGCCTGGAAATGTCAGTCACCAGTTGGTAGCAAAATAAAGATGTAATGTTAGTGATAATGAATTAAATTGTGGTCATTTGCATTGGAATGCCATGATAATGATCTGAAATTACCATTGTATATATTCCCCTTGACAGTTCAAAATTGGACTCCAAGCTAATAGTATTTTGGATGAACTTTAAACCAATGGAATTGCTCTGAGTATACTCCTTTTGGCAAGCCATGTGGATTTGAAAAAGTTAATTTACCTCTGCTTTGTTCAAGCTGTTTGGTAATTGATGAACATACCATAAAAGTTTTAATGAGTAACCACAGGGACCATTTAATTTATTTACTAGGTAAAAGTGAAATGTACTTGATTACCTTCCCTAATCTGACTCTCCAGTTGAAGCCAACCCAGGGTAAATACTATCTTTCCGTGTGTGTGTGCGATCTCTGTGGTACAAAACATCGCAGGCAAATATTTTCAGAAAGTCTGAATGGAGGAGTCGCATTTTCTCCCATTAGCTTAAATTTATAGTTCCACTGCAAGTGTTAGACATTGCTTCGACTTCTGTCCCTGTGCACGAGGATTAGAGGCTCTGTTGCAGTGGGGTTAGGCAGCAACCCACAGAATCAGCACATATCTTCGCAGCATCTGTTGTGTGAATAACTCTGGCAACACTCCATTATTGTGAAGAAGTTAAAATAAGAGCCACTTTTCTCCCCCCTGGCCTCCCAGAGTCTAATTACACGATAGCATCCTTTCATAAGTAGAATGTTATTATGAGATAAGTGCCCACATGTGTCTTAGTTTCCCATTGCATTGTATTCCTTGATACGCCTTTCTAGAGTGTTTTGAACAGTACAGCCACGTGCAGACCAAGAAGCTTGCATTGAAGTAGTAGCAGAGTCAAAAGATGCACCCTATCCCATTCACTGCACCTTAGCAGGAGCCTCTTACACAAGCGGCTTAGATTTCCAGCCTTCTCGCTTACCAACTATGCCTTCGTTGCTGTTTTTCAGTCACTAAAACCGTGTGACTCTTTGCGACCCCATGAACTGCAGCATGTCCGGCCTCCCTGTCCCTCCTCACCATCTCCCAGAGCTTGCCCAAGTTTATGTCCATTGAATTGGTGATGCCATCCAACCATCTCATCCTCTGTTGCCCTCTGCTCCTTTTGCCTTCAATCTTTCCCAGCTTCAGGGTCTTTTCCAATGAGTCAGTTCTTCACATCCAGTGGCCAAAGTATTGCAGCTTTAGCATCAGCCCTTCCAATGACTATTCAGGGTTGATTTCCTTTAGGATTGACTAGTTTGATCTCTTTGCTGTCCAAGAGACTCTTCGCCTTTTGGGGAATATTAGTTTAGGGCCCTCTGGCTCAGGTGCCTCATATGATATTAGGAGCTGACATTTAAGGTTTGCTGTGAGGATTAAATAAGGTAACTCCTGTGACACACATGATACGGTAGCTTGAGCAGAGCAGCTCACCTGGAAGGCCTTGTTAAACACAGATCCGGGACCCGTTCCCAGAGATTCTGGTCCAGTGGATCTGGGGCGGGGCTCGAGAATTTGTATTTCTAATAAGATTCAGGTGATGTTTGTCCAGAGACCACACTTTGATGGCCACAAGTCTGTCTTCCATGGCTAATATAAATTGCTGAATCAGTATAAGCCTTTCAGTTCAGTTCAGTTGCTCAGTCGTGTCCGACTCTTTGCGACCCCATGAATTGCAGCACGCTAGGCCTCCCTGTCCATCACCAACTCCCGGAGTTGACTCAGACTCACGTCCATCGAGTCAGTGATGCCATCCAGCCATCTCATCCTCTGTTGTCCCCTTCTCCTCCTGCCCCCAATCCCTCCCAGCATCAGAGTCTTTTCCAATGAGTCAACTCTTCTTATGAGGTGGCCCAAGTACTGGAGTTTCAGCTTTAGCATCAGTCCTTCCAAAGAAATCCCAGGGCTGATCTCCTTCAGAATGCACCAGTTGGATCTCCTTGCAGTCCAAGGGACTCTCAAGAGTCTTCTCCAACACCACAGTTCAAAAGCATCAATTCTTCGGTGCTCAGCCTTCTTTACAGTCCAACTCTCACATCCATACATGACCACAGGAAAAACCATAGCCTTGACTAGACGGACCTTTGATGGCAAAGTAATGTCTCTGCTTTTGAATATGCTATCTAGGTTGGTCATAACTTTCCTTCCAAGGAGTAAGCGTCTTTTAATTTCATGGCTGCAGTCACCCTGTGT
>NW_011495034.1:16194688-16195062 GCF_000754665.1 Bison bison bison | reverse complement strand
GGATGCCATGATCTTTCGTTTTCTGAATGTTGAGCTTTAAGCCAACTTTTTCACTCTCCACTTTCACTTTCATCAAGAGGCTTTTGAGTTCCTCTTCACTTTCTGCCATAAAGGTGGTCATCTGCATATCTGAGGTTATTGATATTTCTCCTGGCAATCTTGAGTCCAACTTGTGCTTCTTCCAGCCCAGGGTTTCTCATGATGTACTCTGCATATAAGTTAAATAAGCAGGGTGACAATATACAGCCTTGATGTACTCCTTTTCCTATTTGGAACCAGTCTGTCTCCTGTACAATGTCATGAACCTCAGTCCATAGTTTATCAGGCACTCTATCTATCAGATCTAGTCCCTTAAATCTATTTCTCACTTCCAC
>NW_011495034.1:16193641-16194256 GCF_000754665.1 Bison bison bison | reverse complement strand
TTCTCAAGGCAAGAATACTGAAGTGGTTTGCCATTCCCTTCTCCAGTGGACCACATTCTGTCAGACGTTTCCACCATGACCCGCCCATCCTGGGTGGCCCTACGGGCATGGCTTAGTTTCACTGAGTTAGACAAGGCTGTGGTGTTAGTGTGATTAGATTGACTAGTTTTCTGTGATTATGGTTTCAGTGTGTCTGCCCTCTGAGGCCCTCTTGCAACACCTACCATCTTACTTGGGTTTCTCTTACCTTGGACATGGGGTATCTCTTCACAGCTGCTCCAGTAAAGTGCAGCCGCTGCTCCTTACCTTGGACGAGGGGTATCTCCTCACCGCTGCCCCTCCTGACTTTGAACATGGAATAGCTCCTCTAGGCGCTCCTGCACCCGCGCAGCCACCTCCATAAATAAGCCTCTAGAAGGCCCCAGTCAGGTTTATTCACCTGATTAGCAAGGAGATCAAAACAGTCAATTCTAAAGAAAATCAACCCTGAATATTCATTGGAAGGACTGATACTGAAGTTCCAATACTTTAGCCACCTGATGCAAAGAGCCAACTCATTGGAAAAGACCCTGAAGCTAGGAAAGATTGAAGGCAGGAGGAAAAGTGGGGAACAGA
>NW_011495034.1:16192901-16193541 GCF_000754665.1 Bison bison bison | reverse complement strand
CTTTGCCCTGCTTCATTCCATATTCCAAGGCCAAATTTGCCTATTACTCCAGGTGTTTCTTAACTTTCTACTTTTGCATTCCAGTCCCCTATAATGAAAAGGACATCTTTTTTGGGTGTTAGTTCTAAAAGGTCTTGTAGGTCTTCATAGAACCGTTCAACTTCAGCTTCTTCAGTGTTACTGGTTGGGGCATAGACTTGGATTACTGTGGTAGTGAATGGTTTGCCTTGGAAACGAACAGAGATCATTCTGTCGTTTTTGAGATTGCGTACAAGTACTGCATTTTGGACTCTTTTGTTGACCATGATGGCTACTCCATTTCTTCTAAGGGATTCCTGCCCATAGTAGTAGATATATGGTCATCTGAGTTAAATTCACCCATTCCAGTCCATTTTAGTTCGCTGATTCCTAGAATGTCCATGTTCACTCTTGCCATCTCCTGTTTGACCACTTCCAATTTGCCTTGATTCATGCTCTTTACAGCATCAGACCTTGCTTTTATCACCAGTCACATCCACAACTGGGTATTGTTTTTGCTTTGACTCCATCCCTTCATTCTTTCTCTAGGTATTTCTCCACTGATCTCCAGTAGAATATTGGGCCCCTATCACCTGGGGAGTTCCTCTTTCAGTATCCTATC
>NW_011495034.1:16169933-16192801 GCF_000754665.1 Bison bison bison | reverse complement strand
TGGCTTAGTTTCATTGAGTTAGACAAGGCTGTGGTCCTAGTGTGATTAGATTGACTAGTTTTCTGTGATTATGGTTTCAGTGTGTCTGCCGTCTGAGGCCCTCTTGCAACACCTACCATCTTACTTGGGTTTCTCTTACCTTGGACATGGGGTATCTCTTCACAGCTGCTCCAGTAAAGTGCAGCTGCTGCTCCTTACCTTGGACGAGGGGTATCTCCTCACTGCTGCCCCTCCTGACTTTGAACATGAAATAGCTCCTCTAGGCCCTCCTGCACCCGCCCAGCCACCTCCATAAATAAGCCTCTAGAAGGCCCCAGTCAGGTTTATTCACCTGATTAGCAAGGAGATCAACACAGTCAATTCTAAAGAAAATCAACCCTGAATATTCATTGGAAGGACTTATGCTGAAGTTCCAATACTTTAGCCACCTGATGCAAAGAGCCAACTCATTGGAAAAGACCCTGAAGCTAGGAAAGATTGAAGGCAGGAGGAAAAGTGGGGAACAGAAGATGAGATGGTTGGATGGCATCATTGACTCAATGGACATGAGTCTGAGTAAACTCTGGGAGATGGTAGAGGACAGGTAAGTCTGGCGTGCTGCAGTCCATCAAGTCACAAAGAGATGGACACGACTTAGCAACTGAACAACAATCACCTACCTGGGAAAGTAACATAATTGGTGTTGAGGACTGAATTAAACTGAGCTATGGATTTTAGGTCTAGAAACTCTGTCATCTCTGACAAAGTCAGTCATAGAACATAAATGGAACCCAGATCATGTGTGATATGCTACCAACTCTGCCACTTCTGTTTTTATATGTCTTTGTGAAACTGTGCAGCTCAGATTGGGACTTCAACCCACAGTCTTTTAATTAGACTCTCTCACCTAGTGTCTGGACTTCCAGAGGCTCAGGTTCTTAGTGTCTCAGCACAGAAGGAATTCAGCCAGAGGCAAGTGATAGGCAAGAAGTAGATTTATAGGACACTTGTGAGAGATGCAAGCAGGCAGACGAGGGGGCTTTTCTCCAAAGGTTAAGTGGACTACTTTTTTAAAATCAAAGGAAAGTGGTGGGGGGGACAAGATTGCCTTCAAGTAGACATCAGGCTTATATCACTAACTACTCCTTCATATTGAGAAGGAGAGTGTCTACCCTATGAGGTCTAACTAGGACTGTTATAGCACTTAAATCAGTAGAAGAGTGGAACATTGTTTTTTTTTTTTCTCTTTCACTTAATAACCTGGGGTATATCTCATGCTTTTACTTATGTGAAGTTGCTCAATGGTGTCTGACTCTTTGCAATCCCATGGACTGTAGCCTACTAGGTTCCTCCATCCATGGAATTTTCTAGGCAAGAGTACTGGAGTAGGTTGCCATTTCCTTTTCCAGGGGATCTTCCAGGGGATCGAACCTAGGTCTCCTGCATTGCAGGCAGAGGCTTTACCACCTGAGTCACCAGGGAAGCCCGCTTTTATTTATGGCTTTATAGTTAAACAAGTCTGCTTCATTCCATGGCATTCTGGATAGCTTTCTTGAGTTATCATTAACTTACAGTGGTCTCCCAAATTTCCCCAGGTTTCCCCTTTCTACCTATAATCCCCTACTGGGACTTTTATAACTACCTGTATAACTATTCTATTCTATCTCCATTACTTGGGCAAGCCTCGAACTCCTTATGCCTCTGTTTTCTCATGTATGAAATGGGTATAATAATAGTGCATACATCATATGTTATTTATACTATTTATATTCCTTAATCCCACAAAGTACTTCTCCCCTCTACTGTCTCACCTCTCCCCCTGTCAGAGAGAGAGAGAAAAATTCTCACCACGGTCTTCTTTCTGAAAGCTGTCATGCCACATTAGAGGCATTTCTGTGTTTTGTTGTTTGCTTCAAAATGTAACTGTCTGAGAAATTCCCTGGCAGTCCAGTAGTTAGGACTCTGTGGTTTCACTGCTGAGGGCACGGGTTCAATCCCTGGTCAAGGAGCTAAGATCTCCGAAGCCACATGGTGTGGCAAAAAAAAAAAAAAAAAAGTCCCTATCTCTGTGAGTGATGAGAGATAAGGTGTTATACTGATTTGCATTAAGAAAAAATCATACCAGATCACCTAGTCCCTTTATATATGGAAGCAGATGTCCTCAAGATACAGGTTTTATGGATGTAACTGGATGTTCTGGGTTAAACTAAGTCATCAGTTTCTGATGGGAACTTAGTTGAGGGTGGTGATGGCCAACGTAAATAGTGGAGACTGGCCCATAGGTGTGAACACTGCACTGAAGATCGACTTTTCTCTCCCACTTGGTGTGACTGTATTTGTGAGTGGTGAGGGTTCTGAAATCAAGACGGACCTGAAATGAGCATGGAATGTGAAAAGTGAAGTGAAAGTTTTAGTTGCTCAGGTGTGTCTGACTCTGCGACCCCATGGGCTTTAGCCCACCCGGTTCCTCTGTCCATGGGATTGTCCAGGCAAGAATACTGGAGTAGGTAGACATTCCCTTCTCCAGGGGATGTTCTAGACCCAGGCATCAAACCTGGGTCCCCCACGTTGCAGGCAGGTTAATTACCATCTGAGCCACCAGGGAAGCCCCAGGTTTGGGATGTAGCTGCTCACAAATTTGGAAAAAGAATTAAATTAAATGTCAAGAAATTGCAATTGTTAAAATAACATGAGTTGAGGAAAATAAAGAAAAGGTATAGAAAGAGTGTGAAAACTGTCTTTATTTTCATATTTTTATCTTTCGTATAAAATCACATTAGTGTTTATACATACCAGATTTTTCTATGTAGACACACAAACACACAATTTATGTGTTTATTAAATCAAAATTATTATTTTTACCCATGCTGTTTTTAATATGCTATTTCTCTATCAATAACGTATCATGGACAGATTTCTATATTAAAAAATAGCTTATATCATTATTTTAATGTCTGCAAAGAATTCCATTGCATGAATATATCATAATTGACTTATTGAATCTATGTACTGCCATGTGATGAGTACTTTGTACATATATCTTTGTAACTTTTTCATAAATTTTTTATGATAATTTATGACAAGTCGAGTGAATCATCAAATATTATGCAGATTTTAGGGGGTTTGAACAGTGAGTTATCTACACAGAGTAAAGGGCAAGCTTATTTTAGTGTAATATTTTTGTGAGCCAGTGATCAGTCATTCATTTACTCATTAATTATGAATGAATTCCTGATATGTGCCAGGCCTTTGATTACAGCAATAAATAAGTATAGATTACATTTGTTCAAGATGGTAAAAAGGCTGATGTATTTTCACTCACTGTGGGTACAGTGTATGTTTACTCTTGGGCAGGAAAGTGATTGTGTCCAGATTTACTCATGTCACCTTGCTGCATATTATAGTCACTCAGGAAACTTTTCAAAAATACTAATGCTTAGCCTCCTTTGAAGCTCTTTCGTAGTCTGTGCTTGTTTCTGAGCATCAGGTAGTTTAAAAAATTTCCCAGTTGATTGTAGTGAGCAAGCAAATTTGAGAATTACTGACCTCACCCCTCTCTTAACTGCCACGTTAAGAAGACCCTACTTGTTTCTGGACTTCCCTGGTGACTCAGATGGTAAAGAATCCACCTGCAATGCAGGAGACCCAGGTTCGATCCCTGGGTTGGAAAGATCCCCTGGAGAAGGAAATGATAGTCTACTCCAGGATTCTTGCCTGGAGAATTCCATGGACAGAGGAGCCTGATGGGCTACATACAGTCCGTGGGATTGCGAAGAGTCGGACATGACTGAATGACTAACACTTTCACTTTTTCACTTTTCACTCTCAAACTGCCAGTCCAACTGAGCTTCAGTCTGTCTCTGTGTCCAGGTCTCAACCCACACAGGAAATATGAGGAATATTTTTTAACTGTAGGTTGAGGATAAATAGCCTTACTTTCATTTTTTTGCCAAGTCGGGGATGAGACTGATGGTATCGGTGTTTCCTTTCCTGCTGAAACTTCCACAGATCTGGGATATGTGGGTTGGGCCCGACCTTCCTCCAGTTTCTGGCTGGAGATACTCACAACAAATACTCACACCCCACCTCTCACACACATAGCTCTGACTTTTAGGTGGTTGGCTGATGTCGCTCTATCACCAGGAGATACCAGTGTCAAATCCACAGTTCTGAGTGACTGAGAGTCTGTTTTACAATGTGGCTTAAATACTTAATACTTTATTAAAACCAAAATACACTTCAGAAATATATCTGGAAGAGCAAATTGCTTGGATGGGAAAGAAGGATTTAATACATCCCAATAACAATGAAGCAGTCAAACCTCCGCCTCGAGTCCACGGCCAGGCAGCAGGATCCTGTCCCTGCCATCTCCTGCAGCGCATGCAGCACCCCACAGATGTGGATGAGTCTAGTGCCCCTCACGTGCTCTAGGGCAATTCAGTTTGTTTTCCCTGGATGGAGACATCAGGCTTTGAAAAATAGTAAAATGGGCTTGCCTTGAGCACTGTTTGAGGAAAATATGAATTTCCTTGTTACTGTCTACTAAGCCTCTCAGGAAGCTTTAAAAAAAAAGGTTCTGGTTAGAGGTTTGCCTGAGTTTACTTGATTATAAACACATGTGATAATTCAGGAAAATAATCAGCAATAACAATACAATTTGCATCTCAGGTTGTCCCCCCAACACACACACACACAGAGTAAACGTCACTGTCCCTTGTTGGTAATGTTTGTTAAGGGAAGACATTGTTTTTCTAGTCTTTGAATATAAAAGGAGAGTCCTTCCCTCTTTATAATATTCCTGAAATGAATCTCAATTCAATGCTTTTATGTGCCAGGTGCTGTACCCAGTGTTTTCAGTGTTGTATCTCATTTAATCTTATATTTGTGTACAGACCAAGTGTTTGTGAATGGCAGCCAGTTACGCTCGTAACTTATTGGCTAGTCCTGTGCACTGAGCAGAAGAATAAAATGCATATATTTGGGGTCATATGGTAGAAGAAACTGATGGTTTATAATAAGCAGCTCTGAATCAGTTCTAATGAGGTGGATGAAACTGGAGCCTATTATACAGAGTGAAGTAAGCCAGAAAGAAAAACACCAATACAGTATGCTGCTGCTGCTGCTGCTGCTAAGTCGCTTCAGTCGTGTCCGACTCTGTGTGACCGCATAGACGGCAGCCCACTAGGCTCCTCTGTCCCTGGGATTCTCCAGGCAAGAATACTGGAGTGGGTTGCCATTTCCTTCTCCAGTGCATGAAAGTGAAAAGTGAAAGTGAAGTCGCTCAGTCGTGCCTGACTCTTAGTGACCCCATGGACTGCAGCCTACCAGGCTCCTCCATCCTTGGGATATTCCAGGCAAGAGTACTGGAGTGGGGTGCCGTTGCCTTCTCTGCCAATACAGTATACTAACACATATATATGGAATTTAGAAAGATGGTAATGACAACCGTGTATGCGAGACAGCTAAAGAGACACAGAAGTATAGAACAGTTTTTTGGACTCTGTAGGAGGTGGGGGGGATGATTTGGGAGAATGGCATTAAAACATGTATAGTATCATATAAGAAATGAATCGCCAGTCCAGGTTCGATGCAGGATACAGGAAGCTTGGGGCTGGTGCACTGGGATGACCCAGAGGGATGGTATGGGGAGGGAGGTGGGAGGGAGGTTCAGGATGGGGGAGCATGTGTACACCCGTGGCAGATGCATGTTGATGTATGGCAAAACCAATACAATATTGTAAAGTAAAAAAAAAATAAAAAAAATAAGCAACTTTACTTTATGCAAGAGAAGAATTGCTTTTTTCTAAAATGTGGTACTGTTTCATGACCCAGTGACAATTCCTGGGCTTGCCCTCTCGCATCTCCTTTGAGTGTAAACAACTCAAACACTAACATGTCCACTAATGACATGTGAGATCCCAGGTGCTTGGCTCTGGCTTGTATCACTGGGACGTGTTCAAACTGCTGTGTACTGCTCACCCAACTGTTTTTCACTCTCAACGTTTTTCGGTTCTCTGGTTCCATGTTTGATTATGTATGCGTAGAACAAGGGCTCTTTGCCTCTAGGGCTGTGTATGTGACAGCTTTTCTTAGAACCTCCTGAGACTCGGTCTTCTTGTCTTTTCAGCTCAATGATTTAATATATATTTGTTTAGCACTCCTTACTTGCTAGCACCCTGCTAAACCCTGTAGATAGAAGCGTGGAAAGCAAATACCTTTGAATTCAGTGTTGACGTGGTAATGTAATTGCTGTTTTTCCATTCCTCCCTTTTTGTGGAGTCCATTGGATATGGAAAACAAGTAATTCCTCCAATCCATTTCTTGATTCCAGTGGTTCACCAATTAGTGGTATAGATTTGAAGTCTTTGATTGGTCTCAACCTTGATTTTCTTTTCTGGACAGTGAAGATCATAAAGTAAAATCTACCTCATAGGTTTATTGTAAAAGTAGAGAAATGCAAGAGGGAGTGAAAAATGATAATTTAAGCATTTAACATTGGGAGTTAAAAAAAAGAAACTACAATATTCATGTGATGGAATACCATAAAGCAACAAGAATCAATGTGCTAATTTGTCATGTATTCACATGAATGACCCTATAAAAACAATAAAATTCAATAAAAATGTAAGATCTAAGTAATGGTATATAGGATGTTATTAATGAAGAGTGAGAGAATAACTCTCCCAATGATAGTTCCTACTGATTATGGACATATGTTATTGCTGTTTAGTTGGTAAGCTGTGTCTGGCTCTTGGTGACCCCATGAACTGTAGCCCACCAGGCTCCTCTGTCCATGGGATTTCCCAGGCAAGAATACTGGAATGAGTTGCAATTTCCTTCTCCAGGGGATCTTCCTGAACCGGGGATTGAACCTGTGTTTCCTACATTGGCAGGCAGATTCTTTACCACTGAGTCACCGGGAACGCCTTATGGACATATGTGTATTAATAAAAATGTGTGAACCCAAATGGAACCAATCATATTAACTTTCTAATGATGCTGATGGGGAGCAAAGGAGGGAAATACATTTGGGCAGGGGTAAAGAGTTTCCACTCTATCTATAAAATTTGATTTCCTACAAAAAAGGATCTCATCACATATGACAAAATGCTTATTTCATGTTTTTAGGAAGAGCACATGTCATTTTTCTCCTTCTCTTTGGAATTTAATACTACTTAATCATAGAACGGGAAAGGAAAGGGAGAGGGAGAGAGCAAGGGGAAGAGGAGGCCTGAGAGAGGTCCTGCCTCCTCTCTGTTTGCCTTTCTTAGAGGGAATAGGTTGGAGAGATGTTGAAAGTGGATTTAAAAAACAGCTCCACATCACATTCTGCTTGAGGCACCCAATACCAGAAAAAGCATTCAGATAGGCTGCTGGGGAGGCCTTGATTGTTTTGGCTGCTTCTGCTGTCATGCAATTGAAGCAACGGAGGTTTTAAGAGCTTCAAACCTCAGCTCTGATCTGAAATGAAGTTAAGTGTTTGAGAAACAGCTGCTGGAAACAGCCCTGCTTCCTCTGGAGCCTCTGTTGAGCTTCAAAGCTACTGCTGGAGGGAAAGAGGCAAGCGGACTATCTTATTTGTCTGTGTGTGTGTGTGTGTGTGTTAATAAAAACAAAATGGCTTTCCCTGAATAAGACATGGCTGGTTTCCCCAGGATGAAGAATTCAATCGTAGTTTCATATTTTTGCCTCTTTGGAGCTTTTGAGCAAAGAAGTTAGAGCCTCCTCTTTTCCTACTCTGTGGCCTTTGGATTCAAACAGCCCTGTACACCTGTCCCAGGTCCAGCTCAGCCGTTTCCAGCTGTGGGATCTGGAGCAAAGTAATTAACCTGTCTGAGCCTCAGTTTCCTCTTCTGCGTATAGAGAACTTGAAAAATGATAGACCTCAATAGAAGGGAATACCTTCTGCTCACTTCATTCAGTTACATATTCAATTTTACTAAACCCTCTTTTGAGTCCCTTTTTTCACTAACAGGGTGATCACCTTGTCCTGATTTGCTTAGGCTTTCCTGGTTTCAGTACTGACAGTTCTGTGTCCTGGAAACCCCTCAACTCTGGGCAAAACGGAATGGTTGGTCACTCTGCAGTGTATTCTGGCATATGTTAGACAGAGTTCATTGTCCTCAGGAAGTTTGTAATCTAGTATTATCTCTTTTTAAAAAACATTTATTTATTTTAATTTATTGGGCTGTGCTGGGTCTTAGTTGCTGCACGTGTGATCTTTGCTGTGGCATATAAAATCTAGTTCCTTGACCAGGGACTGAACCCAGGCTCCCTTCATTGGGAGTGCAGAGTCTTAACCACTAGACCACCAAGGAAGTCCTTAATATTACGTCTTAATTTCCTCATCATCTTTGATGTATGAATTTTAATTGTTGTTTGTTTTATTGTTGTTATTTACACTACAGTCTCCCATTCTAGACTATACATTCAGAGAAAGCAGGAAATACATTATCTTTAATTATTTTTCCTCTTTTTACATTATTTTCCCTATTATAAAACTCACATTTACTGGGGATTCAATAAATATGTACTGTACACATTAATGAATACATGAGATCAATGAAGTTGTTTTCTTCCCAGTTTTTATGGTCTTAATCATAATATTGATGCTGGGAAAGATTGAGGGCAGGAGGAGAAGGGGATGACAGAGGATCAGATGGTTGGATGGCATCATTGACTCAATGGACATGATTTTGAGCAAACTATGGGAGATAGTAAAGGACAGGGAAGCCTGGCGTGCTGCAGTTCATGGGGTTGCAAAGAGTTGGACACGACTGAGCGACTGAACAATAAATCATGACACTGACTTATTTTAGTGTTTATATTTCTATGTTAATTATATGCACATATATACAGAAAAAATGAACTTGATTTTCTCAGTCACTGGTACATGAACTTCAGTACGTTGAAGAATCATCTGGAAGAATGGTTAAGATTCAAATTTTGGAGCCCCATATCTGAGATTCTGCTATAGTAGGTAAGGGACAGGGCTCAAGAATCTGCAAACACTCAGAATGAGTCTCATGTCCCAGTAACAGTGGGAAAAATACAGGTCTATCCTCTTGCTCTGTGAATGGGGTGCATTCTCAGGGTAGTCCAAGTTTACACTTGTTAATTCAGTGAAATTATCAATAGCATCGCTTTTACTGAGTATCCCTGATCCCATGGATATACATGCGGTCACCTCACGTATGAGTCTGTGCCTTTCAATACTTAACACACCCGGCAGAGCTTTTTTGTTGGCTATCTATCCAGGGAATTTTTTTTCTTTCATAACTTAGACTCTTCCTTACTTACCCATCTCATAGAGTAGGCTTTCTTTCTCACTTTAAAAAATGGTGCATCATCTCAAAACTTAGAAGCTCGGGAGGCTGTTTTAAGTTATGCTCTTTTCTCAGTGGAATAGGAAAACCAGTTCACTTCATTCCCTTAATGCAATGTTCGTATTTCCATAATGGAAATAGCCTAGCCTAGGGCTTCAACATAAATATGATTACTATGAAAAATCATACCTTTGTGTATAGGAATTCCTGAACAAATAACCCCAGGAGGCCAACCCAGAAATCCAGGTAGATAGTTTTATTAGAAACTTTCATCGGAAGTGCCACACTCAGTTCTCACCTGGGTGTAACCACAACCTCAACTCAATCGTAAATGTACCTTCTTCTTAAAGATGTGTTAAGGAAGTCAACTTAGCATGAGTGTCCTACTTGGAAAATGTTTCTGTGTATTTCTTTTCTTTCTTCCTTTCAATTTGGAAGCTGTCAGTAAATTTATTTTATTCTCATAAGAGGCATGTCTTTTAAAATGTTTCTTTTCTAATTTAATTTTTTTGCCTGTGCCCTGCAGCATGTGGTATCTTAGCTCCCTGAGCAGGAATCAAACCTGCATCCCCTGAATTGGAAGCTTGGCGTGTTAACCATTGGACCACCAGGGAAGTCCTTCGTATTTCTTGAAAGTGAAGTGAGTGCTAGTCGCTCAGTCATGTCTGACTCTTTATAACCCTGTGAACTGTAGCCCACCAGGCTCCTCTGTCTATGGGATTCTCCAGGCAAGAATACTGGAGTGGGTTGCCATGCTTTTCTCCAGGGGATCTTCCTGACCCAGGGATGGAACCTAGGTCTCCCATATTGCAGGCAGATTCTTTACCATTTGAGCTACCCTGGGAAGCCACATTTCTTAGCACAGTAAAAATAAATTTCTTGGATAAGGACTTGTGGAAATCAGATTACTGGTGGCAGATAATGAGGTGATTAAGACTTCATGTTTTAGGATCGTCTGCTTGAGTTTGAAGTCCCAGTCTACCATTTACTGGCTGTGTGAATTGGGGTAAATTATGGGATGTCTCTGGGTTTTAATATCTTCATAAGTAAATGGGGATGATAACAGTATAACAGGGTGTTGTGAGGATTAAAGAAAATAAGTCTTATCACAGACTGTCTTGTTGCCTTTGCAACCTCTTTTTGACTCACCTCTGATTTTAGCCAACTCTTTGATGAAGGATTTTAATTCATACTGACCACATCCCACCTCAAGTATTGCTTATCTCCTTATTTATTTATTTATTTTTTTTGCTGAGGGCCTTCTCAAAACCTTGGTAGTCCCTTCAGCTTACATGCAGAGGCAGCCCTGAAATGCAGAGGGGATAACCTTGAACCATTGGTAGTTGGAAGACAGTGGATAAATGCCTCAGTCTCCTGTTGTTCAGAAGACAAATTCTAGAAGTAATTTTCATGCTTTCTAGATGTCTTGGCAGGATCAAGACCTTGTTGCCAAAATCAGTGACCTACATAGAAGATTTCATTCCTCTCACTCACTCACTCCTGTTTCTAAGGATTGACCATTCCCTCCCCCAAATCTTCTTCCCCTTCCCCTGCCCCTGATCCTACTCTTAGTGAACTGTTAGTTGCTCAGTTGTGTCTGACTCCTTGCAACCCCATGGACTGTAGCCCACCAGGCTTCTCTGTCCATGGATTTCCCAAGCAAGAATAACTGGAGTGGGTTGCCATTTCCTTCTCCAGGGGATCTCCCTGACCTAGGGATCGAACACACATCTCCTGCATTGCAGGTGAATTCTTTACCATCTGAGCCATCAAACTAAGCTACTTAAAAGATTGAGCATAGTTTTGGCATGTACTAAGCTCCCAATGAAAATTAGTTACTACTACTAATCATAATAAAAATGACAATATCTTTTGCCCTGCAGGGTGAGCTAGAGATTTGTATACTATAAAGGAAATTCTTTCTTGAAATATTGAGATTCTTTCTTGGAATAGAGTTGAGATAAAAAAGTTTTTTTTCCACCCCAAAAGCTCATACACTCTATAGAGTCTGTATTTTACCAAAATAAATATCTATTGTTTTCTGCTTTCCACCTCACAGTAATGTTCTAAGAATCCTCAGTGAGTGCTTTTACTTAGTTCTGTCATCCCCCAGGCAGAGGAAAGGAAACCAGGCAAATTCAGGGGAGTAGTTTGTATTGAACACCTGTTAATCTTTTTATATTTTACCGCTGTTTCTGCAGCATGAAAGAGACGGCTTCCATACCTGCCGCTGGCAAATGTTATTATTTGTTGAACACCCACTTGTCCTTGAATTTAGAGATGTAGGCTGTCATTGACTTTCTGTTTGTCTGATCACTTTGTGATTCTTGTGGGAAATTCTTGTGGGTATTGTGGACTGAGACCCTCTTCTCAGCTCATCCTAAACATACAGATTTTATCCTGGGTCACAAGAGACTACAAAAGGGGCTTAGACAGACTTCCTAACCAGTTCTTCAGGTAAAGAAGATTCTGGAAATATATGGGGCTCAGAAATGTGTGTCATTATTGTGGAAAGACTGATTCTAACACTCTATTCCTCTCCAAATTTTCAGTCGTCTAAGCTTTTTCCTGGTGGAAGATAACAAGTTCTGATTGGTCCTTGATGGAGTTAAAGATAGACTGCTCATCTTTGTTTACTAAACTGTTTCTTTTCCTTTTTTAAAACTTTATTTTACTTTGGTTCTCTGCCATTTAAAAAAATTTGTATTGGAGTTTAGTTGTTTTATAATGTTGTGTTAGTTTCTAGTGTACGGCAAAGTGAACCAGCTATATGGATACATGTGTCTGCTCTTTTTTGGGTTTCCTTCCCATTTAGGTCACCACAGAACAGTCAGTAGGGGTCCCTGTGCTATACGTAGTTATCTATTTTATCTATCTCACTAGTTATCTATTTTATACATAGTTTCAATAATGTATATACGTCAATCCCAGTCTCCCTATTCATCCCACCCCCTTTCCACCTTGGTGTCCATCCAACCATTTCTTTCTTTAAATGTTTCTTTTCTTCAAAATAATAAGGGAAATGTGTCTGTTTCCTTTGTCAGCTTTTATTATTAAAATGTTGTTTGTATGAATCCCAGGCGGTCAGTGCTGTTCAAAACTACATTAGATGTCTCTGTCGGATATAATACTTTGTATTTGTTCAATCACAGTCAAGTAAATTGCCTCCCTTGTCTTTATTCCTGAAGTGCCAGCTCCTGGAAGAAAAATTTTTTCTTACTAACTGGTTCCTGACACATAAAGAAGCTTCTTGAAACTTTGGATTCATTTCTGTATAATATTTACTTCAATTCCCAAAATTCCATTATGCAGCTTCTCATTGTGACACAAGTGTAAGCATTAAATAGAAAAATCTGTAATCTGGTTACTTATGCCTGTCATCAGAATCATTTCATTTGGAGAAGACATATTTTCCATTTAGCATCAAAGACAGAAATGCACTTTATGAAAAAGGAAATTATCAAAATTATAATGGGTTAGTAATAGCTATTGTGTGTATAATACTTTAAGCATCACAAATAATTTAAAAGACAAGTGTAGGTAGCATCTAGTGGCAGCCCTGTTCTGGCCATTGTGCTAAGTAAGCACTTTGCATGCATCCTTTTGTTTGTAATTCAGTGATTCTATGAACTAAGTGCTATGTTGAAGTTGAGTACTAACTTGCCAAAATTGACATACCCTGTAAAAGATGGATCTGGGATTCCAACCAAGGTTTGTCTGACTCCATGATCTATAGATTAATTTTGACATAATCTATCTTACTTCCTATCCATTATCTCATTTCATTCTTACAGCCCAGAAGCTATTAATTTCCTTCTTTTAGAGTCTTCTTGGTGGCTAAGACCTTAAGGAGTCTGCCTGTAATGCGGGAGACCCTGGTTCAATCGTTGGGTCAGGAAGATCCCCTGGAGAAGGAACTAGCAACCCATTCCAGTATTCCTGCCTGGAAAATCCAATGGATGGAGGAGCCTGGCAGGCTACAGTCCATGGGGTCGCAGAGAGTTGAACATGACTGAGTGACTTCACTTCACTTTTAGGGTCAGGGAAACTGAGATTCAGGAAAATTCAGTGCTTAGCCTTAAGCTTCCATACTGGAAAGGGCAGAATAGTAGTCAGTTTTTCTCATTTTTCTCCCCTATTCTATCACCTCCCTACACTTTGCAATATATATCATATTTAAAACCTTGAGGGTTCAGGTGCTAACTCACTTGAACTACACATTCTTTTTCTACCAAGATAAAACTCTGGGGATTGTCTCAGAATAGCTTCCCTGGAAAGCAGAGCCTGGGGCACAAGTTGTGTGCTAATATTTTATAGAGGGGAAAAATTTTTAGGAAGCAGGAATGAGAAGAAAAAGGAAATTAAGTGGGAAAGGAGAAAAAGCAGATATAAAGGGATCTATCTGGTCACTGCTTTTCTTTTTTTTGTCTTAATATACCTGCTTTTATCAATCTCTCCAAATTATATGATCATAAAGATATTTATATCAATGTTATTTTTAGTTATTTTTTATTGGAGTATAGTTGCTTAGGCGACAGAGGATGAGATAGTTGGATGGCATCACCAACTCAATGGACATGAGTTTGAGCAAACTCCAGGAGATAGTGAAGGACAGGGAAGCGTGGCGTGCTGATGTTCATGTGGTCGCAAAGAGTCAGACACGACTGAGCAACTGGACAACAGCAAAAGTTGCTTAAGAATGTTGCGTTAGTTTCTATAGCACAGCAAAATGAATCACCCATACATGTGCATCTATCACCTCCCTTGGTAACAGCTTTTTGAAAGTGGGACTGATCACGTATTTTTATATGTCTTCCAAAAGTCTGTATGAACCTTTTTTTTTTTCTTCTGTTTAAATAGTCAGTCTTGGGGAGAAAGGAAAAAGAATATAACCATGGAATCTCATTTCCCATTTCCAAAGTTTTCCCTATTGTATGTCAGCTGGGTTATTCTCAGTCCTTTGGCAGTAACTCTTCTGGGGAGATACCAGGAAAGCAGAATCCTGACACAATGGAAGCATCGTGTAGCAAGCCAGAATATATAAGGTGACTATGGTCCATCTCTAGGGCTTCCATGGTGGCTCAGATGGCAAAGAATCTGCCTGCATACAGGAGACCTGGGTTCAATCCCTGGGTCAGGAAGATCCCCTGGAGAATGGAATGGCACCCAACTCCAGTATTTTGCCTGGAGAGTTCCATGGTTTAGGAGCCTGGTGGGCTAAAGTCCTTAGAGTCTCATAGAGTCAGACATGACTCAGAGACTAACACTTTCACTTTCACTTGTCACGGTTCATCTCAACCCTATTGCCTGCAGTTTATAAGTCCGTGGACCCACAAGGAACTGACCAGGGCACCTGCACAGGCACTGAGCTAGTCCTTATGACCAATAAGGAAACCTGTAGGTTGTGATGCCAAAGGCAGGATACTAAAGGCTCAGCACATTTTCACAGTTCCAAAATGTTCTGCAATGTGTGACAGGGAAAGATGCAAGCAGATTGAAAAGAATCCAGAAGTCTGGAAAAACTGGGGATCTCCTCAAGAGAGTGGTTTCTCTTATCTTGCCAGGAATAAGTTACAGCTTTCCTGAATACCTAGAAGCAGTATTGGGGGTTACCCTTGAAAGCTCTGGCTGGCTTTGGTCAAATAAGTACATGGACACATTTATAAATTGTATCCAGGCTGTTTAGAACCTTTGTCTGATAACAGTCCAGTCTCTGCAGGTTCTCAGCGTTCTTGTCCTATAATAGTAACTCTGCACATCTGTGTTCTCAGATATCTGATGGGGGACCTTACTGTAACTCACTGGATCACTCTACCAAACAAAGGGACCCTGTAACTGAGTATGGTCTATTCAAGACACTAATGCCAAATCTAGAAAACAAATGATACCAATGAATTTATTTACCTTAGAAAATAGGACTTAGAAAACAGAACTTACCATGGAGGAAGGGTGGGATGACAGAAAGGACAGATTGAGAGTTTGGAATTGACAAGTACATTCTACTGTATTTATTTCATTAATTTATTTTAATTGGAGGGTAATTACAGTATTGTAAAGTAATACATTAACATGAATCAGCCACGGGTGTATTTAAAATAGATAAACAACAAGAACCTACTGTATAGCACAGGGAACACTGCTCAATATCCTGTAATAACCTAAATGGGAAAAGAATTTGAGAAAGAGCAGATCCACATATATGTTTAACTGAATCACTTTGCTGTACACCTGAAAATAACTCATCACAGTTAATCAACTATGCTCCAATATAAAATAAAAAGATACTAATGTCAGTTGAGTTGGGATTTAAAACACCTTCTCCATTCCTGTTGCCACACCCTGCCTCATCACTACCTGCAGTCAATAACTCTTCTCCCCACTGCTGCTGCTGCTAAGTCACTCCAGTCGTGTACGACTCTGTGTGACCCCATAGACGGGAGCCCACCAGGCTCCCCCGTCCTTGGGATTCTCCAGGCAAGAACACTGAAGTGGGTTGCCATTTCCTTCTCCAATGCATGAAAGGAAAAGTGAAAGTGAAGTCGCTCAGTCATGTCTGACTCTTAGTGACCCCATGGACTGCAGCCTACCAGGCTCCTCCATCCATGGGATTTTCCAGGCAAGAGTACTGGAGAGGGTTGCCATTGCCTTCTCCACTTCTCCCCACTGGGAATCTCTTATTCGTTTACTGTTCTTTTCATTATATGGAGACTTTCTTCACTATTTTTTTATTTTAGTCTTGTGTCGGCTTCATATCTTATTTGTCATTAAGATTGCAATAATGCAATCAGTTTTAAAAGATTTATAGCTTTTCAACACAAACATTTTCTGCTATTCTGCTATTTTGCTCTTATAGATATTTATATAAGTATTCTGAGATCAGCAAATGAATTATTAATAGATATCACCATTTGCAAATACTTATTTAGATGATTCAAAGTCTGCTGAATATTGTAAAAAAAAATGTGGAAACAAATTAGCTGAGGGTGATCATTCTCACACTTAATTCCTGATTTCAAGTGATTTTATTCAATGAAATGATCTCATTGTTTTCTTGGACTGACTTTGTAATATTACGGTTTTAAACTTATAAAATAAATATGCATTAATGAAATATAACCTTTATTAACTTTTCCCCAAATACGTTTACCATAAAATGTTTTATTTTAGCAAGTTTCTTGCTACTTAAAACCAAAGTGAAAATCAGTGAAACAAAATATTGTTAGAATTGGGGTGTTGAGAGATGAATGTGCCATGAGCTGAGATAGTAAATGAAGCTAAATGCAAGAAAAAAACTTAAGAAATAAGCAGTTCCAAGACTAGTTTTCTGAAACAGAAAGAGCCTGTAGAAATTCATCCATGGGTCCCTGGTATATAAAATAGCAAAAAACAGACGCTTTCTGTCAGAGCAAGAGATGGAGCAGTTGCCTTCCAATAAATTAAGTCATTCAACATATTTCCAATGTGTGCTAGGCACTTTAGAAAAGGAACTGGGTTAAATAAAATAAGTGACTCCTGCTTTTGAGAAGATTAAATTCCAGTGGGAGAAAACAGACAAGAATCATAATATATGCAGTATTATTATAAAGATAATATTAGTAACATAGCATTATTACAAGAAGTAAAAAAACAAAACAAGGTCATCTCACCAGTGCTAGGCTGGGGAGGGGTGTTTTATGCAGGTAATTTTGGGTTAATTTCATGGAGAAGGTGACTTGAACTAGATGAGGGAATGAACCATGTGAACTTAAGGAGGAACATTATTATAAGCAGAAGGAGTAGCCAGTTCACAGGTGCTGAGTGAGCAGAAGATGGCTAATGTACTGTAGTGGAAAGATTAAGAGTGAAAATAATAGACAATGATGATTCATCTCCTCTCACTGTTGTAGGATCTGCAGTAACTTTCAAATTCATAGTTTTCAACGGATGAAGACACCGAATTATTGAAATTAAGCTACCAGCTCAGGGTCATTATGCTGTAGGTATATTTAGCCTTTATAGCACTGCCTTGATGTTTGAATCTCAAAATCCTTATTTTCTCCATAAGAAAACTTCAAAGAACTTAACTCATTCATGATTGCACAGCTAATGAATGTTAGAGATGGGATTAACATCCAGTTTTCTTTTTTAAGATCAATGTCCAGGGTATCTGTACATGGGGATACAAACTCTTTATGGAATTTCTCAGTAAATCCTAACAAATGCCAACTACAAATGGGCAGTGTGAGGATTGTTAAATTTCCTAAAGAGGAAAATGGGATTTCCCAAGTGGCTCAGTGATAAGGAATCCACCTGCCAATGCAGGAGACCCGGGTTCAATCCATTGGGAAGATCCCCTGGAGAAAAAATGGCAACCTGCTCCAGTATTCTTGCCTAGGAAATCCCATGGACAGAGGAGCCTGGCAGTCTACAGTCCATGGGGTCACGAAGAGTCAGACATAACTTAACAATGACAATTAAACAATGACAACAAAGAGGAGAACAGTATTATGAAGGCACAGTTTGCATTGCTAAAGAATCTGAGTTTTTTAATGGGTTTCAAGAAAGGATCCTTTTAGAGCTTGTGGAATGACTTCAGTTAAAGAGAAGAGGATGCAGACTCTTGTCTAAAGTTTCAAGAGCTTGTTGGATATCTTAGGCCAGTGGTTGTCAATGGAGGATATTTTGTCCTCCAGCGGAGTCTGGAGATGTTTTTGAATGCCACGATTTGGGGTTTGGGTGCCACTGGCATCTTGTAGGTAGAACCCAAGAGATGCAGCTGAGCATCTTTCAATGTACAAGAAACCCAAAGGGGTTTTCTAGCCCAAGATATCAGTAGTGCCAAGATTGAGAAACTTTCTCTTAGGACAGAGGGGAGAAAATATGTAATTTGGGAGCTATAGTGTCTGAATTCAGACAGTCTACTATTAGTATTATACTTTTAACCAGGGAGACTGATCTAATTGATTTTCAAAAATAATACTAGTGACATTTCTCTGCAGGAATGGTCATGATTAACTGAAGAAGAATGAAAATCTCAAGGCATGTAGACATGAAATAAAGTTCTTGAGTTGCAATGTGTTTTAGCTGGTGTGTGATTACTTCTGAAATTCTCAGTTTCTTCATCTATAAAATGGGAACTGTAAAAAGATAAACATTATTTGGAGATATTAAAAAAACACACATTTTTGCCAAAGTTTGGAATTATTAACAAATGTTAGTTATCTTTACTGAACACCTGTTTAAACTGAGCAAATAATACTATTAAGTTATGAGGGATGCGGTGCAAATCTGTCTCCTAGGTTCCATGAGAAACTCTGAGAAATAGTCTGGGTTAGAGGCAGGCTTTATCTGAGTGAAGCCAGACTCAGTTTTGATCTTCAGGTGTCACCTATTTGATGTATGTTCTACTAAATTTCTGGCTCTCCCAAATCTGCTGAGGAAAGAAGAGTATCTTGCAGAGAGAATTCAGGCAGTATTTCAAGGATAAAAATCATTTAAAATATTTTTAAGGGTTAGCTGCTAAAAGTTTAAACTTTGTTGTTGGTTTTTTCTTTTCTAGAAAGAGTATTGTAAACTGTAGGGGATTTGGTAAATATGTTAATGCATAAAATCATCTTAATGATGATTATGTTAATTCAAAGATCAACATGTAGTAGAAATCTGTGTTAAAATTAAGGGTTATAGCTGACTTTGTAGGTGGCTATTTGAGAGGGATTTTTAGCAAATTGCTTTAGCAAAGGTTTGTATAGTCAAGGTTATTGTCTTCCCAGCGTTCATGTATGGTTATGAGAGCCGGGTAGTAAAGAAGGCAGAATGACAAAGAATTAATGCCTTTGGACTGTGGTGCTAGAGAAGACCCCTGAAAGTCCCTCGGACAGCAAGGAGATCAAACCAGTCAATCTTAAGTGAGATCAACTCTGAATATTCCCTGGAAGGACTGATGCTGAAGCTGAAGCTCCAGTATTTTGGTCATCTGATGCAAACAGACAACTCATTGGAAAAGTCCCTGATGCTGGGAAAGGTTGAGGGCGGGAGAAGAGGGCATCAGAGAATGAGATGGCCGGACAGCATCACTGATGCAATGAACATGAACTTGGGCAAACTCCAGGAGATGGTGAGGGACAGGGAGGCCTGGCGTGCTGCAGTGCATGGGATCACAGAGTCGGACATGGTTGGGCAACTGAACAACAACTCCTTATTTTGGGTAGGTTGATTTCTCCCTGTTTTTCATTGCTTAAAGCAAAAGTAGCAATTCCAAGTCCCTGTCACTTAAGAAGATGCAGATTTATTACATTTAGCTGAAAGGGCACTGTTGGAGCAGGGACAACGTAAGTTAGGTGTAATCAAGGTGCTCCAGCCTGGCTATCCTTGCCTCCCAGTGTGTTCCTTATCTGCCTCTGCTACTCAGTCATCTGCAGTTGGGACTGTCTATCCACAGAAATGCTGCTGGAGAAAAGACTCAGAAGTGATCAGCTTTTTGTTGACTGCATGTCACAATCTGGGTGACTTCTGACTTTCTTCTTGTGTCTTCTGTTTTATACATCCAGCAGACTCATGGGCTGTTCTTGTCCAGTGATAAATTAGAGCATGTTCAGTAATCATTCCTCCAACAACTAAGAAAGAATTACATACAGAGAAGTTAGTTTTTGGTTGGAATTAAAACACAGCCAAGAGATGCTAAAAGACACAATTTCAGTTTAGCCAAGGAGTAGGGTCTTAGTGTCAGCCCAAGTCCTTGTTCCTTATTTTTGGCTCTGAGGATATATTCAGCTTTCAGTATGGGATTCAGGGTCATGTCCTGGTTTATAGGGCTCCAATTCTATGGACAAAGAGCTCTACAAACACTTCACAGACATACTTTGCCACAGAGTCTGCTTTTTTTCCAACACTTCAGTGATTGTATGATTTAAGATGCCCTTTTAGGTTTTTTTTTTGCTTTCAAGATTGTCTCATGGATAGATGTTACAGATACCTACCTATATTTTAAATATAACTGAGATCACGTAGTTTGGTAGCAGTTAGCATTCCAGTTTTAGACTGTGGCATATTTCATATTTATGCAAGAAATCCTCCAACATTCTCAACCAAGAGCTAACTTCAAAGTATAGTAATGGGAAACTTTCTATTTAATTAAAATACATTCTTCCTGACTAAAGAATAAAGTTCCTTATATTTCTTTTTCTCTTTTTTTTTATAGGTTCTAAGATAATATAGATAGCACATAATTTCCCCTGTATTCAGTCCATTGTAACTTAACAAAGAGAAACTTTGCCTTTGAATTTGAGGAATATACTTCCTCCAGAGATAAACTTTTATAATATTTGCTTCAGAACCTAAGAGTTTAATTTGTAATTCTCCATTATATTCTGCCATTGTCAGACTGGAAGCATTTGGAAGAGTAAGGGGAGGAATGTGAAAACCTGACGTTGGTATTAGACTTTTAAACCTTTTTACAGGTATTTTTGCACAATTTATATTAGAATGTGGTATGGAGGCATTTCAGGTTTTCTTAGAGGCTCTATCTTTTGGGCAGTGGGTAGTAGTGTAAGGAAATTAGTCTAAACTCTATCTTGACTGAGTGATTACCTCCCATTTTTCAGAATAGTTTTTAAGATGAGATGAGCTTTTACCCTATTGCTTATTGTTCTATGTGAATTAAATTACTGAATTCTAGCAAGGATTCAAAAAAGACATAAATCATAATTTTATAGCTGAAGACAATTTCATTCAAATCAGGAAAGAAAATATTTCCAGTACTCCATAAACATTCTTCATGGCACCTTAGTCATTAGCTTCTTCCCCTGATTGGGAACGTCCATCATCTCTAATACCAGAGATTAGTTTTGTCTATTTTGGATTTTATATAAATGAAATCATGAGGTATATACTCATTTTTGTCTGATTTTTCTTTTTGTCTCAATATTTTGTTCATGAGACTCATCTATAGTATCAGTTCATTTATTCTAATTGGTATATGCCACATGTAGGAAAATGCCATAATTGACTTGTTTATTTATTGTTGACAGATATTTGAGTTGCTTGCAAATTTTGTTATTAGAAACAGTTTTGTTTTCTCTCAGCACATTACAAATACACTACTGTGGAGAAATAAAGCTGTTTGTCTTTATTTTACTCTGGCGGGAGGGGTTTTGCTTATTGCTTTTAAGAATTGATTTTTGTTTCTATAAATTTTACTAAGATGTATTAATTTTGTAATTTTTGTTTTGGTATTTACTCTGCTTCATATTTATAGTGCTTGATATTTGTTGCTTGGTATCATTCATCAGCTTTGGAAAATTAATTAGTTCTTTAAAATGTTCATGTTTTCTCTCCTTTTGGGTCTTTAATTACACAGGTATTGGTCCTTTTCATGTTTCTTTACTCTATTTTAGATATGTATCTTTCATTTTGCACTTTGTGATTCAGACTGAATCATGTTACTGACATCTTCAAAATCTACAGTCCTCTTCACCTGTGTCTAATCTGCTGTTAAACCCAGTCTATTGAGTTCTCAAGATCAATCATTGTATGTTCACATCTAGAACTTCCATTTTATTCTTTTATGGATTCCAGTGCTCTTATGATATTCTTCATTTTATTATCTTTTTTGAAGATACCAATTGTGTTGATAACGGTGATACCTGATCACTTGTCAGTCTCTTACTGTGCTTTTTTTCTCTCTCTTAGTCCTGTCTCTTGGAATTTCTATTAACTTTTTATTGAATGCTGGCTGTTGGCCATGAAAAATTGGACAGTCTCTGCAGTTAGCTACTGGTGAGAGTAAAAGCAGATTACCATAGCTCAACAAGGTAGAGCTGTTTCCAGCCTCTGGAGGGCCTAGTTATTTTAGAATTCACCCTTTCTTCTGAGGTATAGTCTTTTGGTGTTCCAAACTGAATTCCTGAGGTATTTGTCAGACCCTTTCTCTTTTGTTGAAACCTGTATGCCAGCTTTATATATCTCAATCACAGTTACTCTGTCAACTCTTCCACCTCCTGGCTTCTGATTTCTGCTCAGCTTTTCTTGACCTGTGCACATAAAAATAAGTGGAAACCTAAAGGGTGGAAAACAAGTAGAATTTCAGCTTACCTCATTGAATTTTTCTTCTCTATAGTATCTACCCCAGCCTTGGTTCTTTGATAGTTCTCACGTCTTCAAAAAGATATTCATTGAGTTCTATATGCTACAGCTTCAGTTCAGTTCAGTTCAGTCGCTCAGTCATGTCTGACTCTTTGTGACCCCATGAATCGCAGCACACCAGGCCTCCCTGTCTATCACCAACTCCCGGAGTTCACCCAGACTCACATCCATCGAGTCAGTGATGCCATCCAGCCATCTCATTCTCTGTCGTCCCCTTCTCCTCCTGCCCCCAATCCCTCCCAGCATCAGAGTCTTTTCCAATGAGTCAACCCTTCGCATGAGGTGGCCAAAGTACTGGAGTTTCAGCTTTAGCATCATTCCTTCCAAAGAAATCCCAGGGCTGATCTCCTTCAGAATGGACTGGTGATCTCCTTGCAGTCCAAGGGACTCTCAAGAGTCTTCTCCAACACCACAGTTCAAAAGCATCAATTCTTCGGCACCTGT
>NW_011495034.1:16117950-16169467 GCF_000754665.1 Bison bison bison | reverse complement strand
AGGCAGGTCAGGTGGTCTGGTATTCCCATCTCTTTCAGAATTTTCCACAGTTTATTGTGATCCACACAGTCAAAAGCTTTGGCATAATCAATAAAGCAGAAATACATGTTTTTTTGGAACTCTCTTGCTTTTTCCATGATCCAGCGGATGTTGGCAATTTGATCTCTGGTTCCTCTGCCTTTTCTAAAACCAGCTTGAATGTCAGGAAGTTCACAGTTCATGTATTGCTGAAGCCTGGTTGGGGAATTTTGAGCATTACTTTACTAGCATGTGAGATGAGTATTCTTGCCTTGAGAACCCCATGAACAGTATGAAAAGGCAAAATGATAGGATACTGAAAGAGGAACTCCCCAGGTCAGTAGGTGCCCAATATGCTACTGGAGATCAGTGGAGAAGTAACTCCAGAAAGAATGAAGGGATGGAGCCAAAGCAAAAACAATACCCAGCTGTGGATGTGACTGGTGATAGAAGCAAGGTCCGATGCTTTAAAAGAAATATTGTATAGGAACCTGGAATGTCAGGTCCATGAATCAAGGCAAATTGGAAGTGGTCAAACAAGTGATGGCAAGAGTGAATGTTGACATTCTAGGAATCAGTGAACTAAAATGGACTAGAATGGGTGAATTTAACTCAGATGACCATTATATCTATTACTGTGGGCAGGAATCCCTCAGAAGAAATGGAGTAGCCATCATGGTCAACAAAAGAGTCCAAAATGCAGTAGTTGGATGCAATCTCAAAAATGACAGAATGATCTCTGTTCGTTTCCAAGGCAAACCATTCAATATCACAGTAATCCAAGTCTATGCCCCAACCAGTAACGCTGAAGAAGCTGAAGTTGAACGGTTCTATGAAGACCTACAAGACCTTTTAGAGCTAACATCCAAAAAAGATGTCCTTTTCATTATAGGGGACTGGAATGCAAATGTAGGAAGTCCTGGAGTAACACCTGGAGTAACAGGCAAATTTGGTCTTGGAATACGGAATGAAGCAGGGCAAAGACTAATAGAGTTTTGCTCAGAAAATGCACTGGTCATAGCAAACACCCTCTTCCAACAACACAAGAGAAGACTCTACACATGGACATCACCAGATGGTCAACACCGAAATCAGATTGATTATATTCTTTGCAGCCAGTGATGCTACAGCTTAGTCCATCATTAGTGGAGTTTGAAATTTCAGATATTCTTTTGCATCTCACTTCACCACAAACTTACCTCTTTTAGTATTAATCAGACTAGCAATTTTAAATTTATTTTTATGATAATTCTTAATAGTATATATCTCTCTCTCAGTAGACTGTGAACTCTAAGAGGGAAGTGCCTGTGTGTGTTTTTATGCACCACTGCATATCAAGTAAACTAGCAGAGTGCTTGATGCAGAGTATGAAATCAAATATTATGTGAATGAATGAATGAGTAGGGAGTTTGAGTATGTAGAAAGAGTCAGATAAAACATTAAGCTAAAATAACAAGGCAAAAGTAAAATCCTAATCCAGAACAAAAGAACAGAAAAGCTTATCAGGAATACATTATTTCATAAGATGGATCTTAGAAAGATGGCTGCAGGCAGTCGTCGAACTGAGAACAATATTTTATTCAAGGCTTTATGAGAACTTGTAGGCAGAAAGGGAGTTAGTAAAGGCTCTGACAACATAAATATCTGGACGGTAGAATATTTATGAGGATTAAATAAGACGTTATGTTGAAAGTGCCTGTCACCATGCCTAGAGAGTATAATAGGTATTCAACTACAATGGTTAATGGAGTCCCATTCCCAAATAGTGAAAACTGATTTAAAAAATTCTATGTGTTTAGAATTCTCATACTCTGCGTTTTCAAAGGAGAAAGTTAGTATTGTTGATTATAGGATCTCATATTTGAAAGGCACTCTGAATATTACTGATATAAGATAAAGCACACTGGAAGTAGGTTGATTCCTTGAGGGCTCTAACTAAAAGTAAACAAGTGGAAAGGTCTATTTTGTAGCTCAGGTATTAGGATTGATTTGGGGATAAATAAAAAATATTTGATAATTTTGTTTAAATGAATTAGGAGTGAATATAATGTTTAATTCAAGATAGTTCAAGTTAAAAACAATGAACACTATTTTTCATATCTAATTGCCATTGATCTCCTGCAAGTGAAAGAGATTAGAACATTATCTCAGTAGACCATGAGCATAGAATTAATATATATATATATATATATGAGCATAATTAATATATTTTTAGGATTTGGCATGAGAATCTTCTTTCTTTAATTCTGGGGAGGAGAGGATTTATTTATTTGTTCATTCAGTAGATATGCACTGAGTGAGTATTATGTGGCTGGGTGTCTTAGGCACAGGGAATATAGTCAGGTTGGTGGGGAAACATTACTGAGCACCCAGCTACGGTAAGCTGAGTGTGTATAACTGCACATTGAGGGAGGTTAGACAACCAGAAATGAAAGTTTAAATATACTGTCTGAATGAAATGCCCAACAGAACACATTTGATGTCAGGAATACTAAGTGTAGCATATGTAGATTCTGGCCTGCATTGCTGCAGGGTCTGAGAATATAATTGTTTCCCAACAGTGCAATTTTTAATGCACATCTCCATAGAAAGATGCAGGGCTGGATGACTGAATTTAAGAGCCAATTTCTAATGTCGCTGTCAGTGTATGATATAGATGCTTTTTCCATGAAGCAATGTAGCTTCATTATTAAGAGAAGGTAGGCAACCTGATGTCAAATCCTGATTCTGTCACTTTTTAACTGGATGACCCCAGACAAGATACTTAACTTCTGCATCTTCATAAAATGACAGTAAGATAATGATCGCACCTATTTCATAGGCTAGCTAGTTAGGCTTGAAAGAGACAATGCATGTTAATGCTTTAACAAGTTAAAGCTGCTAGTTCTTCTTAGATGTGACTTTATATCTCATTTATTGGGAACGGAAAGTGAAAATAAAAGACAGTGTATGTCAGACAACATCATCCTTTCCCATCCCATCAAAAGACACATTAACAAATCATCACCTTTTTCAATTCCTAGAACTGCCACTTTTTTCCCCCTATACTTCAATTCAGAAGAATGTTATTGTCAACATTCTTGCCAAAATGTTAGTGACCCTTGACAAGCACCATTAGTCGAAACTCCAGCAGGCACAGCATGTTCTGCAGGGGTCCATGGTAACTCATCAGGTTGCATTGTTTTCAAAAGATGCTTTAGAGCCAAACACTCTGTGCAGTGGGTTAGTCCTACCCACACACCATTTACAGAAGTGACCTGAGATATTTATAATAATTACAAGGGGAAAATGTAGACCCTAACAAGTCACATGAATTTGCTATTATTTTCCATTATAGCTTTTAAAAAAATAATGAGATGGCTGGAGAAGACCTTATTGAAAGTTAATACCAAGAAAATCCAATACTTCTTTTTTCTTGTGTCTGAAATATTCTCTTTTGTTACCAACTGTCATATCAATTCCTCTGTGACCAAAAGGGAGAATTTATCTATTATTTTACAAAGAAAAAAATATAAAACTTTTATTTTCCCCTCAGTGTAACTTGGTATGTTACATAGAAAGCAAATTTTATCTCATTAAAGAGCTATTATGTCTGCTCATTTGACTTGTTTATTTACATAATGAGAGATTGCAGTCCACTTCATTATGGAGTCACTACCACATGGTGGGAGAGCTACGAGGTGTTGGGATGCAGAAATGAATAAGACAAGTCCTTTTTCTTGGGGAGCTAAAGGTGTAATTGCAGATGCATGATACACAGAAAAGTAAGTGTCAAACAACATGGTAAGTGCAAATGCTGGAGGAGTGTGTCTATAAGGGGAAGAAAGAAGAGAGGTCATTTGGATATTATTAATGAGATCAGATTTGAAATAGATCATATTCACAGATATTGAAATCCCTTAGGAATATAAGAAGAGGTAGTTTATAGGTGTTGATTTGGCTCCTAAGGCAATGGCCTTAAGCAAAAGGTTAAGGAATGAGGAGCAGTTGCTAAGAGATGGTAGGATGAGTGTCAATCAGGGAAGAAGAATGATGAGCCACTTAGTTGGAAGACAGTAGTGTATTCTCCTATCCCAACCAATGGTTTGTAGGAATGTGGTTGGTCTACACAGGAGCAGACTTGTATGAGGACCGCATTTCTATTAAGACAGGTTAGAGAGAAAGCAATTTGTGAAATCTGAGGATGAGAAGGAATTTAGAATGTAAGAATGAGAGTTCACTAAGGAGCAGATCAGAAAAGCAAAGCTATAGAACAGAATTTATGGAAAAGATTACCCTGTTTGATGACTAAGGATTATGGTGATAAGAGGGATCTTGGAAAATGAGTAACTTTCAATATTTTAAAGTATTTTGCTGCCTAGCTGACTGTGACCTGGGCAGTGTTTGGCATGGTCTCAGAGATGTAGGTAACAAAGTTTGCAACAGGCTAATGGGTTTCCTATTCTTGATGATGATTATCTTTTAGCCTAAAGAGCAACATCAATAGCCCTAGTTAGGAAGTTCTGGAGAGTACCAAAGTTCCAAAACAATTAGCAGGTTAGACTTGTTCTGAACAAGTCTTAGGGTGATTGCAGCAGTTCATAGAATTTGTCCAGTCTCAGAGTTATTTGAAACAATGTAGTAGCTTTTTGACATGTGTCAGCATAGACACAAGAAAATAAAGGGAGACAATGAGAATCACCATTATCTTACTCTCGGGATAGATAAACACACCTTTGGGAACTGAGACATAAGGGATTCACATAGTTAAAATATTAGCAAATGAATTTGCCAATAGTTTGTGATCAGGTTGAAGATAAGCAAGTGAAGGGTTAAAGGTTAGCTACTGCTTTGCTCTCAGATTCATTGCCTGACTTTCCTTTGCTCTGTTTTTGTCACAGACAGGTGTGTTTTCTTTGTCTTCTGACCTTTGCACAGCGTAGAGGTTTGCACAATGGTGAACACTGGCAGAATACTCGAGGGCACCAGGAGGGGACACATGGGGCATTTATCCTTTGTTTCTGATGTCATCTCCAGCAGTGACTGTCTCCTTTCTGGGTGCAGCTTCCCCAGGAAAGCCCTTCCATGTAGAACTTTACTACAGTTCTTATTCCCAGGATGGACCTGGCTTCAAAGGCTCCAAGTCACCAATTCCTCCTATCATTAGCAGTTTCCTGTTCTCACTAAACTCCAGGTCCCTTCCCCATCATCCTTGCCTCTTTATATCTTCCAGTATTTAGATCACCAATTTGCTCAAATGCAGTTCCTCTGTTTGAAAGACCTAGAAAAGTTTCTCATGTACTTTCTTATTTCCCTGCCATATCCTCACTCTTACAGAGGACAAATATTCAATAAAAATTTGATGGAGTATAAAGGATTAAGAGGAGGAGAAACATGTAAATGAGCAAAGCCCTCAAATAAAAACAGCAAAAAACAAGATGGCTGGAATCAAATGGGTTGATTGCAGTTGTCCATGGTGAGGTATGTGGCCAATGAAGGGGGGATGTAGGGTCAAGGCCTTTTACTGAAACGACCTTTGTGTTTCCAGACACATCAACCTCTTAGTATAATCCTTTTTCCTTGAATTAAAAAGAAATTAGAAACAATAAGGTCCTGCTGTATAGCACAGAACTGTATACAATATCCTATGATAAACCATAATGGAAAAGAATATTAAAATATATGTGTGTGTGTGTGTGTAACTGAATCACTTTACTGTTAAGCAGAAATTAAACACAACATTGTAAATTAAAAAAAAAATAGAATTTTAAGGCCTCGCATATTTGTAATCAGTGTAGTTTCAGTTCCTGAAATCTTTTACTTAGCCTTTGTAAATTTGTTTAAACCTTGAAGCTTTCCCCCCAGCCCCAGTGGGGAGTGTACACCAACTGGAAACTGGAGGCACCCCTGCCTATGTCTGGAAGTCATTTATTATTTCAGGTTTCTTAATCTCAGCATCTGCTCATACCTTTCAAAGTGAGCCTTTTCTGATGAGTGCCCTAGGAAAACAAGGACAATTCACAGTGCAAGTTAAAAATAATGACTTGATGTCACAGAAAAGAAGGACAATGACAATTGCCCAGGACACTCAGAATAGCTTTTTACCACTCTCTAATATATGTGTTCTGAGTGTCCTGGGCAATTGTCTTCCATTCTGTGCCATTAGCCTTCTGCCTTAAGTGGTGGCGGGAGATGTTTTATAGGAAAAGAGACACCCTGACGGGAATAAGCAAACACCTGATTATCTTTCAGCCCTGAAATACGCATGTCCTGGTACTCTACAACACCATTAAACATCTCTGTTGCTACAACTCACACTGAATCAACAGCCCCTTCATTTAATATTAGTAATCGACACAAACACCATGGAACATACGGACCCTGAACACAGCATAGAGGTTATCCAACAAACATTTAAGTTGTACCTCGTATCCTAGGCCTTCAGGAATGAAGAAGAAATAAGAACAATATGTGATAAAGGAAAACTAACAGAAATTGTCACCAGTAGGCCTACCATTTAAAAAATGGTGAAGGAACATTCTCAAAACAGAAAGAAATCTGATAAAAACTGTAGGTTTACATGCAATGTAAGCAATGACATAGAGAGATTCTGTGGACACTTTATCTAATTTTTCCCAATAATAACGTCTTGCAAAGATACAGTACAATATCTCAACCCAGGATACTGATACAATCAAGATACAGAACGTTTCTGTCATGACAAGAAGTCATCATGTTTTACTTTTATAGCCACATTCCCTTCCCTCCCACCCTGTCCCAGCAACCACTAAATTGTTCTCCATTTCTATAATTTTATCATTTAAAAAATGCTATGTAAATATAATAGGTAATCTTTTGGGAATGGCTTTTTTCATGGGCATAATTCTTTGACATTCACTCAGATATCTATGGGGCTTCCCAGGTAGCTCAGTTGGTAAAGAAGCCACCTGTAATGCAGGAGACACTGGTTTGATTCCTGGGTCAGGAAGCTCCTCTGGAGAAGGGATAGACTACCCACTCCAGTATTCTTGGGCTTTCCTGGTGGCTCAGATGGTAAAGAATCTGCCTGCAATGTGGAAGACCTGAGTTTGACCCCTGGGTTGGGAAGAGCCTGTGAATGTGGGCATGGCAACCCACTCCAGTATTCTTGCCTGGAACATCCCATGGACAGAGGACTCTGGTGGGCTACAGACCATGGGGTTGCAAAGAGTCAGACATGACTGAGAGACTAAGAACAGCACTGATAGTTGTGTTTATCAATATTTCATTACTTTTTATTGCTGAGTATTATTCCATGGTATGGATGTACTGGAGTTTGTTTATCCATTCACCTATTAAAGGACATTGGATTGTTTCTAGTTTTTGACTATTATGAATTAAACACCTGTAAACATCTCTCAACAGATTTTTGTGTCAACATGAGTCTTCATTTCTGTGTGATAAATGCCTAGGGTCACAAATACTGGATTGTTTGTAGCCATGTGGTTTTTTAAAGAGATTGCCAAACTGTTTTTCAGAGTGAATATACAATTTTGCATTCCCACCAGCAGGGTATGATAGTCTCGTTTCTTCACCTCCTTGCCAGCAATTATTGTTGTCATTATTTTTTATTTTAGTCATCTTGATAGTTGTGTACTGATACCTTACTATTTTAGCTTGTATTTCCTTAGTGGCTTATGATGTTGAACACCTTTTCATGAGCATATTTGCCATCTTTATATCTTCCTCGGTGAAATGTCCCTATTTTGAAAGTTCTTCAAATATTTTAGATACCAGTCCTTTGTTGTATTATAAAGTTTGCAAAATATTTCTCCCATTTTGTAACTTGTCTATTCACCCTTTTAACAAAGTCTTTTGTAGAAACAAAGTTTTTAAAGTTTTCATAAAGTCCAACTTACTAATCTTTCTTTTTATGGATTGTGATTTTGGTATCGAGCCTAAGAACTCTTCACCTATCCTTAGACTTTAAAGATTTTCACTTAGTTTTTTAAAATCTAAATCTAAAAGTTTTATAGCTTTCCATATAGCTACATTCAGAATTTAATTTTTGTATGAGATTTTGGCCAAAATTCCTCTTTTTGTTTTGTTTCTTTTGTCTATACATGTCAATTGCTCCATCATCCATTTGTTGAAAAGGCTATCTTTCCTCCATTAAATTGATTTTTCATCTTTGCAAAGGTTCTTTTTTTCACAGATTTCTTTCTGTTTTAAGAATGTTCTTTAGCCTTTTTTTTTTTAATGGTAGGCCCATTGATGTCAATATCTGTTTCCTTCATCACACATTGTTTTTATTTCTCATTTATTCCTGAAGGATATTTTTTGCTGGGTTTAGAATTCTTGGTTGGCAGTTTTTTTTCTCTTAGGACTTGAAGATATTTTGCCATTTCTGTCTGGTGTCTTTGGTTTCTGACAGGAAATCTACAGTCATTTAAATTGTTGTATCATCCTTTTCTGGCTGCTTTCAAGATTTTTTTCTTTGACTCCACATTTCAGAAGCTAATTATGTTGTGTCTTGGAGTGGATTGGTTTGGGTTTATCTTGTTTGGGGTTTATTTAGCTTCACAGATGGGGCTTCCATGGTTGCTCAGATGGTAAAAAATCCACTTGCAGTGCAGGAGACACAGGTTCTGTCCCTGGGTTGGAAAGATCCCCTGGAGGAGTGCAACCCACTCCAATATTCTTGCCTGGAGAATCCCATGGATAGAGGAGCTGCGAGGGCTACAGTCCATGGGGTCTCAAAGAGTTGAACATGATTGAGAATTCACACACACACATACACACAGCTTCACAAATCCCTTTAGGGCTATACTCAGCCATTGTTTCTTTGGGTATTTTTTCCTACCCTCTTTTATCATTCTCTCTTGGATTCTAATGACACAAATATTAGATTTTTTTTTTATAGTCTCATTGGCCCCTGAGGCTATGTTTATTTTTTTCTTCCATTTTTCCCTCTTCAGATTGGGGTAATTTCTTTTGTTCTGTCTTCCAGTTCATTGGCTTTCCCCTTCCCTTTCCCCTTCATTCTGCTGTTGAGTCCAGTCCCCAAACTTTTTTCTTTCATTATTGTATTTTTTATCTCTAAAATTTCCAACTGGATCTACTTTATGGCTTGTATTTCTCTCCTGAAACTTTTAATATCTTTAAAAATCTGTATTTTTAAAAATGTTTAAGGTTATAATTCTGGAGTAGGAAATAGTAACTCACTCCAGTATGTTTGCCTCGATAATTCTGTGGACAGAGGAGCCTGGTGTGTTACAGTCCATGGGGTTGCAAAGAGTCAGACATGACTGAGCGACTAACACTACACTAGGCTGTAATTGTTCATTGAAACATTTATCATGACTTTACAATTTTTCGTCCGATAATTCTCACATCTCTGTCATTTTAGTGTTGGCACTACTGGTTGTCTTTTTTCCTTTTTGTCTGAGATCTTCTTTGCTCCTAATATGAGGAGTGCTTTTTCCTTTCTTGTATTGTGCTCTGAGATGGAATCTTATTTAAATCATCTGTTTTAGCTGGCTATCTGTGATGCCCCTGGAGCAGTAAAAGTGGAAGGGTGTTGCCTTATGTTACAGCCAGGAGAAGGTTGAAATTTGGGTTCTACACTTGTCCTGCATTGAGACCCAAGGTGGAGGTGTGGCGCTCTTTTACAGCTAGGGAGGAGTGGGAATTCCAGCTCTTTGTAGTCCCTACTGAAAGCACAGTAGTGGTGGCCTCTTACCACTGGGGTGCTTGTGGAAGTCTTTGTCTTCCACTAAGCATCTCTGACAGTACTCCAGTGGGGAGGATGAAGAGGAGTGTCTTGTTACTATGAGGTGGGAATGGAAGTCCTGGTTCCTTGCTTGACCTTTGTTGACACCACCTAGATAAAGTGTTGGGCAAGCTTTTACAACCTTGCTAGGGTGGAAGTCTTGGCTTCTCATTTGCCCTTTGCTTGCATAGGTGAGATTGTGGACAGAAGACAGTCTTCCCAACTCCTGGCCCCCCACCCCACTACTGTAATATGACCGAGACAGCTTTAATTATTCCCTCAGCTTGTCCAAACTATATATAGCCTTCTTTCTGTCTATAGGTCTGTGACTTTCTTTTTCATATAGCATTTACTTTAGAAAACTTCTAATTCCTTTCTCTGCCTCTGAGATACAAATCTTTTTAAAAGCTTCTAGCCACTTAAACAACCCACTAATGTCTTTCTCAAGGACCTTGGAACCATCTTTTTGAAATGTAAATATGGAAGGAGATAGTATCTCTATCTTTGAATCTCTGTTGACAGAGTAGGAGCCTAACTTTAGTGGTCAGTTGCCAATTACCAAACCCAGATGACCTAATTACAGATAAGAACATTTGCAGAGTCAGCAATAACAGTGCGCTGAACACATCCCCTTCATCAACTTCATCCTCTGGTTCTTCTCCACTAGCTCATCCCCAATGCTTAAAAACCTCCTGCTTTTTGTTTAGGTGGAGTTCAGTTTAATCTCTCTCTCCTACGGCAGTAGTCTTGAAAAACTGTTTAACTCTGTCACAAGCAGTTTTTGTCTTGACGAGTGTTTGGTTGGAGTGGAGTGATTGTTGTCTAAAAGCTTCTGGCTTGCTGCACTACCCCTTTCTCACTCCTTTGGCTGGAGAAAGTGTGATTTTGTAGAGGTTTTTCACATCTGTACCTTTTGGCACCTCTGGATTGCTGACATGTTTCAGATCCAAACCTGGAATACGTGAACTAAAAAATCCCCGCAGTGAACTCACTACTGTGTTGTTCTTTAAGTCTCATGTCCCTAGTCGGTCTGACTTCTCACCACCTTTCAGAGTCTTTTGGAGTTTGTGTTATGCACATTGTGCCAGGAATTTAGTTATAATTAGTGTGGGTGTCAGGGAAGGAGAAGGAAAAAAAAAAAAAACCCTCTACCCCATCTTTTCAAAAGTGAAAGTCCTAACTCTGTTTTCTCCCATCACATTTGATCTTCAAATGGCCACTTGACCTCTTCAAACTCTTGGCAACTGTCATTATGAGAGAGACTTTATTCCCATAAGTGATAACACATTAATATTTTTTTGTGATCATTCAAAGATTTACAGTCATTGACATTATATTTAAGGAGTTGAACTGCTTTTCCTTATCTTTCATAGCTAAATGTAATGTTGAAACAAGCTATGATAATAAGAATGGGTTTAGAATTTAATCAAACTCTTCCATGTTGGATACTTAAAAACAATAACAAGTCTGTAATTCCTGGGATATGTTGTTGTTGTTTAGTCACTAAGTTGTGTCCGACTCTTTGTGACCCCATGGACTGTAGTTGCCAGGCTCCTCTGTCCATGGGATTCTCCAGGCAAGAATGCTGGAGTGGGTTGCCACCTAGGAGATCTTCCTGACCCAGTGATTGAACCCATGTCTCCTGCATTGGCAGATGGATTCTTTGCTGCTGAACCTCCAGGGGAAGCCACACTCATTGGATACCTTGGACCATATCTCATTCAGCAGTTCTTCACATACAGTTTCCAGATGCCCAATAACACACACGTACCCGACTGTTGACATGGTTACCCAGGTGGTAGAGAAACTCCTTGGTCACATTCAGCCCTCCATGTTGGACAGTGCCAGATGATACACATTAGATCTTCCAACTTAATGAACTGGAGGAAGAGAACAGTCAGATATCCCTGAACTAAGGCTGGCCTCCCAAGATCCCTAGAAAATTTGCTTACTGAGAAAGGGTGACCCACAAGAAAGCCTAGCAACTTCTGGCCATTGCTGTATCTGTGAAGGCTGAGATGGCTGATCAATAGCTCATGACATGCATATAATGCATTGGCTGTACATTAGCTGGGAAACTGCCTTAAGTGTAGAGACTATGGTTTCTCTATCTGATTATTTTCTCCAGCTCCTATTCTACTACAGTGCCAGGAATGTGGTGGAACTTAATGCTCAATAACTGGACATTAAATAAATTTATAAAAGAGTAGATATAGTCATTGATAGGTTTTACATTGCTATGGTAGTTTTAACCTTTCGTTATTTAAAAATGTCTCCCAATAAAAGGAAGTGGTTATAATTGAAATTAATTTTTAAAATAAGTAACCATCTTCCTATTTGTTAAGTTTTAGAACATCCATAACCAAGGAAGAATGGAAGATGTGTGTGTGTGTGTGTGTGTGTGTGTGTGTGTACTCAGTCATGTCTGACTCTGTGACCCCATGGATTGTAGCCTTCCAGGCTCCTCTGTCCATGGAATAGTCCAGGCAAGAATACTGGAGTTGCTTGCCATGCCCTTCTCCGGGGGAATCTTCCTAACCTAGGGATCAAACCTGTGTCTCTTGTGTCTCCTGCATTGTAGGTGAATTCTTTACCAACTGTGCTACCTGGGAAGTCCATGTAAAATAGATATCCAGTGGGAATTTGCTGTATGACCCAGGGAAACATTACCATAACTAAATTGCCAGACCAATATTTTTTAGCTCTACCAATATAGAGAGCATAGATTCCATCTTAATACTGAAAGTGAGAGGTACTTTGAAATCTCTCAACTGTGTACAGATGTATTCTGCAGTTGGAAGCATCAAACACCAGGCTGACAGCTAACATCACAGACATTTGAACACAAACAAAAGGCGGATACGATTTGATGATTTGCTTATTTTTCAAAGTTCTGAGAAAAATGCATGGACATTTCATTTGGCAAACAGAAGACAAAAGGCCAAGCACATGTACCATTTCTCATCTCAAATGGGCACGTTTTCTACCGTGCTTGTTTTGTCTTGTGACTGTTCTACATTGCCTTGAAATATATCTGCAGTCTGTTCTTCTAAAACTGGTATTTCTTAAAAAGCTCAGCTTCAAAAATGTCAGACATAATGAAAAATGAAAATCACAAAAGAGAAGGTTGTTCACAGCCCCTCCCCTGGGGTTCCCTCATGTTTCTGGGTCACCATGCCGACTCTCCCTGGGTAGAAATAACATCCATGATATACTTAGCGGGAACCCCTTGTGATCAGGGTCACAGTGGTCTCCAAATAAACAAAGCCAATCCTCTCCTTGAAGACAATGAGCATCTGTTCAGAAATATTCCACACCACCCACCAAAGCAGCTCCAAAAAGTTCTCCTTTCAAAGCATAAGGGAAAAAAGAAAACTCCTTTGGAAAAAATTATAAAAGGGCACTTTATTTTCATCATGTGGGGCTTGAGCAGATGAAGGGCATGGAAGCAGAGGACTGCCAATGAGGGAAAAGGATTTGGCTGAATTTGATGAAGACCATCTGAGGGAGGCAGTGAATAAGCACTGAAGTTCTGATGAAGTGGGGACCGACAAGCTCAGATCAACACAGAGGAGAAACAAATGACACAGAATCTCAGAAGATTAAAGCCAGAAATGACCTTTACAGGTTATAAAATACATTTCTGGTTAAAAGAAATAATAAAAGAAGAAAAAAATCCATTCATATCTCTTTAGATGGGGCAACTGAAGTCAAGAGAGAAGTAGCCTACACAAGTTTCATGTATGTTTCTATGCTTGTGCTATTAATATTTATATCACTGATTATGTTAGCTACTGCTAATCTTGTGCTCTTGTACCAAATCCTGTGAAGAAGTGCTTAAAATCTTATATTCTGGAATTGAAGAGGACCAAATTTGAATACCAAGTATGCTACTTACTATAGATATTCGACCTTAGATTATATAATTTACCTCTCTCAAATGCAGCTTCTTTATTTGGAAACTTTGAAATATTAGTAGCTTTCTCACTGGTTGTGCTGACAATTAAGTAGAGGATGTAGGTAATAAATTTAGCAAGACACCAAGCATATGATAAATGATCCAAAAATATTAATTATATCAACTGTAGTGAATTATTATTATATTTATGTATTATTTGATATTTTATATTAACTGTTAGTTTTATTTCATATTGACATATCAACTTGTTTTTATCTTTGTATAAATATTCAATATTCTATACTTATTCCAATATTTATGCTTATATGAATATAAATTTTATTTGCTATATGCTATACAAACTGAAAAGGATGACAATCATATACTTAATCTAAAATTCTCATAAGCAAAAGACCAATCATAAAATGGGCAGAAGACCTACATAGACACTTTTCCAAAGAAGATAACCAGATGACCAACAGACACATGAAAAGATGCTTAGCATTGCTAATTATTAGAGAAATGCAAATCAAAACTGCAATGAAGAGTCACCTCATGCGAGTCAGAATGTGCTTGTATGCTAAGTCGTTTCAGTCATGTCCAACTATTTGTGACCCTGTGAACTGTAGCCCACCAGGCTCCTGTGTCCATAGGATTCCCTAGGCAGGAGTACTGGAGTGGGTTGCCATGCCCTCCTTGATGGGTCAGAATGGCCATCATCAAAAGTCTATAAATAATAAATGTTGCAGAGGGTTTGGGGAAAGGAAATCCTCCTACACTGTTAGTTAGACTGTAAAAAAATCGATGCAGCCACTATGGAAACAGTATGGATGTCCCTCAAAAAACAAAAAATAGAGTTACCATAAGATCCAGCATTTCCACTCCTGGATGTATATCTGAAAAAGATGAAAATCTAATTCAAAAGGATACCTGCAGCCTAGTGTCCATGACATCACTATTTATAATAGCCAAGACATGAAAGCAACCTAAGTGTCCATCAGCAGATGGATGGATAAATAAGATGTGGTACAGAGACACAATGGAATACTACTCAGTCACAGAAGGACAAAATAATGCCATTTGCAGCAACAGGGGTAGACCTAGAGATTATCATACCAAGGGAAGTAAGTCAGACAGAGAAAGACATACTATATCACTTACATGTGGAACCTAAAAAATGCTACAAATGAACTTACTTAAAAAACAGAAACAGATTCATAGAGATAGAAAACAAGCTTCTCTTTTCCAAAGGGAAAGAGAGGAGGAGGGGGTAAATTAGGAGTTTGGGATAAACAGGCACACATTACTTTATATAAAATAGATAAACAACAAGGAATTACTGTATAGCACAGGAAACAGCAACCCATAATGGAAAAGAACATATATATAACTGAATCTCTTTGCTATACACCTAAAAGTAACACAATATTGTAAATCAACTATACTTCAAAAAAAAATAAAAGAAAATTCTTATTTTAGTCACTAGGGAATTTCATTTTGGCAAACTATCAACTGTTTTTTATGGAGTAAGTACAAAATCTGTAGTTTCAACTAGTTCACTAATAAAAACTCTAAATAATAGCAGGTTTTACAAGGTAATTGTGAAGATTAAGTAAGATATTATATATATGGCATATGACATTTTGTCTAATTTCATATATGAAAGTGTATGAAAAGTACTATTGTTTCAAAAATTCTCAAAAGCAATAGCAGTGTTTGTGCAGAGCTATAGTTATAGGTATTAATATACAACATTGAATTCAATGCTTTAAATATTGAATATAGTAAATATTGATATAGTATGTGTCTTATATATGCAGTCACTGCAACTTTTCCTAGCTTTCGTGAGTATTGTGCTTTCTACTCCCATCTTGATACTTGTAACAGACCCTAGAGTATCTGCGTTTCTCCTAACTCTCAAACGCACACTGTGCAGTGATTTTATAAAGGGAACTCACACAGAGAAGAAACACCAGGCAATCCAGTTAAAACCCAAACTCTCAATGCTTCCAGTAAGTAGCCTAAATGGCCAAACGCCCTTCACAGCTTTCGAGAGGGCCATTCTGTCTGCCAGCTTTGTTCCAAATTGTTCCATTTGGAAACATTCATGGCACATCAGTGCGCTGCTGGCATGCCTGAAGTGAATCTGACTGTCAAAGGCATGGGTCCTTCCTCGGCTGCCAGCTTGGTTCAGAATATCCTAGGGGATAATGAGAACCGATTTCTAACTGCATTATATGTTCAAATTCAGAAGCTTCTTCATTAGGCAAGGCTGGTTATGAGTATTATTTCAGTGGGACCTATGTGAACAGAAAGTGCCAGAAACTGGGAAAGGTATGAGATTTTACCCTTCCTGTAAGCCAACAAGCTCATCTGTCACAGTTTCACAGAGGTTGGCAGAAAACACAAGACTTGTGGGTCAGAGACAGAAGACTTGGTCACAGCAAGCAAGACAACATGAGCTTCATGTTCCTACTGGTATCCCCTGTCCCCAGAAGCTATGGGGCAATGCAGAAGTGTATGCTATACACGGGGCTTCTCAGCTGGCATTAGTGGTAAAGAACCCGCCTGCCAGTGCAGGAAGCATAAGAGATGCAGTTTCAATCCCCGTGTCCGCTGGAAGAAGGCATGGCAACCCACTCCATTATTATTGCCTGGAGAATCCCAGGGACAGAGGAGCCTGCTGGGCTACAGTCCACAGGGTCACAAAGAGTGGGATATGACTAGGGCAATTTAGCACACATGCACACATGCTACATACACAGTGGGTCTGTTTCTCAGTCAAGAAATCCTAGTTTTGGAAAATATCCTATCTTATAAAGAAGATTTGCCACCAGAATCAGCTCAGGAAAGAAATCCATCCTCTGCCCCAAGAGAGACACTATCTTTATTTTCCATGCTGTTTGCTCTACAAATATCTTTGCAAAGATAGTCCAGAATAAAAGAGTTCAGTGCCTTTGCCCAGAAGATGGAAGAAACACAAGAAACCTGTGGAGAATTGTCTCTCAACAAGGTGTAATTCAGTGAGGTTGTGATAGCGCCTTATTTGTGCCACCATGGGATGGAGATCCAAGAAAAATCACTTTCATTTCACATCTACATAGGTTTTAAAATAAGCTTTCATTTAAAGGAAGATTTTTGTGGTTAACACCAAGCTAACCTCGCAAATAAAATCTCAAAACAAAACAAATATCTAATATAGCATTACAATGGAGAAAGGCAATGAGCCATACGTTAAAAAGATCATGTAATAGACTCTCACATTAACTACTGTGTGGCAGGGAATAAATTGCTTAAACACCAATATTCTCAAATTTATTTGTACAATGGTGAAAATAATATCTATCATACAAGATAATTGAGAAGCTTGAATAAGATAATATGTCAGATCTTGATTCACATAGTCTTCAACAATAGTGCTTCCCTTCTATAGAGGATAAGTATATAGCAGATGTATATAGGAGATACTGTCGGTACCCTGCTCAGATACTCTGGGATCCCTTTTATCCATTTGATGCATGCATCTAGATATATATCTGCAGATATATATAGCACATACTGTTGGTACCCTGCTCAGATATTCTGGGATCCCTTTTATCTATTTGATGCAAGCTGCTGTAGGTGCTGCTATTAATGGCTCATCACCCCAACCTTCTTTGGAGGACTGCAGTTGGATCATTATGGGCAATGAATCCATTAAAAGAAATGGAGTAGCCCACATAGTCAACAAGAGTCCAAAATGCAGTACTTGGGTCCAATCTCAAAAATGACAGAATGATCTCTGTTCATTTCCAAGGCAAACCATTCAATATCACAGTAATCCAAGTCTATGCCCCAACCACTAATGCTAAAGAAGCTTAAGTTGAACAGTTTTGTGAAGACTTACAAGATCTTGTAGAAGTAACACCAACAAAATATGTCCTTTTCATTATAGGGGACAGGAATGCAAAAGTAGGAAGTCAAGAGATACCTGGAGTACAGGCAAGTTTGCCCTTGGAGTACAGAATGAACCTGAGCAAAGGCTAATAGAGTTTTGCCAAGAGAACACACTGGTCATAGCAAGCACCCTCTTCCAACAAAACAAGACACGGCTCTACACATGAACATCACCAGATGGTCAAAACCGAAAACAGGTTGATTATATTCTTTGCAGGCAAAGATGGAGAAACTCTATACAGTCAGCAAAAGCAAGACTGGGAGCTGACTGTGGCTCAGAACATGAACTCCTTATTGCCAAATTAGGACTTAAATTGAAGAAAGTAGGGAAAACCACTAGACCATTCAGTTATGACCTAAATCAAATCCCTTACAATTATACAGTGGAAGTGACAAATAGATTCAAAAGTTTAGATCTGATAGAATGCCTGAAGAACTATGGATGATTTTTGTAACATTGTACAGAAGGCAGTGATCAAAACTATTCCAAAAAAAAAAAAAAAAAGAAATGCAAAAAGGCAAAATGGTTGTCTGAGGAGGCCTTACAAATAGCTGCGAAGAGAAGAGAAGCTAAAGGCAAAGGAGAAAAGGAAAGATATACCAAACTGAATGCAGAGTTCCAAAGAATAACAAGGAAAGATAAGAAAGCCTTCCTCCATGATCAATGCAAAGAAATAGAGGAAGACAATAGAATGGGAAAGACTAGAGATCTCTTCATGAAAATTAGAGATACCAAGGGAATATTTCATGCAAAGATGGGCACAGTAAAGGACAGAAGTGGTATGGACCTAACAGAAGCAGAAGATATTGAGAAGTGATAGCAAGAATACACAGAAGAACTATACAAAGAAGATCTTCACGATCCAGATAACTACGATGGTGTGATCACTCACCTAGAGCCAGACATCCTGGAATGCAAAGTTAAGTGGGCCTTAGGAAGTATCACTACGAACAAAACTAGTGGAGGTGATGGAATTCCAGTACAGCTATTTCAAATCCTAAAAGAGGATGCTGTGAAAGTGCTGCATTCAATGTGCCATCAAATTTGGAAAGCTCAGCAGTGGCCACAGGACAGGAAAAGGTCAGTTTTCATTCCAATCCCAAAGAGAGGCAATGCCAAAGAATGTTCAAACTACCACACAATTGCATTCATATAACACGCTAGCAAAGTAATGCTCAGCATTCTCCAAGCTAGGCTTCAACAGTACATGAACTGAGAACTTCCAGATGTTCAACTTGGATTTGGAAAAGGCAGAGGGACCAGAGATCAAATTGCCAACATCTGTTGGATTATAGAAAAGGCAGAATTCCAGAAAAACATCTACTTTTGCTTCACTGACTACATTAAAGCTTTTGACTGTGTGGATCACAACAAACTGTGGAAAATTCTTCAAGAGATGGGAATACCAGACCACTTGACCTGCTTCCTGAGAAATCTGTACTCAGGTCAAGAAGCAACAGTTAGAACTGGACATGGAACAATTGACTGGTTTGAAATTGGGAAAGAAGTACATCAAGGCTGTGTATTGTCACCCTGTTTATTTAACTTATATGCAGAGTACATCATGAGAAGTGCTGGACTGGATGAAGCACAAGTTGGAATCAAGATTGCTGGGAGAAATATCAATAACATCAGATATGCAGAAGATACCACCCTTATGGCAGAAAGCAAAAGGGAACTAAAAAGCCTTTTGATGAAAGTGAAAGCGGAGAGTGAAAATACTGGCTTAAAACTCAACATTCAAAAAACTAAGATCATGGCATCTGGTCTCAACACTTCATGGCATAAAGATGGGGTAAAAATGGAAACAGTGACAGGCTTTATTTTCTTGGGCTCTAAAATTACTGCAGATGGTGAATGCAGCCATAAAATTAAAAGATGCTTGCTCCTTGGAAGAAAAGCTATGACCAACCTAGATAGTGTTTTAAAAAGCAGAGACATTACTTTGCCAACAAAGGTCCATCTAGTCAAAGCTATGGTTTTTCCAGTGGTCATGTATGGATATGAGATGAACCATAAAGAAAGCTGAGCACTGAAGAATAGATGCTTTTGAACTGTAGTGTTGCAGAAGGCTGTTGAGAGTCCCTTGGACTGCAGGGAGATCAAACCAGTCAATCCTAAAGGAAATCAGTCCTTAATATTCATTGGAAGGACTGATGCTGAAGCTGAAGCTCGAAACTTAGGCCACTTAGTGTGAAGAACTGAGTCATTGGAAAAGGCCCTGATGCTGGGAAAGGTTGAAGGCAGGAGGAGAAGGGGACAAAAGAGGATGAGATGGTTGGATGGCATCACTGACTCGATGGACATGAGTTTGAGCAAGTTCCAGGAGTTGGTAATGGACAGGGAAGCCTGGTGTGCTGCAGTCCATGGGGTCGCACAGAGTCGGACATGACTGAGCGGCTGAACTGAACTGAACTTTGGTCATTACATAGCCTTTTCTAGTAGTTTCTTGGAGTTATGTCCCCTCTCCCATGGCCAGTGGTGACTGCTGCATATCACAATGGGACAGACACTGCAGCATGTACTCTAGAACTTTCAGAGGGAATAGTTCAGTAGCTCAGTCATGCCCATGTTCGACTCTTTGCAACCCCATGGACTACAGCACATGAGGCTTCCCTTTCCTTCACTGTCTCCCGGAGCTTGCTCAAACTCATGTACTTTGAGTCGGTGATGCCATACAACCATCTCATTCTCTGCCATCCCCTTCTCCTCCTGCCTTCTATCTTTCCCGTCATCAGGTAGACCAACCGAAAACAACATCTTTACTTAGTTTCTTCGCTACTCCCTTTAAGCTACCTTCCCTTCCTTACATGTCTCTCCTTGAGAAGACTCCCTTAATACATCTCTCGAACATAAACCCCCACCTCATGTTCTGCTTGCAATTTGCTCTAAAATGCTATTCAAGCATTGGTCCTTATATTGTACAAATTGAGCAGTGTTCAGCTTTACCAGGGACATTGATACTCTGATTTCCTTTAGTATATAATCTGTAATCTCTCTTTACAGTTTCAAAGTATTGCAAATGATAGGTATATCTGTTTTGTCATCATTTAAAACAAGACACATTTCCCTAATATAACAAATTGAAAGAGGTCAGAGCATTTTAGCAGAGAATTCAGGTGGCATATTGTTTTTTTTTATGTTGTTGACTCACATCTGTAATTAACACTTTATTTTATATTACACACACACACACACACACACACAAACACACATTAGAGTCAGTTAGTTCTGCTCAAGTGCCTGCTTTGAAAATGTGAATTTGTTCCAACATGATTGATATATTAGGGAACAATTTGAGCATGACATGGATTTCTCATTTACTTATGTGCTATTACATCTGTGAGAAACACTAGGTGAATGCAGAAAAGTACACTGAGTTGACTTGAGCTGTGCAAGGGTGCAAAAAATGTGCTCACATATGCATGCACACCTCAAACGTCTACTGCCTATCTTGGTTTACTGCCTATTACAGCCTGTGATGTATTTTGCTCTTCTTTTGTATTTGTGAAACTTTTCTACATTAAAATGAAAACACTCACCCAACATCCCAAAGTTGTTTTAGTGTCCTGGGTTAAAATCACTAAGCATTGTATGCAACAGGGATGCTTTAAGTATTGAAAGAAGTGAGAAAACATGTGGAAATTTCTGAGCAACAGGCATAAAGGAATCCACCTTGGGGACTATCAGAGATAATGCCATGAAAATAAAAGAGAGGTCTATGACTTCAAGTCCTGTGAAGTCAATAAGAACAGGGCCTAAAGGGATAAAAGAAATGGACAGACTGTTAAGCATATGGATTTCAGACCAAAGACAGAACAAAAAAATCAGGAACAGCCTTTCTCAGCATCAAAGAGAAAGCACTGTCTACATGTGAAGACCATAAATGAAGTCATCTAATCCTGAAGATGTGGCGCCTTTTAGTGCTCCAAGTGGCTGGTTTGGTGGCTTCAAACATCACAACAATTTTTAAAGCCTTCAGTTGTCAGGGGAAGCTATGAGTGCAGGTGAGAAAGCCCCCAAAAGAGTTTACTCAGCTTAATTGAAGAAGGTATTCATTGGATTGAATCACCAATTTTGAAGAAATAGATATCTATCAGAAATGCATGCCTCAAAAGACATATATCTTTTCTTTCTTTCTTTATTTAGATTATAATGGACAGACAATGTGATATTAGTTTTGGGTATACCACATAGTAACTTGATATTGTTATACATTATGAAATGATCACCATGATAAGTCTAGTTACCATCCATCATTATATAGAATTATTCAAGTGTTACTGAGTATATGTCCCTATTCTGTACACCACATCTCCATGATTTGTTTATAGATGGAAATTTGTATTTCTTAATTCCCTTCACCTGTTTTGCCTGCCCGTCCCCAACTCTGTCTCCAAGAACATGTATTTTAAAGGCACATCGCATGCTCCAGAATTTAAACCTGCTAAAGATTGCAGCTTTTGATAAACCTCCACTGCTTGGAATAAGTCACCAACTATAATCTTTATCATGGCTATGTTCACAAATAGTTTATCTATTTTAACCATTTAACATGTCTAGAACCCTGTTACCACTTTTACGAGGTTCCTATAATGTTTGTGTGACTTTTGTGAAGTTTTTGAGGGTTTTGTCCTGAATCATTTTTTTGCATAAGTTCCCTGGTGGCACACAAGGTTAAGAATCTGCTTGCAATGCAGGAGACCCGGGTTTGATTCCTAGTCCAGGAAGATCCCCTGTAGAAGGTCATGGCAATCCAATCCAGTATTCTTGCCTGGAGAATCCCACAGACAGAAGAGCCTGGTAGGCTACAGTCCATGGGGTCACAAAGAGTCAGGCATAACTAAGTGACTCACACACACACACACCACAATATTTATTGTACATTTTGCATAGCATGGTGAGTTTCAGGAATGCGTACATCATGTTATAGAAGTACATGTGTGGGTGTCCTTCCCTCTGCCTGGAAGATCCTTCTCCCCTTTTCTATTACTTGACTCCTACTCTTTCTTCAGGTTGAACTCTATTTGTTTAGAAGAGATTACAGTCTTCGGCTCATTGTCCATAGGGCAGACTCGGAGACAGAGATTTTGGAGTACAAGTAGTTTAATTAGAAGGTTATTCTAGGAAGAACTATTAGGAGTGGGCACAAGGCACCTCATGAAGCGAAGGTGCATTCATGAGCAGCTTACATGGAAGGGCACCTGTGGCTCAAGACTGTGGGCCCTCCTGGGAGATGGTGTGGAACTCATCTCAGAGTGGTCCCAGCTGAGGATAATGAAGCTGGACTGTTTACCCTCCTGCTCCCAACTGTCATGGTCTGAAGTCTGCTCTCAAGAGCATTAAGTCCCTGGTACTTCTTGTGCCCCCACATGCAGGCTGAGAGAAATCCTTTAGATGGAAAGCTGCAGGTGTTTGCAGTGGCCTGCTACTAGCATATACTGAAGTGGTGAACGCCCGTGGGATGGGATGTGTGTTGGGGGGTTAGAAAGGAGGTGAAAGAATAGTACCATCTGCCACTGCTCCACTGACTTCCCTGTCAAAGAAAAATACTTTTATTATATACTTCCTTGAACTAACATTCTAACAGTATTTTCTTTGTAGCACTTGCTACGTTGGTCAAATTTCATTTATTGATGGAATTACTTGATGTATATTCAGCTCACACTGGCTCACAAGAGCCACTTGTTCTGCAAACCCATTGATGTCATGTTGGTAGCTTGCAATAGGCTGGTAGAAGTATATAGAACATAGAAATGGCGAACACCACAAAATCTTTTCTCCTTTCCAAGTTTTCCACTTCATCAGCCCACGTCTTTCTGGAGAGCTCATTGTTAAACATTAACGTGCACAGTCACTAAGTGTGTCTGTTTTGTGTCACTAATATATGAACACATCCTTTTTTCTCTAAGTTGCACAGCAGACTGGGGTCCGCCTATGAATGCACTGATTCACAGGCCAGATGAGGCAACTAAGAATGCCTTCTCAGCTTGTGAAGAATGCCTGCCCCGAACTGCAGTATTAATCTTGGCAGAGTGGATATTGACCTTTTCTTGGCAGCAATTAGGACACAGGAACTGTTGAAACTTGAGGCCATCGTTGTCGTCAGGAAAGAGGAGGGTATTTGTCATCCTAATTGTTCTGCTGAGAGGGCATTCATCCAGTCCATCTTAATGCTGAATATTATTTAACTTCAGAGAAGAAGGGGGAGGGTTATGAATTCTTGACACAGTACTTTAACCTCCAAAGAACATGTTTACTCTTGTTTTTAAAGCTTGATGATTACAGAGACTTTGCAAAACCAAACAGGAGTATAGAGGTTGAATGAACTTCATAATCAATAAAGTTCCTTATGATTTTAAATATCTGGGATATTCTGCCAGTAACTTCCATTGTTTTTAAAAATTCTAATGTTAAGATACATCACTTGGGATGAAACATCCATGACAATAACAAGAACCATGAAAAACGTATGCTACATTTGTGTCAGTGAATGAGTAGAAAGAAATTATTTTAGAAAATAAATCAGCCTCTGGGGAAAAATGATTTGAGGTGTATGTATTCAAGCTGATTTGCCATAATTTGGTATATTTGTATACTTCCAGAAACAAGTTGTTTCATTGTGTCAAATTGACCTTCCCAGTATCTGATACTCACAGTCATACTTCAGAGATAAATGTAACTTGGTATATCAGGCAAGTTTCTAACTCCCAGTGGCCATCCAAAGAACAATTATTTATGACATGGGATATGTTGTTCCTGGTGTTGCAGTCTTTGTAATAGTGGCAGTGATCTAGAGTTATCATTGTCATAGAAGTGCATACAGATTTTTACATTATAATGTCTATGAGAGTGTGTCTGTCCACATGTGTGTATCCAAGGGCAAGATGGAATGTAAAACTTTAAATGTTTTTCCATGACTTTAAAGTAAAATCCTTGCTTTAACTCCAGTTATAACCAGAAACTTTACACTGGTCCCTGAAATCATTGAGTACCATCTCTACCTGGAAACTTGCAGACATGAAGATGTCCGCTGTTTGGTCACAACCGTGAAAAGTCCACATCTGGGTGTTACAAAATGTTATCTCATTCAAATAACTGCTCGTGGTCCTCCTGTCTGCAATCCAATGAACCCAAAGTTCCCAATTGCTGCATCTAATTATTAAGGTTCCACCAGGAATCTTGAAAAGGATAAGGTTGACAAAATAAGGCATTCCCATTTCTACCTCTGAATCAAGACCATAACAGAAAGCAGTCTGTACATGTTTACTTTTAATTTATTTTTAATGAGCTTCATTTTAATCAGAAAATTATATCTAGAAGAAGTTTATTGATATCTAAAGAAATGACATGAACACTTAATGCTGTGTTGACATACGTTATATTGTACCTTCTCAACATGAATTTATGTTAGACCAATGGGATATTTTTAAGGAGAAGATTAAATATTTAAAGTGCAAGGAAATAAGGTACTTTTCTAATCTCGTGATGCAAAGGATTATCCTTGGGATTTATAATTTTGTAACCTTCTGATGCTTTGTGATCTCATTTTCCTATACAAATAATGCACAGCAAGTATAAAAGCAAGGAATTTTGAAATCTGGCATGATTTTAAATGACTTTTTAGCATTATTTTTCAACTTATATAGCTTTTGTGGGTTTCCTTTGTTTATCCATGAATCCATCATCTGACAAACAGGGATTGATCAACTAGTATGAATAAACACATGCCAACTAAACATTCAAACTTCTCAGAGAAAATGCAGGAGATTCCCTACACAGGCCAACTTCTTTTGGCAAGGAATTCATTATCTGTATTGTATACACTGAATTTCATTATCTCAAACTGGATATCGTATGATATACTAAAAAGTATGCATTGAAACATTGTATCACAGCAGCAAAATCTTGGACAGTGGGATTGGATCTTTTGGGCTTAAAATCAGCTCTGCCTCTTACTAGCTCCATAATCTTTGTGTCAGCTTTCATGCTTATAAAATGGAGATGTTGATAAAGTTCCTATAATGAAGATTAAATGTAACTTACTGTGTGTTTATATTATTTAGAATAGTTCCTAACATATAGTAAGTATATCATATTATTATTAATAGGTAATAAACATACAGAGCTTACTGTATTCCACACACTGGTTCGTATTACTAACTGGAGATAGAAATCTCTACAATGAATAAAGACCTCACATTCTAGTAGGAAGACACGCCCATCTGTACGTAGCAGTTGCAAATACAGAGTACAATATAACAGATGAACCTGTTCTATGGGCAGGAGTCAGAAGAAGGAGCAGAATTTGAGTTGAAGTCCAAGATAGGACTCCTAATTCTTTGAAGAGAGAAGGATGACATGTGTTGCAATCAGAAGGAACATGTTCTACTTTAAGGAGGCATCCACATACATGATAGAACTGTGTGTTTTACAAATATTAAAACACACAATGTCTATTTTTTGTGTAGATGGTATCTTTATTAAGATGATTGCTTCAATGACAGGATAAAATGTTTTGTAATACTACAGAAAGAACACTGGCTTGAGGATTTAAAGACCAGATTTTCTATGGATCAGTTAACTGTGAAGTGAAAGAAAGTGAAAGTTGCTCAGTCATGTCCAACTCTTCGCTACCCCCATGGACTATACAATCCATGGAATTCTCCAGGCCAGAATACTGGATGGGAATCTTCCCAACCCAGGGATCAAACCAGGTCTCCCACATTGCAGGTGGATTCTTTACCAGCTGAGCCACATGGGAAGCCCAGTTAACTGTGGGACTTGGGCAAATTTCCCAAAGGGCTTAATGGCCTCTCATGCCCTTCTGTATCTCCAGTTTTGCATTAAAAAACCCTAAAACTTTAAATTTAGTTTCCAGTTCAGTGCAAACACTCAACAACTTCTATGCAAAATGAATTTTCAAATCTATAAATACAATCTAGTGGGGATGCTAGGGAGAAAGATAAAAATGGATTTTGATGCTCGCTTTGTTAATTCACTAGGATTTTTACATGACAGGGCAATGGTAAGGAAGAAAATATTTAGTTTGAATATATATTGATAAATTGATAATTTATATTGGTTAAAGTGTAGTTTTCCACCCAAGTATAACCTTATTTTAATTCCCATGGTTATTGAATTGAATTATTAAATTGATTAGCTCTTCCTTCTCCTGTGTCTCCTGTTTCTCTTGTGAGACACAGGACATAGAGGGGACTGTATGGATAGCAAACTCCTCAAGGCAAGACACTGCAGCCAAAACTGAGCACGAGGAATAAGATTTTCTCTTCCCTAAATATTTTAGCCTGTGCATGCGTGTTCTGTTGCTTCAGTTGTGTCTGAATCCGCAACCCTATGGACTATAGCCCACCAGGCTCTTCTGTCCATGCATGGGATTCTCCAGGCAAGAATACTGGAGTGGGTTGCCATGCCCTCCTCCAGGCGATCTTCCTTACTCACCCAGGGATTGAACCCAAGTCTCCTGCATCTCCTGCACTGCAGGTGGGTTCTTTACTGCTGAGCCACCTGGGAAGCCCCAAATATTTTAGCAGAGGTCCCAGAATTGAGTCTTGTTGGCTCTGAGGGGTCTCCCACCTGTCAAATCTGTCCTCAATTATCTGTGGCTCTGGGATGTGAGGCTCTGATTATTTAGGCTTTTATTCAAAGTTATCCCTTAGGCTGAGGATGCATCAGCCCCACTGAGGCCTGTGCACTAAGATGAAAAGGATGGTTTGCAAGTAAAATCTGGGCAGATTTCCTGAAGATGTGGAAGAAGATGCTGTTCAGTAAAAGCTAGACACATAGTTCCACAAAGAGACCACCTTCTTTCTAGGTGTCATAAAATAGCAATGGAATCCATAAATAACTTGACATTTTCTTTTCATTCAGTTGTCTCACTTTAGAGCTCTCTTTCAGGAGGAAGCAGAAGAGTTATTATGCCCATTAGTATCTGAAATGATGTAATGGCACTCTATCTGTCAAACTGCTTAAAATTATTTGTATTAAGGGCACAGAATGTGTCCCTAGCCTTTGCTCAGATAACATTTGCCTTCTTATTTAAAGATAATATATCCTCTAAACAGAGGATAAACGGAGAATAAAATAGAATCTAGAGGCACATTCCTCTGTAGGGCAGAGGAATTAGAAACTGTAAAAATTAGTTTGAGATTCATCATTGCAGATGGCTGTTTTAGATTAATTTAGCTGAAATAGCTACTCTTAAGATGTATAGCTTTTGTCATTGTTGTTGCTCAAATACTATGTTTAGTGAAAATAAATAATCATTTCCAAGACCCAAATATGTCCTGCTAAAATACAGGTAGAATCTGAGCTAGAACAGATGCTACTCTTATTGAAAATGAAAAATATTCACCTTACTTTGCATTCATTTTTGAATTTTTTTTTAAAACAGTTATTGCAGAAAAGGTACACATTGGCTCTGGTATCCAAAAGACCTTGGTGTGTGTTCTCCTCCTGCAACTTATGGTCTGTATGACTTTGGGCAATTCATTTTAATCTCTTTAAGCCTCTATCTTCTAATGAATAAAATGAGGGGAGAAAAAGTGCCTACCTGAATTGTAAGGATCTCATGAGATAGGCTATTTCAAGCATGGAGCACACTACCATGTTCAACTAATGCTACTTTTATTTCTGTCAATAGCTATTATATAGGCATACTATTGTTCAATCATTCTGTTGTGCTTAACAATGTCTATGTGTATATATTCACAGACATTTGTAAATAACTCTGAAATTGTCATTTTTGTATATAAATCTTTTTCTTGGCTACTGAGTTCATTTCCTTGGAATATAATCCTATAAAGGTGCTTCTCGGTCAAGTACTTCTAGAGTTAGAGCAATATTTTGAAATTCCATTCTGGTGCCCCTGACCGAAAGGACCTGGCTTTCCTCCTGGCCCACGGCTGCTTATTGCATTGCAAATAGCCAGAGGGACATGGCTTGTTTTCTGTGGAGTGACCCACACCCAATGGTCTACTTTCCTAGTTGCTGGCCTTTAGAAAGGCTAACTAACAAGCTGTTAGACCGCTGCCCTTTGAAAGGGCAAATCCCGGACTGCATTCCCAGACCAGAATTGCTTATTTGTTCTAGCCTGCTATTTTTGTTCTGCACATGCCAGAAGGTTTTCAGGTTGGTCCTGGTGTTTGTCCCTGAAACTTATGAGGGTTGTGACTAACAGGAAAAAAAAAAAAAATCACAGTGTAAATGTGCCTAAGTTGTAACGTTTGCTCTCCCCCAAATTAGCTGATTGTTCTGGTCTCTGGATTTCTGCTGGTGTTTGTTTCCCTTGAGGAAATAATCTTAAAGAGAGTGAGCGAGAAAAGACATATAAATATTGATATATAAACAGATGATAGATGGAAGGGTTTGAGTTAATTATGTAAACACAGTTTAAAATAATGAAGAGCAATGTTGTTCATGTGCTGAACCAGGATAGGTCAGTATTAAAACACTGAGCGGCAGTGACCAACTGTTCCTGTTTGCCTGTGATCGAGGCTTTTTCTGGGATGTGGGAATTTCAGTGCCAAAACTGGGGTGGGGCCATCCCAGGCAAAGTGCTATTGATTACCTTAAGGGAGATTTTTAAAAAATGCTTTATTCATTTATTTTGTATTAAATTTACTAATTTTTAACTGGAGGATAATTGTTTTACAGTGTGGTGTCGGTATCTGCCATACATCAACACGGACCAGCCATAGATATAAATATGTCCCCTCCTTCTTGAACCTCCCTCCCAACTCCCACCCCATCCCACCCATCTAGGTTGTCACAGAGCACCAGGTTGAGCTCCCTGCATCATACAGCTAATTCCCACTAGTTATCTATTTTGCATAGGCTTCCCAGGTGGCTCAGTTGGTAAAAACATCTGCCTGCCAATGCAGGAGACACAAGAAATGGGAGTTTGATCCCTGGGTAATGAAGATCCCCTGGAGGAGGAAACAGCAGCAGACTCCAGTATTCTTGCCTGGAAAATTCCATGGACAGGGGAGCCTGATGTATTACAGTCCATGGGGTTGCAAAGAATTGGATAGGACTGAGCACACACACACACACACACACAAAGAGGAGATTTTGAATCAGACTAGAACCATGCCACTGGTCACTATCCTTTTAATAAAGCCCCTTTTTGCTTAGTCTGTGTTACACTGAATTTCTGCCCCTTGCAAGGAGAATTATGATCAATGCATCTTGCTGCCGTGTGCCTGCCCTCAACAATGCCTGGGGTACTGCTGTCTGTAGATTGTAGTAATGGGCTGCTAATTCTCTTTATGCAGCATTTTCTTGAAACCTCTACCCCAGTGCAGACAGACTGCTGTCCTTGGTCATAGCAGGATATGCTTGCTTTACTCTCTGCCTTCCTGGTAGCCCCTTACAGAGCTCAAGATGTTTTTTGCTCTCCTTTCAAATCACACAAATGTAGGCAGGAGATTTTGTAGGAAGAGGACGTGTCTGGTTAGAGTGGTAGAGGTAGGGACATGCTATCTTTTCATTGCTTATTTTTCTTGTTCCTTACCTTCACTTTCAACATTTGCCCCAGAATCACTTCAAGGCAGTGGCGTCTCCCAAATGCCTCAAAGGCACATCACTATTCTATTCCTGCCCCTTCCTCTTCTTCTTCCGCCTTTCCCCTCCTCCTACACTTTCTCCTTATTCCCCTTTTCCTTCTCACCACTTTTCTTTATCATCACTTTTCTTTTATTTATTTATTTTTTTAAAATTTTATTTTATTTTTAAACTTTACATAATTGTATTAGTTTTGCCAAATATCGAAATGAATCTGCCACAATTTATTTTTTAATATAAATTTATTTATTTTAATTGGAGGCTAATTACTTTACAAGCCTTTCTTTTAGTTGTTAGCAATAACCACTATTTATGAAGCAAGCATTGGATGAGGCATTTTGTATATTATCTCAAGAATTTCACCACAAATTCCATTCAGTTCAGTTCAGTTCAGTTCAGTCGCTCAGTCGTGTCCGACTCTTTGCGACCCCATGAATCGCAGCACGCCAGGCCTCCCTGTCCATCACCAACTCCCAGAGTTCACTCAGACTCACGTCCATCGAGTCAGTGATGCCAACCAGCCATCAGATCCTCTCTTGTCCCCTTCTCCTCCTGCCCCTAATCCCTCCCGGCATCAGAGTCTTTTCCAATGAGTCATAGTTAGGTGTGATTATCCTCATCTCATAAACGGGAGATATAATGCTCAAGAGTTTAGATACTTAAGTAGTAGGCAACAGTATTTCATAATGATTAGCATGAAGGTTTGGCAGTCAGGCAAACCCAGATCCAAACCCTGATCACTCTTCCTTGCCACAGATCATGGAGCTGTTAAGGGTGAAATGAAATCTTTCTAAAGAAAGTTCTTCTCAGAAACTCCTGCAAATGTCACATGAAGCCGTGTCTCTTAAGCTTCAATGTACATCAAATCTCATGGGCATTTTGTGAAAATTCAGATTCTGAATTAGTTTTATCATGGCCTGAATTTCTGCATTTCTAACAAGCTTCTCCGGAGGAAATGCTAATTCTGAAGTTCTGCAAACTCTGAGGACAGCAAGATGGAAGCGTCAACACCTAAAGCCACAGAGCCACATGGTTAGAATGCTTCTCTTTGTACAGAGTTCAGACAGTTCTCTTGGCAAACAGCAATGTTGTCATATCTAATCAAGCTATTTGAAACTTGGAACCCAGAAAGACCAAAGGCTTCCTTCTTCAGGCCACTGCCAATCTTTGCATTAGAATGCAGGAGGCCTTTGCTTGACTCAGAAATTAGATTTCCCTTCAAAGATACTAACTTTCCTGTAAAAAGAATAAATTGCCTTTCACACAGGTAAGAGATGCAGGAAAGGGCATTGACTTCTCTGTGAGCACTAGTACTTGGAATTCAGTTCTGGCCCATCAATGCAAAGTTACTGAACTTTTTCTGCTTCTGCCCTTCTCATTGATCAGTCTGTTAATTGATGAACAAATTCTCTGTCTGGTGGCACATTGCCTGGAACATTGTGGGCATTTAGTGATTAAAGGCTTGTTGAATTCCTTATGTCCACATATCCTTCAAGGATCCATAAAACACTCTACTTCTTAAGATGTGTCATAAAACAAAAGGAATCTATTTCACATGAATTTTGGAAACTGACTAGAGTATCCCACTCCTGGAGGTTCACAGTAAACCGTGTGTAAAATTCTCTGAGAAACACTGCAGTAATAAATGAATTGCACAGGTTTTTTTTTTTGATCATCTGGCCAAATTTCAGGGACCTCAGGAGTCTAGAGCTTAGATTTTGTGTAAGAGGTGTTGCAGTCACACTGGCCTTTGCCCCACCATTGGGCACTAAGCATTGGCACTGACTACATCCATGTACATCCATGTACATTCAGGTAGAATGTGGACTATCATGTGAGTTCTTATGATCTTCAGCCTCCTACTTCTTGCTGCCTGCCTCTTCTCATGTATTCAGTTTTATTTTTTATTTTATTTTTTTAAAAATTTTATTTTATTTTTAAACTTTACAAATTGTATTAGTTTTACCAAATATCAGTTTTATAAACTGCGTGCTTTCATGCTAAGGAAGCCAACTCTTAGGCTGACTGGGATTAAGAGCACAGCCCTTGGACATGAATTAAATATCTCAATTTGTATTGAGCCTGTCTCTGAGCATGTGCCTGGTTTTTTGTCTATGAATGTGTAGAAATCCAAATGCATCTGACTTTTAATGCTGGGAAAAATATCTGTTCTCTTGATGAGTGAGGAGTAGCCATTTTTCTTTTAAAATACCATTAAAAGAAATAATACATGTATAGATTTTAGTATTCTGTTTTACTACTATTATTTTTATATATATATATTTTATTGAAAGATAATTGCTTTACAAAATTTTGTTATTTTCTGTTAAACCTCAACATGAATCAGCTATGGGTATACGTATATCCCCTCCCTTTTAAACTTCCCTCTCATCTCTCTCCACATTCCACCCCTCTAGGTTTATACAGAGCCCCTGTTTGAGTTTCCTGAGCCATACAGCAAATTCCCTTTGGCTATCTATTTTACATATGGTAATGTAAGTTTCCATGTTACTCTTTCCATACATCTCACCCTCTCCTCCCCTCTTCCCATGTCCAAAAGTCTATTCTCTATGTCTGTTTCTACATTGTTGCCCTTCAGAAGTAAATTCTTCTGTATGCCCTGAAGAAATAAATTCTTCAGTGCCATTTTTCTAGATTCTGTATATTGCTTTAAAATATAATGTTTATCTTTCTCTTTCTGACTTACTTCATTCTTTATAATAGGCTCTAGGTTCATCCACCTCATTAGAACTGACTCAAATACATTCCTTTTTATGACTGAGTAATATTACCTTATGTATATGTACCACAACTTCTTTATCTATTCATCTGTTGATGGACATCTAGGTTGCTTCCATGTTCTAGCTATTGTAAACAGTGCTGCAATGAACAATGGGATGCATGTGTCTTTTTCAATTTTGGTTTCCTCAGGGTATATGCCTAGGAGTGGGATTGCTGGGTCATATGGTGGTTTTATTCCTAGTTTTTTAAGCAATCTCCATATGATCTTCCATAGTGACTGTAACAGTTTACATTCCCACTAACAATGCAAGAGCATTCCCTTTTCTCCACACTCTCTCCAGCATTTATTGTTTGTAGACTTTTTGATGATGGCCATTCTGACTGGTGTAAGGTGATATCTCATTGTAGTTTTGATTTACATTTCTGTAATAATGAGCGATGTTGAGCATCTTTTCATGTGTTTGTTAGCCATCTGTATGTCTTCTTTGGAGAAATGTCTAAGTCTTTTTCCCACTTTTTGATTGGGTTGTTTGTTTTTCTGGCATTGAGTTGTATGAGCTGCTTGTATATTTTGGAAATTGATCCTTTGTCAGTTGTTTCATTTACTTTTATTTTCTCCCATTCTGAGAGTTGTCTCTTCACTTTGTTTGTAGTTTCCTTTGCTATGCAAAAGCTTTTAAGTTTAATCATGTCTCACTTTTTTACTTTTGTTTTTATTTCTGTTACTCTAGGAGGTGGGTCATAGAGGATTTTGCTTTGATTTATGTCATCGAGTGTTCTGCCTATGTTTTCCTCTAAGAGTTTTTAGTTTCTGGCCTTACATTTAGGTTTTTAATGCATTTTGAGTTAATCTTTCTGTATGGTGTTAGGAAGTGTTCTAATTTCATTCTTTTGCATGTAGTTGTCCAGTTTTCCCAGCACCATTTATTGAAGAGGCTGTCTTTGCCCCATTGTATATTTTTGCCTTATTTGTAAAAAATAAGGTACCCATAGATGCATGGGTTTATTTCTGGGCTTTCTCTCTTGTTCCATTGGTCTATATTTCTGTTTTTATGTCAGTACCATACTGTCTTGATGATTGTAGCTTTGTAGTATAATCTGAAGTCAAAAGGCTATTCCTACAGCTCCATTCTTCTTTCTCAAACTGCTTTGGCTATTCAAGGCCTTTTGTGTTTCCATGTGAATTGTGAAATTTTTTGTTCGAGTTCTGTGAAAAATGTCATTGGTAATTTGATAGGGATCACATTGAATCTGTATATTGCGTTTGGTAGTATAGTCATTTTCACAATATTGGTTCTTCCTACCCAGCAACATGGAATATCTCTCCATCTGTTTATGTCGTCTTTGATTTCTTTCATTAGTGTCTTACAGCTTTCTGTGTACAGTTCTTTTGTCTCCTTAGGTAAGTTTATTCCTAGATATTTAATTCTTTTTGTTGCAGTGGTGAATGGGATTGATTCTTTAATTTCTCTTCCTGATTTTTTATTGTTAGTATATAGAAATGTAAGTAATTTCTGTGTATTGATTTTTGTATCCTGCAACTTGGCTAAATTCACTGATTAGCTCTAGTAATTTTCTGATATTATCTTTGGGGTTTTCTATGTATAGTATTATGTCATCTGCAAACAATGAGAGCTTTACTTCTTCTTTTCTGATCTGGATTCCTTTATTTTTTTTTTTTCTCTGAAAGAAAATAGGATAGGATTTCTATCCTATCCTATTTTGAATGAAAATGTAGATAGGACTTCTATAATTACGTTGAATAGTAGTGGTGAAAGTCTTGTCTTGTTCCTGACTTTAGGGGTAATGCTTTCAGTTTTTCACCATTGAGAATAATGTTTGCTGTAGGCTTATCATATATGGCCTTTGCTATGTTGTGGTAGGTTCCTTATATGCCCATTTTTTGAAGAGTTTTAATCATAAATGGGTGCTGAATTTTGTCAAAGGCTTTTTCTGCATTGATTGAGATTATCATATGGTTTTTATCTTTCAGTTTGTTAATATGGTATATCACATTGATTGATTTGTGTATATTGAAGAATCCTTGCATTCCTGGAATAAACCCAACCTGATCATGGTTTATGAGCTTTTGGATGTGTTGTTGAATTCTGTTTGCTAAAATTTTGTTGAGGATTTTTGCATCTATGTTCATCAGTGATATTGGCCTATAGTTTTCTTTTTTTTGTGTTATATTTGTCTGGTTTTAGTTTCAGGGTGATGGTGGCCTTGCAGAATGAGTTTGGATGTGTTCCTTCTTCTGCAATTTTTGGAAAGAGTTTTAGAGGGATAGGCATTAGATCTTCCCTAAATGTTTGATAGAATTCTTCTGTGAAGCCATCTGGTCTGTTTTGTTTTTTTTTTTTTTTTTTGCAGGGCGTGGGTGAGATTTTTGAGCACAGCTTCAATTTAAGTGCTTGTAATTGGGTTGTTCATAATTCCTATTTCTTCATGGTTCAGTCTTGGAAGATCGAACTTTCTAAGAATCTGTCCATTTCTTCCAGGTTATCCATCTTATTGCCATATAGTTGTTCATAATGGTCTCTTACATTCTTTTGTATTTTTGCATTGTCTGTTGGAACCTCTCCTTTTCATTTCTAATTAGTTAATTTGTTTCTTCTCTTTTTTTCTTGATGAGTCTGGCCAAAGGTTTGTCAATGTTGTTTATTTTCTCAAAGAACCAGCTTTTAATTTTATTAATCTTTACTATTGTTTCTTTCTTCTTTTTTTTTTTCATTTATTTATGCTCAGATCTTTATGATTTGTTTCCTTCTACTATTTTGGGTTTTTTTTTTTGTTCTTCTATTTCCAGTTGTTTTAGGCGTAAATTTAGGTTGTCTATTCAATGTTTTTCTTGTTTCTTGAGATAGGATTGTATTGCTATAAACTTCCCTATTGGAACTGCTTTTGCTGCATCCCATAGGTTTTGAGTTGTTATGTTTTCAGTGTCATTTGTTTCTAGAAATTTTTTGATTTCCTTTTTGATTTCTTCCGGAGAAGGCAATGGCACCCCACTCCAGTGTTCTTGCCTGGAGAATCCCAGGGATGGGGGAGCCTGGTGGGCTGCCGTCTATGGGGTCACATGGAGTCGGACACGACTGAAGTGACTTAGCCTTGATTTCTTCAGTAACCTATTGGTTATTTGGAAATATATTGTTTAATATCCATGTGTTTGTGTTTCTTATAGCATTTTCTTATAATTGATATCTAGTCTCATAGTATTGTGCTTGGAAAAGATGCTTGATATGATTTCAATTTTCTTCAGTTTACTGAGGTTTGATTTGTGTCCCAAGATGTGTTCTATCCTGGAGAATGTTCCCTGTGCACTTGAGAAGAAGGTGTATTCTGCATTTGGATGGAATGTCCTGAAGATATCAATGAAATCCATCTCATCTAATGTATCATTTAAGACTTGTGTTCCTTACTAATCTTCTGTTTTGATGATCTGTCCATTGGTATGAGTGGGATGGTAAAGTCTCCTATTATTATTGTGTCACTGTCAGTTTCTCCTTTTATGTCTGTTAGTGTTTGTCTTATGTATTGAGGTGCTCCTATGTTGGGTGCCTTGATATTTACAATTGTTAGGTGTTCCTCTTGGATTGATCCCTTGATCACTATGCAGTGTCCTTCCTTATCTCTTGTAATCTTTATATTAAGGTCTATTTTCTCTGATATGTGGATTACTACTCCACCTTTCTTTTGCTTCCCATTTGCATGGAATATATTTTTCCATTCTCTCACTTTCGGTCTATATGTGTCATTAAGTCTGAAGTGGGTTTCTTGTAGACAGCATATATATGGGTCTTGTTTTTGTATCCATTCAGCCAGTCTGTGACTTTTGGTTGGAGCATTTATATTGATATACATGTTCCTATTGCCATTTTCTTAATTGTTTAGGGTTGATTTTGTAGATCTTTTTCCTTCTTGTATTTCTTGACCATATAAGTCCCTTTAACATTTGTTGTAAAGCTGGTTTGGTGGTACTGAATTCTCTTAACTTTTGCTTGTCTGAAAAGCTTTTGATTTCTCCATCAATTTTGAATGAGATCTTTGCCAGGGTACAGTAATCTTGGTTGTAGATTTTCCCCTTTCATTACTTTAAATATATCCTGCCATTCTCTTCTGGCATGCAGTTTCTCCTAAAAGATCAGTTCTTTAAACGTATGGGTTTTCCCTTGTACGTTATTTGTTGCTTTTCCCTTAATGCATTTAAGATTCTTTTTTTGTGTGTGTTTAGTCTTTATTAGTTTGATTAGCATGTATCTTTGCATGTTTCTCCTTGGGTTTCTCCTGTATGGGACTCTTTGTGCCTCTTGGACTTGATTGACTGTTTCCTTTTCTGTATTGGGGAATTTTCAACTCTAATCTCATTTAAAATTTTCTCATACCCTTTCTTTTTCTCTTCTTCTTCTGGGACCCCTATAATTTGAATGTTGGTGCATTTGATATTTTCCCAGAGGTCTCTGAGACTATCCTCAGTTCTTTCCATTCTTTTTACTTTTTTCTGCTCTTCAGAAGTTATTTCCACCATTTTATCTTCCAGCTCACTGATTCATTCTTCTACTTCAGATATTCTGCTATTGATTCCTTCTAGAATATTTTTAAATTCAGCAATTATGTTGTTTGTCTCTGTATGTTTATTCTTTAATTCTTGTAGGTCTTTGTTAATTGATTCTTGCATTTTCTCCATTTTGTTTTCAAGGTTTTTGATCATCTTTATTATCATTATTCTGAATTCTTTTTCAGGAAGTTTGCCTATTTCCTCTTCATTTATTTTGACTTCTGTGTTTCTAATTTGTTCCTTCATTTGTGTAGTATTTCTCTGCCATTTCATTATTTTTTTAAAACTTACTGTGTTTGAGGTCTCCTTTTCCCAGACTTCAAGGTTGAATTCTTTCTTCCTTTTGGTTTCTGCCCTTCTAAATTTGGTCCAGTGGTTTGTGTAAGCTTTGTATAGGGTGTGATTTGTGCTGAATGTTTTGTTGCTGTTATTTGTTTTGTTTGTTTGTTTTTCTTCTGATGGTCAAGGTTGAGTGAGGCGGTATTCCTTGTGCTGTTGATTTGGTTTGTATTTTTGTTTTGTTTGTTGTTTAAATGAGGTGTCCTGCATAGGGTGCTACTGGTGGTTGGGTGATGCTTGGGTCTTATATTTAAGTGGTTTCCGTTGTGTGAATTCTCACTGTATGATACTTCTCTGGTAGTCTAGTGTCTAAAAGTCAGTGCTCCCACTCCAAAGGCTCAGGGCTTGATCTATGATTTTGGTGGCTTTTGGTCTTTGGTAAATCCATAATCTTTAATCTGGAAGGCTGGAGACCAGGGGAAAGTTGCAGTCTGAATCCAAAATCAGAGTTTTGGCAGAATTCCTTCTTGATGAGGGAGGTCAGTCTTTGTTCTATTAAGGCCTTCAATTGACTGGATGAGACTGACCTACTTCTAGAAGCAGTTCTTTCCCTATGGCTCCAAAGAGTAACTTATACTTTGGTCATCAAAATAGCCACAATAGGTATTTCAGACAATGCAGAAGGAAACACTGACCCTTTTTTTTCCTAGTTTAGTTTCAATTGCTTGTGAGGTGCTGCATGCAGGGGCCTTGCCCTGAGAACTTTCAGCTGGAGCTCCTGTTATACTACTGTTGTTAGTATTATTTTTCTTAAGCAGAGGATAGCACTTGTTTATTAAAATGCATTATCATTTGAATCACATTAATTAATCATAATTAGTACTGATTAGCAGCCAGTAAGATGGGTTTCTCAGTATTAACCAGTCATCCCTTCACCCTTTTGTTTACCTTGTTATTAATAGCATTTTCTTCCTTTTGCATCAATTTTTTTACCAGCACCTTTTAAAATTATTACACTGCTTCAAGAGAATTTTACTTTCTCAGGACTGAATCTCATGAAATTCTTTTAGTGTAAGTGAATAAACTTCATGGTGAAGGGGTCATTTTGCAAAATAAACACCTCTATAAAAATGATCTTTTTGTTTAGTGTAAAGAAACTGGACCGAGAATGAGAGATATTGAGTCATATTTTTAGCCCTGTCCCTTTAAACATGTATACTTTTGGACAAATCATTGTACTTCTCTGATTTTCTTCCCTTTATCTGTTACATGAGGGGGTTCCAAGAGCTTCCTTTAACAAGTGGTGGGAATATCACTGTAGGGCCAACTCCTTGATTCAGTAGTTGCCATACTTGTGTGTAAATGTAATTAAGCTTTTCTCAGAATCCCAGTTTGCCAATTTGTAAAAAGACTGCATTGAAATTGGCTAGGTGATTTTATCACCTTTCCAGAAGTGTTAGACCCAGAATCCTCAGCCTAAAGATCATACAACCTTAGAACTTGATCCCTCTTTGCAGTTTGGAGGCACAGACAGATCTAACCCCAGCCTGAATTCTGGGAAATGATTTTGTTTTTAAGAAAAAGAGAGTTGATCAGTGATTTTCAGGAGGTGTGAGGTATTAATCGAGTGTGAGGTATTTCTGTGGAAATATAATTCCTACCAAGTTAGTATGTGAGCTCCATGAAAATAACGACTTTGGTTGATTTAGTCTCAACTTTCAGCACCTAGGAACAGCACCTGAAAAACCTATTTGATTGGCCAAAATGTTCATTCAGATTTTTCTGTGTGCTGTTGTAGAAAAACTCCAATGAACTTTTTGGCCAACCCAATGGTTGTTGAAGAAATGATCTTATACTGGGAATTCCTGAAAGAGTGAGAGAAACTAGTTTCTTATGTAGCCTTGACCTTATATGGTAGCAGCTTGTAGTTATTATAATTACAGTGACAAAGGCTGCTCAAAAGAGTTAGTGTCTGGAGGTGTGAAAACAACCAACATTTAGATTTCCAGAAGGGCTAAGTTCTGCATGATGAATCTAAATTGAGGATTGTTTCCCTCTGCCTAACAGTGTCAGTGTTGAGAGCACAAAAAATCACAGGGAATGACAACATCTTTTTCACTTTGCTAAGGGTGGTTAAATCCCCATGGTGATGACTAAAATTATGACACAGCCTCACAAGTCACGTGAGCAGAGATTTCCAAATTGTCAATCATGAGTATTCATAGTGCATACAGAGTCCATAGTAAAACCGAGGGTTATTCTAAGTACTATTTCATCCATTAACTTATGAGAAAGACTAATGTTAAAAAAAAAGAAAAAAGCAAGCCACTATATTTAAATGATGTCTTTGCTTTTTGACCAATTCATTATGTGAATTGATCAAACTGTACCTCTTGAAGGTGCTTAAATGTTCTTCAGTGGTTTCCTACTGCTCTTAAAATGACTTTCAAATTTCCCAGAATTGTGTTTGAATTACTTTCCCTGTTCTATAGGCTCTGTTTATTTATTCCATCTTATGAGTTCTCTCTCTTGCTCACTCTGCTTGGCCACATGACTTTCTGACAATTTCCTTAGCATAGAAAATCTTGTCTCTGATTGCTTTTGCTATTCCTTATTTTGGAACAATTTCTCTGTGTGCTTTTCCTGCCTGCCTTCTTCTCAAACCATAGGTCCAATCTGAATACCAAACTCCTTGAAGAAGCCTTTACTAACTACTCTGTCCAAAGAAGGTCCACACCCTGTAATCATCTAGCACTGCACCTTGCTGGTTCCTTTAGATCAAAGTTTACCCTAATAGTTTTGAATTATTTGCTCTCTTGTTACTTGCCTGTCACCTCCCTCTGCCCCAAGGGACCAAAAATTGCTTATCTACATTTTAAAATATGGCAGGCACTTTGCTAGGCCCTAGATATAGAGTGCTGGATTAAATGTTTATTGAATAAACAAGAAATCTAATAGCTAATGAGAACATACTATATAGTACAGGGAAATCTACTTCATACACTACTGATGACCTAAATGGGAAGGAAGTCCAAAAGGGAAGGGATGTATGTAAACAAATGCCTGATTAATTTGGCTGTACTGTAGAAACTAACCCAACATTGTAAAACAACTCTACTCCAATAAAAATTAATTAAAAAAATAATTAACTGAAGTAGAATAAGAGCCAGGAAACCCAGTCCAGTAATTCTTGAGTCATTTTAGGCATAGGAAATAACCATGCAGGATATAGTAAATAAAGTTTTAAAGCTTTGTTTTGGAGCCCTGATATTTTGCTTTAAATATTTCCTCAGGTTTTTCAGAACTCCTTAAGACTTAAGGGGCTGTGAGGAGGAATCAGTTCAGTTCAGTCGCCCAGTCATGTCCAACTCTGCGACCCTGTGGACTGCAGCACGCCAGGCTTCCCTGTCCATCACCAACTCTGGAGTTTACTCAAACTCATGTCCATTGAGTTGGTGATGCCATCCAACCATCTCATTCTCTGTTGTCCCCTTCTCATCCTGCCTTCAATCTTTCCCAGCATCAGGGTCTTTTCAAATGAGTAAGTTCTTCGCAACAGCTGGCCAAAGTATTGGTTTCAGCTTCAGCATCAGTCCCTCCAATGAATATTCAGCACTGATTTCCTTTAGTATGGACTGGTTGGATCTCATTGCAGTCCAAGGAACTCTCAAGAGTCTTCCCCAACACTGCAGTTCAAAAGCATCAATTCTTTGGTGCTCAGCTTTATAGTCCAACTCTCACATCCATATATGACTACTGGAAAAACCATAGCTTTGACTAGACTGACCATTGTTGGCAAAGTAATACTTATGATTTTTAATATGCTGTCTAGCTTGGTCATAACTTTACTTCCAAGGAGCAGGCATGTTTTAATATCATGACTGCAGTCACCATCTGCTGTGATTTTCAATTCAGTTCAGTTTAGTCACTCAGTCATGTCCGCCTCTTTGCGACCCCATGAATCATAGCATGCCAGGCCTCCCTGTCCATCACCAACTCCTGAAGTTCACCCAAACTCATGTGCATCGAGTTGGTGATGCCATCCAGCCATCTCATCCTCTGTTGTCTCCTTCTCTTCCTCCGCCAAATCCCTCCCAGCATCAGGGTCTTTTCCAATGAGTCAATTCTTCACATGAGGTGGCCAAAGTATTGGAGTTTCAGCCTCAGCATCAGTCCTTCCAAAGTACACCCAGGACTGGTCTCATTTAGGATGGACTGGTTGGATCTCCTTGCAGTCCAAGGGACTCTCAAGAGTTTTCTCCAACACCACAGTTCAACAGCATCATTTCTTCAGCGTCCAGCTTTCTTCACAGTCCAACTCTCACATCCATACATGACTACTGGAAGAACCATAGCCTTGACTAGACGGACCTATGTTGGCAAAGTAATATCTCTGCTTTTGAATAAGCTATGTAGGTTCGTCATAACCTTCTTTCCAAGGAGTAAGCGTCTTTTAATTTCATGGCTGAAATCACCATCTGCAGTGATTTTGGAGCCCCCAAAAATAAAGTCTGCTACTGTTTCCACTGTTTCCCCATCCATTTCCCAGATGGGACCAGATGCTATGATCTTCGTTTTCTGAATGTTGAGCTTTAAGCCAACTTTTTCACTCTCCTCTTTCACTTTCTTCAAGAGGCATTTTAGTTCCTCTTCACTTTCTGCCATAAGGGTGGTGTCATCTGCATATCTGAGGTTATTGATATTTCTCCCGGCAATCTTGATTCCAGCTTGTGTTTCTTCCAGTCCAGCGTTTCTCATGATGTACTCTGCATAGAAGTTAAATAAGCAGGGTGACAATATACAGCCTTGACGTACTCCTTTTCCTATTTGGAACCAGTCTGTTGTTCCATGTCCAGTTCTAACTGTTGCTTCCTGACCTGCATACAAATTTCTCAAGAGGCAGGTCAGGTGGTCTGGTATTCCCATCTCTTTCAGAATTTTCCACAGTTTATTGTGATCCACACAGTCAAAGGCTTTGGCATAGTCAATAAAGCAGAAATAGATGCTTTTCTGGAACTCTCTTGCTTTTTCCATGATCCAGCAGATGTTGGCAATTTGATCTCTGGTTCTTCTGCCTTTTCTAAAACCAGCTTGAACATCAGGAAATTCATGGTTCACATATTGCTGAAGCCTGGCTTGGAGAATTTTGAGCATTAATTTACTAGCATGTGAGATGAGTGCAATTGTGCGATAGTTTGAACATTCTTTGGCATTGCCTTTCTTTGGGATTGGAATGAAAACTGACCTTTCCCAATCCTGTGGCCACTGCTGAGTTTTCCAAATTTGCTGGCGTATTGAGTGCAGCACTTTCACAGCATCATCTACCTAAGATAAAAAATAAAACAGTGATTTTCTAGCCCAGGAATTGGCAAACCACTACTTGTGGGTCAGATCCAGGTCACTTGGTTTACCATTTTACCTTTTCACTGTGACCTGGTAGCTTGTGGTATCTTTCTCTACTGCCAATGGAAACTCACTGGGCAATCGCTATTTAATGTGCATCTTTTGCTCTTCTACCATATTTTGAGTTGAGCCTTCTTCACACTTGTATTTTTAAGAACAGGCACCATATGAATATTTGTAAATGAATAATGAAATATGAACAAGTTTTTAAAATTTCCTTTATTTATCTTCAGTTACTATCCTGTTTATACACTGGACCCTGCCAGTTCCAACTGAATAGACTTTTCTCGAGCAGGTCAAGTCCTTTCAGACCTTCTTGGTATTCTCCCTACATGATTGAATCTTACTGTCTTGTTTTCTTAGAAAGTTTCTATTCCAAGAAACTGCCTGCACATCATGGCCCTTTCCGTGAAGACCTCCTCACTGCTCCAAGACTTTCTCCCCACATATGAGGAGAATAAAACTCTTGGATGAATTGGTGTTATATAGTAGTCTGTTTAATGTGGATTCTAGGGAACACTAACCATTATTGGAACACTATCTTCAAAGATACATCTTCTGGCTTACTTCACTCTGTATAATAGGCTCCAGTTTCATCCACCTCATTAGAACTGATTCAAATGAATTCTTTTTAATGGCTGAGTAATACTCCATTGTGTATATGTACCACAGCTTTCTTATCCATTCATCTGCTGATGGACATCTAGGTTGCTTCCGTGTCCTGGCTATTATAAACAATAACCCTGTGTACGAGACAGCAAAAGAGACACTGATGTATGGAACAGTCTTATGGACTCTGTGGGAGAGGGAGAGAGTGGGAAGATTTGGGAGAATGGCATTGAAACATGTAAAATATCATGTATGAAACGAGATGCCAGTCCAGGTTCAATGCACGATACTGGATGCTTGGGGCTAGTGCACTGGGACAACCCAGAAGGATGGTATGGGGAGGGAGGAGGGAGGAGGGTTCAGGATGGGGAGCACATGTATACCTGTGATGGATTCATTTGATATTTGGCAAAACCAATACAATTATGTAAAGTTTAAAAATAAAATAAAATTAAAAAAAAAAACAAAGATACATCTTCTTATTTCAAATTTTATTTTTAATCTTGCTTGCTGGGTCACCATAATCATTTAAGGATTTGGGAAACAGAGTTAGCAAGAATAAGTGTGCAAAATTCTCAGGATCTCACAAATGCCTTTCCTCATCACCCCCTTTTAAGATAAGCCTTTCTCCAGGGACTAATATCCTTTTTTTTTTTTTTTAAACAAAGTTATTCAAGTGTTTGGCTCACTTGACCTGATGCTTTAATTTGTGTTTAATCACTTGTATTCCTCATTTTGAACAACTGTTGACAATTTGTACAGTTTTCTTTAGTAAGACTTGACTTCCTATGAATGAGACAGAGTGAAACTAAATAAAGAGGTTTTCTATCAGGTGCAAAAAGATGTCAAAGAAGAGAAGGTTGTAATTAACTCTTAGACATGGAGTCAACTATTATTGTGATCAATTGTGTAGGAAATAAAGCATTTCAAATAAATTTGTAGTAAAAGCAAATTTAAAAAATTGTTTAATCCTGTTTTTCTGGAAACTCTCTCTCTCTGTTATCTCCATCTACTTATTCATTGTGAGTGCTAGCATTAGTAAAGGCTTTCCAGGTGGCACTAGTGGTAACGAATCCACCTGCCAATGCAGGAGGCATAAGAGACACGGGTTTGATCCCTGGGTCAGGAAGATAACATGGAGGAGGGCATGGCAACCCACTCCAATGTTCTTGCCTGGAGAATCCCATGGACAGAAGAGCCTGGCGGGCTACAGTCCATGGTGTTGAAAAGAGTCAGATATGACTGAAGTGACTTAGCACAACATTAGTAAAATTTTCTTTTTAAGGAATTCATTTTGAGGAAAGTATATTATAATATGAAATAGGAATTAGGGAGATGTTTTGGTATTGTACTACATAATTTGAGGAGAAAAAATTTCAGAGAAGAATGAAGCAAGTGCAGGAGAGAGGTAGAAATAACATATGAAAAGATATCACTTCCTAGTTTCTTCAAAGTCATTGTGTCTACCAATAAAGCCCCTTTTTAGCCCAAGCAATTTAAATTTCAGCTTGTCTTATTGCAAATAAGAGTCCCAACTGAGACAAAAAAATTCAAAGTCACATTTTGGAGTCTGAAGAAAATGAAGACTTTGTATGAATATATAAGGATTTAATTTGACTAGAATATCACCTCATTTCTTTCCATTCTATATCCTTTCTGTGACTGTGATAAGGAAGCTGGTCTTATATTTAAATAGAGAATTAGCTCTGGTGAAAAATGTGTTAGTTCATTATTTGTAGACAAATGAGTAAACTGCTGCCAATGAATACTTCAAGTCCCTGTTGCTCACCTCCAGGATCGTACCTTGAAATGAATGAAATCTGTAGAATAAGATATAACTGCAATGTGCCCTACATGATGGGGAATAATTTTAGGAAGAAAAGAGGAAATTGTATTGCTGAATTTTGAATATTGATAGTCCACTGAAGTTACTGATGGTTTTTGTAGGAAAAATGGCACTATAATCGTATATATATGGTAAGATATTTTGTTTCATATGTTTCTCTAAAACCCCTTTGTGAAATTTTCTGAACCTAACTAGAAACATATTTATAGTTTCACATTCTTCAGTCTCCTCTCTACTATCTCTCATGTGTATCATGATTCTTATAGGATAAAATACTTTGAGAATATTTGTGTACTGGGTGAGTTTCCTCTTTTGTTATATTCTCGATTATTTCTGAACTCTTGGGTTTTGGATTGTGTAGTAGTCTACTTAAGGGTTCCCTTAGTCATGTTTGTGTAACTGCACAGAAGCAGTGTTGCTTAATAATAATATTTAATATTTATTTAGGAATTACTATATTCCAGTAGTCTTACAAGAATTGCTGGTATATTATTTTATTTAATTCTCACAAATTAGGAAGAGGTAAGTACTTCTACTGTCACTTCCATTTTACAAACTAAAATAATGAGGCAAAGTGAGTTGATCAACTTGCCTGAGGTCACACAGCTAGGCACTGTCTGTGAGATGCTACATTCTATATCTGTTATGGTAGAAAGGTCAGTGGATTACAAGGCCAGAGTCTTGCATCCTGATTCTACTGCTCATATTGTGGTAGGTCTTAGCTAGCCTCCTGTCTGACGGGTGCAGTTAAAACCTGTCTCATTGGAGTGTGGAGGTTTAGTAGGCAATATTACTCACCTAGCTATATGAGAAGTGATAGGACTAGATTAGCAGTTTTATTGGTTCTGATGTTTATATCAGAGGCTCTCAATTTGAAGATGCTGTTACATTCTACTTAAATGTTATATGTATGTATATCTATGCAATTTTCATGAATACATGGTCTGAGTTTCTATAGCTTTATGTAAGGGAGCTCCAATACCAAAAGAGATAAAGACTGGATAAACTTCTAATTTATCTTATAGTCTAGGAGATCTTTGAAAATTAAAGGAGATATTATTATTAATATACTGAGACAATGGGTCTGGATCAGAAAGTATAGTCACTCTATAAATAATGAATGAAAATACATATATCTGGACTTTAGTTTTCTCTTATATATAAAAGAAGAGGTCAAATTAAATTATTCTCAAGGGCCCTTCTACTTCTAAGGTTATATGACCTGTCTTCAGTTAACTTTAAATCCGACTGGTTCAACATACCAGTCAGATCACTGAAGATTGACTTTTGTCATCTGTCATTGGAGAAGATAAATCACATTTACCATTGAAAGCACATATGCAGTGACAACAAAGAAAAAAATCACAATTCAAATCCAAATATAAATAGCATTGTGATAATCCTGTCATGTATCATTTAGGGAGGATGCCATATTCATCTATTTGCATGAAGAATTATGGGGTGACTCTTTCTTTAACATCTGGAAAAGCAGCATCTTCCAACAAAGTAGAAATGTTCTGATGTTCAATAAGATTCAGATTGGCAGGGCCTCTCTTTGAACTCTGAGTGTAGTTTGATTTGTCAATTCTACACCTGGTATAAAACAATATCACCTGAGCATCAACACACCCATGGTCAAATATCTTTAATGACAAAACAGAGTAAGGATGCCAGCATTTGTGGTAATTATAAGATGGTATTATTACCTTGTGGGTGAATCATGAGATTCTCTTGGTATCCATCTTGATCTAGGATCTATATCCTCTTTAAATATACCTTGGAACTCTTCCAGGTCTGTGGTAAAGATGAACAAACCAGTGACCGGAACCAAAGTTGTTCAAAAAATATTTGTTAGGTTGAAGCAAGAAAAAACCATGAAATTCCAAAGAAATAAAAAGAGAGGAATAGTGCAACTACTCTCTCGGCTTGAGGTTTTATGCTAATATTTGTCATTAAATATAATAAAATGTTATAGGCTAAGCTTTGATTCAGTATATGCCCCCAGAAAGCCACACTATCTTTGTAAGTTGTGGTAAGATAAACATAATATACAACTTATCATTTTAACCATTTTAAAGCGTGCATTTCATTGACATTAAATACATTCACAGTGTTGTGAAATCATCACCACTATCCAGTTCCAGAATGCTTTTGTCTTCTCAGATGGAAACCCTATACCCAGTAAATAGTTACCCTCAACCCTCCCTTCTCCAGGCTCCTGGCAATCACAAATCCACCCTCCACCTCTAAACATTCGCCTATTGTTATTTCTTATAAAGGTTAATCTAAATTAACATTGATTAAATTTCAGAAGCATTAACCATTTTGATGGCCATGAAGGCCCTCTCTTGTGGCAATAGCACTTCTGTGGGCTGGTCTTGGAGTGTCGCAAAGGAAGGTGGAGGCCACAGGTTAACAGAACCTCACACAGTCTGTTACTGGCACAAGATAATGGTTTGATCCAAGCTCAGTATTGCTTGAAAGACTTTCACAAAGGATGCGTGGACAGGGCTTATTTCACCAGTTCTCCAGTAAGCAATGAAACCATGCCCAGCAGAAAGTGGAGAGGACATTTTCTGGGGAGACTGGAAAAATTAGTCCAGGACCTTTCTTTCACCCTGGGATGTTTGTTTCTATCAATGTGTTGGATTGGAGAGATTTTGGTATTTTATTGCATGTTGCCCCACATAATCCTCAGTGAGACTTTGTGGCAGTATAGGCTAAATATCAAACATCATTAATTACCTGCTTGTGTCCTTGATTCTAGGCCAGCACATCTCTAGTCCTGAACTAAGTTTAGTCTGGCTTGCCAAGCAAAAGATGCTGGTGTGAAGCTCCTTGTTCATCCAAAGCTACTGTGAATTCAGTGTCACAGCAGAATAAATAGGGTTTGCCTGAGATCTTGATCCTTTACATAATTGATAACAGGCCTTGACATTTTCACATATTTACATATATTTAACACAAATATTTTAGTCTGATAAATATGCATATTGTGTTTCTTATTGATTTAGGGGCAGGATATGTTATTCTTTTTTTTTTTTTTTGAGATTTTTTTTTATGCGGACCATTTTTAATATCTGTATTGAATTTGTTTCAGTATTGTTTCTATTTTTATGTTTTGGTTTCTGGGTCACAAGACAAGTGGGATCTTAGCTCCCCAACCAAGGATTGAACCCACACATCCCTTGTATTGGAAGGCGAACTCTTAATCCCTGGACTGCCAGGGAAGTCCCTGATATTCTTGATTTAATAAATCTTTTAAAGTTTTTCCCAATGACCATGTTTCCCAACTCTTATCATAATGTAAGCTTCCAGTTGGACTTTACTAAAGCGTCACTTGCTCTCCTTAATGAAACAGCATGCAGTTTCCTTTCCCTGTTTTTAAAATGCATCCGTAAAAACACTATTTATTTTTCCTTAGAAACCATTTGTCCTTTATTTTTCCAACAGAAATATTTGGGGTTTAATTAAAATCATCAAAAATGCCATTAAAAGATCATTAGTAAAAACACCTGCTGCCATTATTACTGAGCACACTTTTCCCTGGAGCCCAAAGGAACTTTCAGTTTGTGGAAATGTGCATATCATTTGCTTTATGTAATTGCGGTGCTGGATTTTTGCCGAGGTTTGGAAATTTTCATTCACTCCACTCAGAAACCCTTACATTGGACACTGTGAGAAGTGCCACACCCAGTGAACCAAGTAGCTTTGTGTGTGTGTATGTGTGTGTGTGTGTGTGTGTATGCTCAGTTGCTTAGTCATGCCTGACTCTTCATGACTCCATGGACTGCAGCCCACCACACCCCTCTGTCCATGGGGTTCTCTAGGCAAGAATACTGGAGTGGGCTGCCATTTCTTCCTCAAGGGGATCTTCATAACCCAGGGATCGAAACTACGTCTCCTGCATCTCTTGCAGGCAGATTCTTTACCTCTGAGCCACCTGGAAAACTTTCAAGTACCTTTACATGTTTTGAATAAATATGAGTTCTAGATTCAGGCTCCACTAGAATTTCACTTCAGTTTTATATCACTAGCAAGAGAAGCTGAGTAAAGTATAGGGATCATCTTTACTCACCATTGCATGCCTGACACATCAAAATGATCCCAGATCTGCTGTCTGCAGCACAGATTTACCACTGGAAGGAGCTAAGAAGATATTGAAAGAACACACTGTAACTGGGTAGCAGCATGATTAACAACGGCATGGAGGAAAATAAGGGGGAAAAAAAAGACAAAGACTGGCCTTACCTTCTGAAAGGCAGAGGCTCAGATTTGAAATTCCATGGCACTGCGATACATGAGATCACTTAAAAATTCTGAAATGTAGAACTTGTATAAAAGTCGTAAGACAATAGCTTGAAAGCCTGTCATTTCCTTTTATTTTGCTTATATCAAAGATACGAAAGGGAAGCAGTAAAGAGATAGAGAAGGGATTGGAGGTCATTACTCGCTCTCAGAGAACCGAACCCTTAAATCTTTACAATAAGAGATCTCATAAAAAAGATCTGCTACAGATATTTAACTCTTTATTGGCCAAATTTCACAATCTTCTCATCTCAAATACAGATGAAGTTTATTTGGCTTAACTGAAAAACTTTTTCTGAGTTGAAGCATTTGAGATCACTCATAATTCAGTTAAGTGTGAGAGTGCTGGTAAAAGTTAAAACTAAAGTCTAAGACTGATTCTAAAAATATTATCATCCAATCTTTTTTTTCCTGAAAATAAAAAAACTAACAAGAGAGATATTCAATAATATATCCTAGAGTTTTCCCCATACTCAGAAATTCTTCCCAGCTTCTAAATTTACACAACTACTTTGTTCTGTTCTTATTGATAAGAGGTAAAATAATTAAATGAATTACTGATGATAGCCTGCACTTATTATTGCTGGGCAAAAGTTTTATTTAAAGCATTAAGAGAAATGGATAATTTTTAAAGTTACATGGATAAGTATGCAGCTCAAAAGTTGTTAAGTCATTATTTCTGGGTGTGTCTGTGCAGATGTTTCCAAAAAAGATTAATATCGGAATTCCTGAACTAATTCCAGCAGATAGCCCTTGCCATTGTGGGTGGGGACCATACAATTTATGGAGGGTCTGAAAAAAAGCAAAAATGCAGGGGAAGGGCAAATTCATTTTCTGTCTGACATTTATTTTCTCCTCCCTTAGACATCTGTGCTGCTGGCTCTCAGAATTTCAGACTTGTATCCGACAGTGTATCAGCCTCCCCACTCTCAGGCCTTTGGGCTCAGACTGAATTGCATGACTGATATTCCTGGTTCTGTAGCTTGCAGATGGCAGATCACAAATTCTTTTCCTCCATAACCATGCAGGTCAATTCTTGTTAATAAACAGGAATTATATATATTGACTCTGTGCGACCCCATAGACGGCAGCCCACCAGGCTCTCCCGTCCCTGGGATTCTCCAGGCAAGAACACTGGAGTGGGTTGCCATTTCATTATCCAATGCATGAAAGTGAAAAGTCAAAGTGAAGTCACTCAGTCGTGTCCAACTCTTCTCGACCCCATGGACTGCAACCCACCAGGCTCCTCCATCCATGGGATTTTCCAGGCAAGAGTGCTGGAGTGGGGTGCCATTGCCTTCTCCAAACCTTTTATATATATATCTACATATATCCTATTAGTTCTGTTTCTCTAAGAACCCTGATTAGTACAACAAGGGAGGAAAGGAGAGAGATTGATTTCATTTGAGCGAATTGGTTCAGATAAGCTCTCTCTTTCAGAGAAAGCAATGGCACCCCACTCCAGTACTTTTGCCTGGAAAATCCCATGGATGGAGGAGCCTGGTGGGCTACAGTCCACGGGGTCACTAAGAGTCGGACACGACTGAGAGACTTCACTTTCACTTTTCACTTTCCTGCATTGGAGAAGGAAATGGCAACCCACT
>NW_011495034.1:16116284-16117850 GCF_000754665.1 Bison bison bison | reverse complement strand
TTGGAGAAGGAAATGGCAACCCACTCCAGTGTTCTTGCCTGGAGAATCCCAGGGACGGGAGAGCCTGGTGGGCTGCCGTCTATGGGGTCACACAGAGTTGGACATGACTGAAGCGACTTACCAGCAGCAGCAGCAGCAGTTCTCTCTTTCAGAGTCATGTTTTTTTTAGTACATGAATGCTCCTAGATTGTCTGCAATTCATGTTGTTTAACTCATCCAGAGTTATTTGCTCTCAGAAGCATTAAAAATATTTTAATATATAGCATATTTTGAAAAACATTTTATTATGCAAACTAACTCCTGGTATTTGCTTTCTACGGGCTAATGAAGGATTGTGTTAGTTACTCAGCTGTATCTGATTCTTTGTGGCCCCATGAGGGACTGTAACCCACCAGGCTCCTTTGTCCATGGAATTCTCCAGGCAAGAATACTGGAGTGGGCTGCCATTCTCTTCTCCAGGGGATCCTCCTGACCCAGGGATCGAATCCGGGTCTCCCACATTGCAGGCAGATTCTTTACTATCTGAGCCACCAGGGAAGCCCTAATGAAGGAGGACCATTAAAAAATATACATGTGTATATAGGCACATGTGCACATTGATTATTGTATTTAATTTGCCTGATAGTTGTGTGCTTTGTTGTGGCTTAAAAACAGCATCTTGTTTGAGGGGGACAGGATTGTTTATTTTGTTTTTCAATGCTTGTTCTTTAATGTAGATTCTGCAGTTTCTTTTTTTTTATTTTATTTTATTTTTAAACTTTACAATATTGTATTAGTTTTGCCAAATATTGAAATGAATCCACCACAGGTATATATGTGTTCCCCATCCTGAACCCTCCTCCCTCCTCCCTCCCCATACCATCCCTCTGGGTCGTCCCAGTGACCAGCCCCAAGCATCCAGTATCGTGCATCGAACCTGGACTGGAGACTCGTTTCATACATGATAGTATACATGTTTCAATGCCATTCTCCCAAATCTTCCCACCCTCTCCCTCTCCCACAGAGTCCATAAGACTGTTCTATACATCAGTGTCTCTTTTGCTGTCTCGTACACAGGGTTATTGTTACCATCTTTCTAAATTCTATATATATGCGTTAGTATATTGTATTGGTGTTTTTCTTTCTGGCTTACTTCACTCTGTATAATAGGCTCCAGTTTCATCCACCTCATTAGAACTGATTCAAATGTATTCTTTTTAATGGCTGAGTAATACTCCATTGTGTATATGTACCATGCTTTCTTATCCATTCATCTGCTGATGGACATCTAGGTTGCTTCCATGTCCTGGCTTTTATAATCAGTGCTGCGATGAACATTGGGGTGCACGTGTCTCTTTCCCTTCTGGTTTCCTCAGTGTGTATGCCCAGCAGTGGTATTGCTGGATCATAAGGCAGTTCTATTTCCAGTTTTCTAAGGAATCTCCACACTGTTCTCCATAGTGGCTGTACTAGTTTGCATTCCCACCAACAGTGTAAGAGGGTTCCCTTTTCTCCACACCCTCTCCAGCATTTATTGCTTGTAGACTTTTGGATCGCAGCCATTCTGACTGGCATGAAATGGTACCT
>NW_011495034.1:16112200-16113439 GCF_000754665.1 Bison bison bison | reverse complement strand
AGAAAAGATGCTTGGAATGATTTCTATTTTTTTTGAATTTACCAAGGCTAGATTTATGGCCCAGGATGTGATCTATCCTGGAGAAGGTTCCATATGCGCTTGAGAAAAAGGTGAAATTCATTGTTTTGGGATGAAATGTCCTATAGATATCACTTAGGTCTAACTGGTCTATTGTATCGTTTAACGTTTGTGTTTCCTTGTTAATTTTCTGTTTAGTTGATCTATCCATAGGTGTGAGTGGGGTATTAAAGTCTCCCACTATTATTGTGTTATTGTTAATTTCTCCTTTCATACTTGTTAGCATTTGTCTTACATATTGCGGTGCTTCCGTGTTGGGTGCATATATATTTATAATTGTTATATCTTCTTCTTGGATTGATCCTTTGATCATTATATAGTGACCACCTTTGTCTCTTTTCACAGCCTTTGTTTTAAAGTCTATTTTATCTGATATGAGTATTGCTACTCCTGCTTTCTTTTGGTCCCTATTTGCATGAAAAATCTTTTTCCAACCCTTCACTTTCAGTCTGTATGTGTCCCCTGTTTTGAGGTGGGTCTCTTGTAGACAACATATGTAGGGGTCTTGTTTTTGTATCCATTCAGCCAGTCTTTGTCTTTTGGTTGGGGCATTCAACCCATTTACGTTTAAGGTAATTACTGATAAGTATGATCCCGTTGCCATTTACTTTATTGTTTTGGGTTCCAATTTATACACCGTTTTTGTGTTTCCTGTCTAGAGAATATCCTTTAGTATTTGTTGGAGAGCTGGTTTGGTGGTGCAGAATTCTCTCAGTTTTTGCTTGTCTGAAAAGCTTTTGATTTCTCCTTCATACTTGAATGAGATCCTTGCTGGGTACAATAATCTGGGCTGTAGGTTATTTTCTTTCATCATTTTAAGTATGTCTTGCCATTCCCTCCTGGCTTGAAGAGTTTCTATTGAAAGATTAGCTGTTATCCTTATGGGAATTCCCTTGTGTGTTATTTGTTGTTTTTCCCTTGCTGCTTTTAATATTTGTTCTTTGTGTTTGATCTTTTTAAATTTGATTAATATGTGTCTTGGGGTGTTTCGCCTTGGGTTTATCCTGTTTGGGACTCTCTGGGTTTCTTGGACTTGGGTGATTATTTCCTTCCCCATTTTAGGGAAGTTTTCAACTCTTATCTCCTGAAGTACTTTCTCATGGTCTTTCTTTTTGTCTTCTTCTTCTGGGACTCCTATGATTTGAATGCTGTAGCATTTAA
>NW_011495034.1:16109572-16109742 GCF_000754665.1 Bison bison bison | reverse complement strand
AGGAATAATAGAGGACTTAAAATTTTTTTTTAAAAAATTAAAAGAAAAAAAAAGAAAGAAAGAATGATCCTAAAAATAGTAAAAATATATCTAGGACTTTCTCTGGTTTTGTTGTGAGTATTGTGGGTTCAGTTCATTTTTGGCTAGTTCCTTGGTCCGACTTATATTTC
>NW_011495034.1:16107142-16109472 GCF_000754665.1 Bison bison bison | reverse complement strand
GGCGTGTAGCCTCCCTGCCCACACTGCTCAGGCTCTAGGTTGCCCCGCCGGGAACCATCCGTGGCCGGCCCTGGGCTGCCTGCACTTCCAGGTCCAAGCCGCTAAGGTTCAGGCACTCTGGTAGTCCTCAGAGGTGCAGACTTGGTTGGGCCTGCGTTTTGTGCCCTTCCCAGGTCTGAGCAGCTCAGGTGATGTGGTGTTTGGCGAGCGTGATTGCTGCGACTTATTGCCTCCCCACCGCTCGGTTATCTAGGTGTACAACCAGCGCACCTTCTCAGGCAGATGTTGACTGTTCAGACCCCCAAGAAGTTTTAGTTAGCAAAGAAGCCTGCTTACAGTTTTATAGATAATGTCTCTCTGGGGCTGCAATTGCCCCCTTCCGGCTCTGGCTGCCTGTCACCGGAGGGGGATGGTCTGCAGCCGGCTATCTCTGTTCAGTCCTTTGTTCCGTGCGCGGGCCTGGCGGTGTCTTAGGTTAGGGCTGGCTTTTCGCGTCGTAGATATCCCACAGTCTGGTTTGCTAGCCCAAATTATTTCGCTCAGATTGCGCTTGGGGTATTCAGGCCAGATCCTTACTCTAAGCGATGCAGCCCACGCCGCGCCTCCCTGCCCAGCCCCTGCTTGGTAGTGGTGTGTGCAGGCGTCTGTGCTGCTTCTCTGCTGGGGGAGTTACCATAGGGCTAGCAATCTGTGGGTTTTAATTGTTTATTTATTTTCCCTCCCTGTTATGTTGCCCTCTGTGCTTCCAAGGCTCGGCACAGATTCGGCAGTGAGAAGATTTCCTGGTGTTTGGAAAGTTCTCTCTTTTTAAGACTCCCTTCCTGGGACAGAACTCCATCCCTCCCTCTTTTGTCTCTTTTTTTGTCTTTTATGTTTTTTCCTACCTCCTTTCGAAGACTTGGGTTGCTTTTCTGGGTGCCTGATGTCCTCTGCCGGCATTCAGAAGTTGTTTTGTGGAATTTACTCAGTGTTTAAATGTTCTTTTGATGAATTTGTGGGGGAGAAAGTGTTGTCCCCGTCCTACTCCTCCACCATCTTAGCTCCTCCCCCTGATTCTGCAGTTTCTACAGAACACTATTTTGAGTAGAAGGAACAACAGAAGATAATAATAATTATTTATGCTGCCATATTTCTTAAGGAGTTCATAAAGTTAAGCAGTGAAACAAGGGGGATAGTCTTTAGTTTCTCTTGTCTTCTTACATAATCATTTTGAACATAGTTACCTAGAAATCATACCATTTTGATATTCTGATCCCTCGACTGGAAATGGAGTCCCTCCTGCCTCCTTTCATAATCATTCTTGGAAGACATTTTTAGTCTTTTTTAGTCCTGACTTTTAAAGTCAGAGTAAGAAAAAGCTAGTATTATTCTTTCATCTTTATTAAAGTCATACTCACCTTTATTAACAAATGGTTTATTACCTTACAAAAAACCAAAATTCTGATATCCTTGGATTAAAGATTTACTGAGCCTGGCCCTGCCCATCAGAACAAGACCCAGTTTTCCCCTAGTCAGTCTATCCCTTCAGGAAGCTTCCAAAATTCTCTTAATCTTCTCCATCAGGGGGCAGACAGACTGAAAACCACAATCACAGAAAACTAAACAATCTGATCACATGGACCACAGCCTTGTCTAAGTCAATGAAACTATAAGCCATGTCCTGTAGGCCACCCAAGATGGACGAGTCATGGTGGAGAGTTCTGACAAAACGTGGTCCACTGGAGAAGGGAGTGGAAAACCACTTCAGTATTCTTGCCTTGAGAACCCCATGAACAGTATGAAAAGACAAAAAGATAGGACACTGAAAGATGAACTCCCTGTTCGGTAGGTGCCCAACATGCTACTGGACATCAGTGGAGAAATAACTCCAGAAAGAATGAAGAGATGGAGCCAAAGCAAAAACAACACCAAGTTGTGGATGTGACTGGTGACAGAAACAAGGTCTGATCCTGTAAAGAGCATTACTACATAGGAAACTGGAATGTCAGGTCCATGAATCAAGGCAAATTGGAAGTGGTCAAACAGGAGATGGCAAGAGTGAATGTCAACATTCTAGGAATCAGCGAACTAAAATGGACTGGAATGGGTGAATTTAACTCAGATGACCATTATATCTACTACTGTGGGCAGGAATCCCTTAGAAGAATGGAGTAGCCATCACAGTCAACAGAAGAGTCTGAAATGCAGTACTTGGATGCAATCTCAAAAACGACAGAATGATCTCTGTTCATTTCCAAGGCAAACCATTCAATATCACAGTAATCCAAGTCTATGCCCCAACCAGTAATGCTGAAGAAGCTGAAGTTGAATGGTTCTTTGAAGACCTACAG
>NW_011495034.1:16106733-16106947 GCF_000754665.1 Bison bison bison | reverse complement strand
AGAGCCAGACATCCTGGAATGTGAAGTCAAGTGGGCCTTAGGAAGCATCACTACGAACAAAGCTAGTGGAGGAGATGGAATTCCAGTAGAGCTATTTCAAATCCTAAAAGATGATGCTGTGAAAGTGTTGTACTCAATATGCCAGCAAATTTGGAAAACTCAGCAGTGGCCAGAGGACTGGAAAAGGTCAGTTTTCATTCCAGTGCCAAAGAAG
>NW_011495034.1:16101027-16105714 GCF_000754665.1 Bison bison bison | reverse complement strand
ATGGAACAACAGACTGGTTCCAAATTGAGAAAGGAGTATGTCAAGGCTGTATATTGTCACCCTGCTTATGTAACTTATATGCAGAGTACATCATGAGAATGATGGACTGGATGAAGCACAAGTTGGAATCAAGATTGCCAGGAGACATATCAATAACCTCAAATATGCAGATGACACCACCCTATGGAAGAAAGTGAAGAAGAACTGAAGATTCTCTTGATGAAAGTGCTTTCACAAAAAGGAGAGTGAAAAGTTGGCATAAACTCAACATTCAGAAAACTAAGGTAATGGCATCTGGTCCCATCACTTCATGGCAAATAGATGGGGAAATAGTGGAAAGAGTGACAGACTTTATTTTTTTGGACTCCAAAATCACTGCAGATGGTGACCAGATGGTGACTGCAGCCATGAAATTAAAAGACGCTTACTCCTTGGAAGAAAAGTTATGACCAAACTAGATAGCATATTAAAAAGCAGAGCCATTAGTTTTCCAACAAATGTCTGTCTATTCAAAGCTATGGTTTTTCCATTAGTCATGTATGGATGTGAAATTTGGACTATAAAGAAAGCTGAGAGCTGAAGAATTGATGCTTTTGAACTGTGGTGTTGGAGAAGACTCTTGAGAGTCCTTTGGACTGCAAGGAGATCCAACCAGTCCATCCTAAAGGAAATCAGTCCTGGATATCCATTGGAAGGTCTGATGCTGAAGCTGAAACTCCAATACTTTGGCCACCAGATGTGAAGTATTGACTCATTGGAATAGATCCTGATGCTGGGAAAGATTGAAGTCAGAGGATGAGATGGTTGGATGGCATCACCAACTCAATGGACATGAGTATATGAGTAAACTCTGAGAGTTGGTGATGGACAGGGAGGCCAGGCGTGCTGCAGTCCATGGGGTTGCAAAGAGTCAGACATGACTGAGAAACTGAACTGACTGATTTGAGTTTATTAATCCACTGTTAGGAAAGTTGTGGAAGATACAAACTACTTTGCATATGTCATCATGTTGATCTTTAGGATTTTTTAATTATAATCTGCTGGCTTTTGAATGATCTTTACCTATCAAGATCCTTGAGCAAACCTGAAAGATAAAGACTTTTCCAAGAGAAGGGCAAGTATTCTTCAGTGAAGGGTTTGTGGCTGTGCCAATCTCTTTGCTGGAGCCATATTATGTGACTGAATGTATGAGGAAAAATATGCACATGTCTTGAAATTTTGAAAATTAAAGTGAATCATGAAAACAGGGCAATGATCTATTCATTAAGTGGAGCTATATGACCAGGTATCAAAATTTAGTTTTGACTTTTGCTTTAAGAGAAAGATCTTTTTTTGAGAATGACTAATGACTTTTCTGTTATGCTCCTTTTCTTGTCATGGTTCCAGGCAATATTTATGGTCATGGAATTTTGTTTTCCTGTTTCCAAGTACTTGGAAAGAATTTCTACTGCTGCTTCTTTAAAGGAATAATTCCTTTTGTGTATGCTTAAATGTTTGCATTATTTCTTATTTAGCTCCAATGTGGATGCAGTATAAGTTGCAAATCCAAGTATCAGAGGAGAAAGTTTGGGATTAGCAGATGCAAACTATTATATACAGGATGGATAAGCAACAAGGTCCTACTACATAGCACAGGAACTATAATCAATATCCTGTGATAAACCATACTGGAAAGGAATATGAAAAATACACATATATATGTATAATGGAATCACTTGGCTACACAGCAGAAATTAACACAACATTGTAACTACAGTTGTTAATGTTTCCTTTAGGATTCTGTAAATCTGTCTTATGTTATTAGATATACAGGCAGATCTCGGAGATACTGTGATGTTTGTTCTAGACCACTGCAATAAAGTGAGTGTTATGATAAAGCAAGACACATGAATTTTTAAATTTCCTAGTGCATATGAAAGTTATGTTTACAGTATACTGTGGTCTATTGGTGCGCAATAGCATTCTGTCTAAAAAAACAATATATATGCCTTAATTAAAAAATAGGTTTCCCTGGTGGCTCAGAGGATAAAGCATCTGCCTGCAATGCGGTAGACCAATAATGCTATTGGAAAAATGGCCCCAGTAGACTTGCATGATAAAGAGTTGCCAGAAACCTTCAATTTGTAAAAAATGTAATATCTATAAAGTATAATAAAGCAAAGCACAATGAAATAAGAAAGAGAGAGTTAAAAGTGAAATAACTCAAGGCATCAGACTGAAGCTTCAGCACCGATCACATTATGTAATTATTATTATTAATAGGGATTCCAAAAATGCTAAATGCTAGCTTGCTCTGTTAAATACGGCATCTCATTGGAAATTCCATGGAAGTCCATTGGTTAAGACTCCTTGCTCTCATGGCTGGAAGACTGGGTTCATTCCTTTTTGGAGAACTATGAACCCACAAGCCATGTGGTATGGCCAAAAAAAATTCATACATGTGTATATATATACATACATAAATATGTGTGTGTTCAGTTGCTCAGTCATGTTTGACTTTTTGTGACCCCATGGACTGTATACATATATATGTATATGTGTGTGTATATATATATATATATATATATGTATATATAATTCCATTTACTTGCTTTTAAACAATTCTTGACTGAATAATGTCAAGTGTTCCACAGTTAGGTCTTAGGCTCTATTTTAACATAAGAGAAGCAATCTATAAGTGGAAGGATATATATGCATGCGAGAGAGAGAGCCAAAGGCAGTCAATATTCAAAAAATAGAAATAAGGAATAAAAATGGTTAATGGGAATGTGTCATTTACCAGGTAGGCAGAAGGTAATGTATAAGTGACTGACAATCCAATTAGAGAATTCTTTGTAGGTGGAAAAGTGTGGCAGAGCAGAAAGTTATGAACTACATAACACACCGTGACACAAATTCCCAGGACAACCAGTACCATTCCATTTTCAAATATATGTATGAGAAAAGCCATGGATGATGAATTTCATAACATCCTTCCTATGCGTTACTTAAAATATTTGTGCTGACTGAATGTGATCATATATATATTTTTCACTACAGTTTTTTTTTATATGGTTAATATTTTCTGCCTGTGGTATTAGTATAGGTTCATGATACTGGACATGTTGTTTAAAAGCCTACAACAGATTATCAGAATTTAGATGACATAATAAGCATTTGGAAAAAAAAATCCACTGCAACAGATTTTTAAAAAGCTATTCAGAAAGAATGATGTAAACATAAAAAGGATGGGTGTATGCTAAATTATGGGTTGGTTAATTTTCTGATTCAGTGTTGTGATTATTCAGCATTTCACATCTCAGCAAAATCTTAGGAAAAGGCTCTTTTTTCCCCTCCCACCTATCTCCAACATGGTAGAAGTTATCCAGGCAAAGTAGAGTTAGATGGAAAATAACTTATTACCTGAAAATATCAGACTCCAGCCAACATACATATATTTAAGCCTTAAGTTTTCAGTAGGAAATGTTAATGTTAGAATGTCCATTTTGGAAGCTCAGAGTTTATCAAGACACAATTCATTTTCTTACAAAAGAGGATGCTGATGGATATTGGAAATCAAGCTAAGGCACCATCATGCTGTTTTTCAGTGCAAACTTCTTACAGTTGCTTAACAGCATTTGCAGTGCTGATCATGTTCTAGGCTTCATGCTATGATGTATAAAGAATAATAACATGAGACATAAGTTATCAATGTAGTAGAGTGATGTCAGGGATCATTTTTTTGTGGGCTTACTGGAACTAAATTTATTGACAATCATATATATATAAATATGTATTATACTTTATATCATCATGTGTGTTAATACATCACATACATGTTACATTATGTATATTATTTGTGTTATATATTTATATGTGATATATAATATAATATCAGGTATAATATATTTAATTCTAGATTAATATTAACTCAGTCTTACTGTTATATATAATATATATAAGAAATATGACATTTTGTTATGTTATATATAGCAGTAAGATGAAGATTAACAGTTAAATATTGAGATATAAATTCCATTTCAGTGGTAGACTAAAATTCCTAATCTCTACAGGAGTATGACTGCTTATGAATAGTCCTTGTTGTTGAAATTGACTGATAATTCAATATAGTAGTTTCTCAGAAGCTGCTTTTGTTATATATTTTACATTACATAAATGACAGTTGTTTACATACATCAGATCAGATCAGTCGCTCAGTCGTGTCCGACTCTTCGCGACCCCATGAATCGCAGCACGCCAGGCCTCCCTGTCCATCACCAACTCCCGGGGTTCACTGAGACTCACGTCCATCGAGTCAGTGATGCCATCCAGCCATCTCATCATCTGTCGTCCCTTTCTCCTCCTGCCCCCAAACCCTCCCAGCATCAGAGTCTTTTCCAATGAGTCAACTCTTCGCATGAGGTGGCCGAAGTACTGGAGTTTCAGCTTTAGCATCATTCCTTCCAAAGAAATCCCAGGGCTGATTTCAGAATGGACTGGCTGGATCTCCTTGCAGTCCAAGGGACTCTCAAGAGTCTTCTCCAACACCACAGTACAAAAGCATCAATTCTTTGGCGCTCAGCCTTCTTCACGGTCCAACTCTCACATCCATACATGACCACTGGAAAAACCATAGCCTTGACTAGACGAACCTTTGTTGGCAAAGTAATGTCTCTGCTTTTGAATATGCTATCTAGGTTGGTCATAA
>NW_011495034.1:16100714-16100927 GCF_000754665.1 Bison bison bison | reverse complement strand
TCCACTGTTTCCCCATCTATTTCCCATGAAGTGGTGGGACCGGATGCCATGATCTTCGTTTTCTGAATGTTGAGCTTTAAGCCAACTTTTTCACTCTCCACTTTCAGTTTCATCAAGAGGCTTTTTAGTTCCTCTTCACTTTCTGCCATAAGGGTGGTGTCATCTGCATATCTGAGGTTATTGATATTTCTCCCGGCAATCTTGATTCCAGTT
>NW_011495034.1:16084616-16100614 GCF_000754665.1 Bison bison bison | reverse complement strand
CTTGATTCCAGTTTATGTTTCTTCCAGTCCAGCGTTTCTCATGATGTACTCTGCATATAAGTTAAATAAACAGGGTGACAATATACAGCCTTGACGAACTCCTTTTCCTATTTGGAACCAGTCTGTTGTTCCATGTCCAGTTCTAACTGTTGCTTCCTGACCTGCATACAAATTTCTCAAGAGGCAGATCAGGTGGTCTGGTATTCCCATCTTTTTCAGAATTTTCCACAGTTTATTGTGATCCACACAGTCAAAGGCTTTGGCATAGTCAATAAAGCAGAAATAGATGTTTTTCTGGCACTCTCTTGCTTTTTCCATGATCCAGCGGATGTTGGCAATTTGATCTCTGGTTCCTCTGCCTTTTCTAAAACCAGCTTGAACATCAGGAAGTTCACGGTTCACATATTGCTGAAGCCTGGCTTGAAGAATTTTGAGCATTACTTTACTAGCGTGTGAGATGAGTGCAATTGTGCGGTAGTTTGAGCATTCTTTGGAATTGTCTTTTTACGTACATACCCAGGTTTAAAACTTCTACTGGAACAAGGCTGTGCCTCTTTGATTCATAGCTGTTATCTACAGCATCCAGAGCAGTGCTCAAACATAGTTGATGTTCATTAAGTTTTGTTGAATGAATAGACAAGTGTGTGTGTGTGTGTGACAGAGAGAGAGAGAGAAAAAATATTATTTTCCCTCTTTTAAAACATGGTTGAAAGTTAGATTCAAAAGGGATTCGAGTAATACATAATGATTTTAATGGACTATACATAATATATGGGCTTCCCTGGTGGTTCAGAGGTAAAGAACCCGCCTGCCAATGCAGACATGGATTCGATTCCTGGGTCAGGATGATCACCTGGAGAAGGAAATGGCAACCCTCGAAATCCTATGAACAGAGGAGCCTGGCGGGCTACAGTCCATGGGGTCACAAAAGAGTCAGACATGACTTAGCAACTAAACAATAACAACAACAATACACATTATATGCATAATAATTGTAATGGCAAAACTATGTACCATATTGAGCTTTTAAGTAAAAGCCAGATCCTGGGCTCTTTTCCATAATTTGTCTCATGTAATTCTTACCTGCCATGTGGATAGATGATTGTTCTCATTTTACAGGTGGGGATAGTGAAGCTCAGAGAGGTTGAGTAATTTTGCACAATATCCTAATGTGAGTCAACCACAGAGCTAGAATTCAAAATAGGTTTTCTCTGACACCAAAGTCCCACTTTTTAATGTTTATACATTTCTAGTAGTTCAGATGCCAGCATGCCATGCCCCATGGATATAATTGAGTATGATAAAATGTATAATGCAAATTTTGTTAGAAGCTGAACCATTATTAATATTAGCATTAATAGAACCCTGAAAGCCTACCTGAAGTGAAGTGAAAGTCACTCAGTTGTGTCCTACTCTTTGTGACCCCATGGACTACACAGTCCATGGAATCGTCTAGGCCAGAATACTGGAGTGGGTAGCCTATCCCTTCTCCAGGGGATCTTCTCAGCCCAGGGATTGAACCCAGGTCTCCTGCATTGCAGGTGGATTCTTTATCAGCTGAGCCACCAGGGAAGCCCAGAAGCCTGCCTAAAACTACTGAAAAGGAGGGAGCTAGTATTTGGGTAAGCTGCCTCTCTTGGTTGCAAAATTCTTTGGTCTAAGAGCTTTGGTTTTGTCTTCATGAAGTAGAAATATATGTCTAGCCAACTATCAAGCTAGTATTCAGATACTTTATGTAAATTAAATGAAAAAGAGTGATTTTAAAATAACTTCTTATTTTGTATTGGGGTGTAGCCGATAAACAAATTTGTGATAGTTTCAGGTGAACAGCAAAGGGACTCAGCCGTACATATACCTGTATCCATTCTCCCCTAAACTCCAAGCCCATCTAGACTGCCACATAACATTGAGCTGAATGCCCTATACAGTAGGTCCTTGTTGGTTATCCATTTATAATATAACATTGTGTACACGTCATCTCAAACTCCCTGACTATCCTTCCTCCCAGTACATCCCCGAGGCAACCACAAGTTCATTCTTTAAGTCTGTGAATCTCTATTTTGCAAGTAAGTTCATTTTTATAATTTCTTTTTAGATTCCACATGTAAGGGATGTATTATGGTATTTCTCTTCTCTGTCTGACTTACTTCAAGGAGTGATTATTTTTTAATTTAAAAAATGTATCAAAATATAATATACATACAAAAATGTACATACTATAAATATACAGCTTACTGAACTTACACATACAGAACACACCTATGTATTTAGCCCCAAGATAAGAAAACAGAATATTACCAGCCCTGCATGAACACTACTTCCCATCATGGTCTCTTAGAGTCAATAATCCTTCCCCTCCACAAGCATAGACATTATATTATTATCCTGACTTCTAACAGCATAGATTATATTAGTCTTTTGTTATACTTATATGATGGTGTTATCATTCTTAACTTTTTTTTTGCATGTGGTTGTTGACGTTTGATTTCCTTTGCTGTATGTCATTTTATTGTACAAACATGCCACAGTTTATTTATTATTCCTTCTGTTAATGAACATTTAAAATTTCCTAGTTTGCATAACATTCCTATGAACATGTGCTAGGGTATTTTTGGTGAATATATTTGCACATCTTTTTAAAAATTTATACTTGGGAGTATGAGGTTGCAAAGTGTCAGACGTGGCTTAGCAACTGAGCATACATACACGGAAGTAGAATTACTGGGTCGTAGTTACTTATATGGGCTTCCCTGGTGGCTCAGTTGGTAAAGAATCTGCCTGCAGTGTGGGAGACCTTGGTTCATTCCCTGGGTTTGGAAGATCCCTTGGAGAAGGGAACAGCTGTATATTCAACATAGTAGTCACTGCTAAGTATTTTTCCACATTTATGTTACCACTGCTGCTGCTAAGTCATGTCTGACTCTGTGCGACCCCATAGACGGAAGCCCACCAGGCTCCCCCATCCCTAGGATTCTCCAGGCAAAAACACTGGAGTGGGTTGCCATTTCCTTCTCCAGTGCATGAAAGTGAAAAGTGAAAGTGAAGTCGCTTAATCGTTTCCGATTCTTCGCGACCCCATGGACTGCAGCCTACCAGGCTCCTCCGCCCGTGGGATTTTCCAGGCAAGAGTACCACTAGCAGTATTTGAAAGTTCTGATTGCTCAACATCCTTGCCAATACTTTATGCTTTTTAACTTAAAAAAATTTTCAATATAGTTCTCATGATGAATGTGAAGTAGTATGTCATTGTGATTTTAATTTGCATTTTCTTCTGATGAAATAATACCGAGAGCCTTTTCACATGTTTATTGGTATATTTTTTATGAAGCATATATTCATATATTTTCTTTAGGGTTATCCTGTCTTAGAATTAATTAGTAAGGATTAATTATATATTTTAGATAGAAGTCCTTTGTTGAAAATATATTTTCAAAGAGCTTCTAACTTTGTGAAATGAAAGATTTTATATAGACAGAAAGAGTTAAAATTTGTATATGTTGTCTAATAAAATTGTATATATACATATGTACATATAAATGTATATGTGCATTACATATATATGTAATATAATTAATATATATGTATATATGTATATACATATATTACATATATATATATATATTTGCTGAGAAACACTGAATTTTTCCCACATTACAAATGCTTGAGTTTTTAGGACTATTGCTCCTTTTTAACCCTCCTCACCACAAGGCCTGTAATAGTACTTTTTAAGAGATATAGGAAATAAAATTTTGACTGCCTTCTTGATGATTTGCAAAATAAAATAGGGTTCTTTGAGATTAAGAAACTTACCTTTCTTCTTCATAACCAAGCCTGAAAAAAAGACCACCTGGAAACTGTTTTCTAGGAGAACCCTAAGCAAAATAGTTGGAAAATTCAGATAGTAATTAAAATTTTGGTTTGGAACAGGACTGGATTAAATTTATTGCAAACATTTTCTACTCTCAAGCAAAACCAAAGATAAAATAAGAGCAACTTTTACAAATTTGGGTTGAGTATCAGTGTTCAAACATCAAACAGGATTAAATCTCAATTTCTGAGGATTAGAAAGAGCAAGATGCCACTTGTTCTTCTTATGGCAACACTCAACGTTCTTTATGGTGCTTGTCATGGTGTGTGGCCCAGCTGCTGTCAAACAGGCTGCTATATATCTTGCTAAATGTAGGTTTGAATTAAAAATCTTCAGACGTTTGTAGGAAAGTAGTGTAGATATAGCTGAGGGGACTCTGAAAAAGATAAATGACTTCACATTCTTCCTATTAAGAACTGACCAGAAACAAGCACAGAGACTGTGTTTTGTTTTTAGAGTAATAAAAGAAGACTGATAGTTTAATTAGTTTAGAATAAGGTTATAAGTGACAGGTCCTGTGCTCCAGCTATTACCTAATAAGATGTCATTATATATTTTCAGACAAATAAACTCCCTCCACCACCAAGGAAGGAAAAGTATTTTTATTTGAAGACAAAAAAGTTCTTTTTTAGAACTTGTTTGGCACAGATTCCTTAATCATTGTCACAAACATTCCATTTCTTTAGTAAGCTTGCTGAATTCATGAACTGTGCTAGAGAGCGGAAGGTTAAAATTTCCATTTTCATTCACTGACTCATATATGTATCCTTGAAAAGGGGGAGTATTTGTGGAAAAGAATGACTAGAAATGTACTGCATTTTCTTCTCCATGAAATGGGGATCTTGAGGTTTGTGAGGCAAATAGGGGATTTGCAAACGTGTGTGTATGTGTGTGCTCTGTTGTGTCTGACTTTTTGAGACTCCATGGACTATAGCCCACCAAGCTCCTCTGTCCATGGGATTTCCCAGGCAAGGATACGGGAGTGGGTTGCCATTTCTTCTTCAAGGGATCTTCCGGACCCTGGGATTGAACCCACATCTCTTGTGTCTCCTGCATTGGCAGGCAGGTTCTTTATCAACTGCGCCACCTGGGAAGCCCATAAGCTGTTAAATCTGAAGTCTATCCTCCTTCCTCTAGACCAGGATGCTTTATTAGGATAGTCTTTTTCCTTTTTCATCTTCATAAAAAAAATCACACCCTGTCTATCTTCACGTTGGGCAGTATTCAGAATCCTGACTAAATCCCATATGGTATAAGCCCTTTTTATGGTTCATGTTAATTTGAAAGAGTAGTTATCACACTAAACATTTACAACACAGACCATGGAATTTTTAGGACACTTTCATGAGGTTCATAGATATTTTAAAGCCCATCCATGTATCTCCAAATAAAAACTTTGGCATAAGGATAGTTGAACATGGAGCTCATTTGAAGGAAAAATGGTAAAGACATGCATTAAATCTACGATTTTCCATACAACATATTTGCCATGCTATTCACCCATGTCCACGTCATGTACTGGAAGTTTAGAAGGAGACGCCTCCTATCTTTTTATCATTCTAAGAGGAGAAAATAAAATTCCCTAAATATTCAATGATTTTTTTCTCCTTTCTTATGAGCAATAAAATATACTGGAATTTTTTTCATGTGGGAAATAAAAGAAAGACTTCATTTTTCCATTCAGATAATCATTTTACCTTTGAATGTTTAACTCCACCTACCTATCTGTTTATCTATCAAAGTAACAAAATAGAAAACTAAAGTCATCTCCAAATTCCCCAAATTACTTCTAGAAATGAAAACAAAGTGTTCATTCTAGTACATTGGCAGCTTTTCAGAATTTACTCTCCTAAAGGCTAGTTTGCATTTCATTTCAACATCTTGCTTTTCTTCTGGTGGAGGATGGGAGCTGTCCAGGGCATGTTGAGTGGAACTGTATCTACTTCATTCTCTTTAAAGTTTTCATGGTCTCTGATGACCTTCTGTTACTTTGTAGCCATTATTCGGCATTGACTTTCTAATTCCTAGGAGGCAATGATACCTCTGACACCAGACTGCATCTGTGCCTAAATCAAGGACAAAGACAGGTGGCTTGGTGAGATTTGCTTGAGATTCCAGGATGGTGAACATTACCATATGTTCTATTAGTTTGTTAATTAGTAGGGTGACTATACAATTTATCATCTAAGCAGGGGCACTTTGGAGAGAGAAAGGGGTGCTAATAATAATACGACCTGATGACAGGTGTAAGCTGGGACTGACTGTGGCAAACTGGGGTATATATACGGTCAGTCTTAATTAAGAATATGAGGTGCCTGCCCTTTCTTCTGTTTTGTCCTGGAATCACTGAAATCTCCCACATCTAGTCATCCCTCACACCTCTGTCAAGTGATGTGCCGTAGACACACAGCTGATGGCCCTCCCCTCAAACCAGTTTTTTGAAATAATAGTCTTTTAAGAATTTCAAAAATACATATAATTGTTTTAAGATTTTATATATTTTATAGCTCTTCTTACAAGTGTTTTCTCTGATGATAATATTTTTTAATCCCTTATAAACTATTTTAAATTCCTTTTCATTCTCCAATTCAACTATCACTACCAACCACCTCCTACTTCTAACATGTGGAAATTCCCAACATTTTATTCTTCCTTACTAGCTATGGAAGCTTTTGGGGAAAGGATTAACCTAGGATTGATCCCCTGGAGAAGGGATAAGCTACCCACTCCAGTATTCTTGGTCTTCCCTTGTGGCTCAGCAAGGGAAGTAAAGAATCCGTTTGCAATGCAAGAGACCTGGGTTCGATCCCTGGGTTGGGAAGATCCCCTGGAGAAGGGAAGGGCTACCCACTCCAGTATTCTGGCCTAGAGAATTCCATGGACTGTGTAGTCCATGGGGTCGCAAAGAGTCAGACAAGACAGAGCGACTTTCACTGTTCACTTTTACTTTTCATTGTATTCATCAGTAATAAGAGAGTAATTCCAGGGGATTTTTTAGTGGATGAAGTAAAATATTATTCACAGTGCCTAGAAATCATAGAAAACAAAAATAAGCAAGCAAAACCCAAAACCTCTGGATTGTATTGAAGTTTCAAGAAACCATCAAAAATATCCAATTCATAAACTGCTTCAGCTGGAAGATGAGACAATTGATTTCTCATCTTAAATACTTGAGAGATAGAAATAGTCTGCTTCTCCATTTTTCCTATCCTTACAAGACATGCTCACAAAGCTCCATTTTTATGTCTGTCTTCCTTAATTATGTCTATTTTCCCTAGTTATGTAAACATCTTTCAGGACAGGAGCTGTGCTTTCTTTTTCCTCTTCTTAGTTCCAAGCATCCACATACTGACTAAATGTTTGAATGAATGGATAAGTGGTTTTCTCTTGAACCTTTCCTGTGGATGCCAGTTGCATTGGAGATACCTCTGTTTATTCATCCTTTATTTACTTTTTCATGAGATTTAGAATGATGAGCATAAACCCATAGTGATATAGAAATCTTATCTAATTACAGATGAGTACAGTATATAATAAAATCTCTGTGCCTGTAGATTATCTTTTTATATATAACTGTCTTTGAGATACTTAAAGATGTAATAGATAATGAAAACTTTTTATAAATTCAATGGGAGGAAATTTTCACTAACACCCACGGTATACACATAATGCAGATATGATGTATTCTCTTTGTAAAGGTCAAGACTCTTTAAATTAATTTCTCTTTAAATCTGTTGGAAGATTGTGAATGTTATCAAAAGATTATGTCATTTGACAGAAACTGCTATAGAACAACAACAAAAAATTTTTTTAAACCACTTTTATTATTTTTTGAGAAATAAGATTTGTTTTAAAATATCTGAATTCCTTTTTCTTTAAGAAAAATGTAGTTTACCAGGAGACCTGACTTCTGTGAGGTAGGTTTTAGACAAGGCCCTGGGATTGAAGATGACACATAATAGCTGTCTGCATCTCCAGTTATCTGTATCCTAGTAAGGGAAACACATGTTTGTATGTTGAGCTTTTATGCAAATTCAGGTGGAGTTGTCCACCTGAAGAAGTGAAGTTGTGAGAAGTGAAATATAATGGTGGAAAAGACTGCTGCTGTCATCCTGGGTAGGTGTGCTATCCACAGGTAGCAGAGTAGCATCTGACAAAAGAAAGTATTCTCTGTCTCTGTTGTCTGGGGATAATTAATAGTCCTATGTTGCTGTTGTTCCCTTGGTCAGTAGTGTCCAACTCCTTGCAACCCCTTGAGCTGCAGCACACCAGACTTCCCCGTCCTTCCTTATCTCCCAGAGTTTGCTCAGACTCATGTTCATTGAGTCAATGATGCCATCCAACCATCTCATCCTCTGTCAGCCCCTTCTCCTGACCGCAGTCTTTCCCAGCATCAGAGTCTGTTCCAATAAGTTGGCTCTTTGCATCAGATGGCCAAAGTATTGAGCTTCAGCTTCAGCATCAGTCCTTCCGATGAATCTTCAGGGTTGATTTCCTTTAGGATTTGCTTGTCTGATATCCATGCTGTCCAAGGAACTCTCAAGAGTCTTCTCCAGCCCCACAATTTGAAAGCTTCAGTTCTTTTGTGCTCAGCTTTCTTTATGGTCCAACTGTCCATACACGACTACTGGAAAAACCAAAGCTTTGACTATGTGGACCTTTGTTGGCAAAATGATGTCTCTGCTTTTTAATATGCTGCCTAGGTTTATCATAGCTTTTCTTCCAAGGAGTAAGTGTTTTTTAATTTCTATGTAGTCCTATGACTTGAAGGCAACTCTCCAGGGAATTTTTAAAAAATTGTTACCATGCCATTTTGAAAAAGTCTTTTAGATGACTGGGTTTAAAATTTTGTTATCCTAGCCAGACAGTGAAATGGAATGGAAATAATATACATTTTGTTGTCACATACTTAATACTTATGGTCAAATACTTAAACTCTTTAACTTTGTTTCCTAATCTAAAGAGATAACTAACGTGTGAAAATGAAAGCGTTAGTTGCTCAATTGTATCCCATTCTTTGTGACCCCATGGACCCACCAGGCTCCTCTGTGCATGGAATTCTTCAGGTAAGAATATATTGGGGTGGGTTGCCATTCCCTTCTCCAGGGGATCTTCCCAATCCAGGAATTGAACCTGGTTCTCCTGTATTATAGGCAGTTTCTTTACCATCTGAGCCTCTAGGAAAGCCCACAGAGATAATAACAACACTTATTTCAAAAAATGTTAGTGATGGTTCAGTGAAATGGTTCTGTGCCTACATACAGCAAATTATAAAATGCGTGTCAGCAAATATTATCATTGGTTATTAGTATCATCTAGTCATTTATCCTTTGGGTAGGTGTTTATGGTTGATACTTCCTATTCTCAAGACTCTGGTAGTGTTTAAAAATACAAGTGACACAAAAAGTCACTTAGCAGATGAATCCATGATTACCTTTAAAAGGGACTTTGATAGTTTTGATTTAGATAAGATAATTTTCAGTCTTGGTGGGAAGTGAATGTGGTGGCTGGAATGTTGGTTTGGGAAACATTTTCTTAAAGCTGGATTTGGAGGAATAAATATGTTAGAGACATGAGATAAGAAAGCTCGCTATACCAGAAGGAAGATCATAGGCATGGGAAAGCATTTGGTGGAAATGAAGGATGGTAAGGCATGGAATTTAGATGGAAATTTTGGAAGTGTAATCTGGTATCTGACTGTTGTCAGCTTTGAATGATAGGCGAGGCTTGTGAAGTTTTTTTGTAGACACCTGGAAGAGATTGTTTTTGAGACAGAGAGGAACAAAACATAAGATGGATAAGGAAAAAAAAAAAAAAAAGCCTGAGACCCAGACAGAAGACTCTTCTTGCTAAACTAGACTACTTGAGATTGAACAGGAACTGTAGAAGACTCAAGGGTAATCAAGTGGGAAAAGATTATGAAGTTAAAAGTGATAGGATTTGAAGATAGATTGACTCCTGCATACAAAGGGAACATTACAATTCTAAACTTGAACCACTGGGAATTTTCCATTGTTGGAGGAGGAAGTTAGGGAGAGTTTCTAAATTATTTAAGAAAAGATGATCTTTCTAGTTTTGTACAATGAGCTGTCTTGGGGATGCTATCTGGCAGTTCTCTGAAATGTGGTATAGACTTCGGAATTTGGATTTTAAAATACATACTCGAAACTGGAGATAATTAGCCAATGGAATTAAGCAAAACTAAGATCTGAATTGTAATCTTTAATAAGACAGAGGCATTCCTTTGAAAGTGATCAAGCCTCTTGGAAACAACTGACAAATGGAACAATTCAATCAGAATTCAACATTCTGTTAAAAAAAAAAAATGGTCTGTGGGACCCTCAAACCTCTTATAAAGGGAAACTTTCTGCTTTTGAAACAGGTTAGATAAAGGGACATTATGGGGCTCTGGTATTGGCATTCTATTTATACATCCACTTGTTATGGTTGGATAAGTTCTCATAAGATTGGAAATTCAATCTTTTGATTTAGTCATTTTAGAAGAAGATTTAAATTATTTTAGAAAATTTGCTGCTGTTCCCTAGTTGATTATTACTAAAAAAAGGAAGTAAATTGTGGCATAGACAGCCTCCACTAGGTCCCTCATAAATACTCCATTTCAGGTGAACAAAATGGTAAATGCATTTCCTGTATTTTCTATGCATTTAATGTATCAAAAATTAGAGTCAGGAGACCTAATGTCCTGTCTTAATTCTGGCCTATTCCAGTATAAGAGCATAAGTAAATGACTTAAAACCTTTCTCTTGGTTTCCTTATAATGTAAAGTGTGGAGGAATATGGGGATATTTTTAGTTAACTAAAATAGCATTAGTGTAAAGCTCACCTTACATAGTAATAGTGTATATTTCTGAAGACATTCTTTCAGCCCTAGAATACAACAAGGGTGTCTGGAGGTAATTTAAGGAGGAAATGTGAAAATAATGGCTAGTGCAGTAACTGAAACATGTGAACTGCTTTATAAATATATGCCATCTGGGCGAATGCAATTCAACAGACATATGGAGAAAGGCAGGCAGAAGAAACAGTCAAGGTATGGTAGTGTTAAAATCAACTAAACCCTTGAAAGTCTAATTGGGTTTTCTAAGTGCCTTCATCTTCTGGAAACTGGGAAATTGAGGCTTGAAGAGAGAATCCATCCTTCCAATAAAAAATTTAATTTTACACAAATATGTCCCAGACTGAGCTAATACTTTCTTACATATTAACAATGAACTTTCAAAGCAACGATACTCTCTCTATTATTACCCACCTTTCCAGAGGTGACATCTAAGTGTGAGAGAGGCTAATTAACTTGCAAAGAGTTGTCCATAGAAGCTCTGAGTCCTGACTACGATCTGCTCATGTTGAGTCTTTGAGAGTGACAACTTTGTTCAGTTTTTCTTAGTAAGTACTAAAATACCAATAGCAACAGAGAAATGGAGATCCCCTGGCTACCTAGAAATATAGTTCTCATAGCAACCTACTCACTTATTTGAAGTAGTAGTTTAGCAAAGCCAGAAAGTTCTTTCCAATTCCAACTGACTTTCTTCCAAGCTCTGAGTCTGTGGGCAGTTGCCAATGCACAGGGCTGGGAAATGTGATATAATGGTGCCTGCAGGCTAGGAATCTGGTCTGTGGGACATATTGTTATTTACAGAGTTGCCATGAAACTTGGCTGGAGACTCAGCCTTCTATATGGGAGCCAGACTCTGAGTGTCTTTGGCTAATCAGTATGCTTCCAGGGAGAAAAAAATAATTGCTGGTAAGCAAAGGCACTGTTAATCATTAACTGTGTGGCATCTGCTTCCACAATTGCATTTCTAAAAGATCTGGATAATCACATCCTTTTGAAAATGGTCTAATTAATGCATTTTTGCTATTATTATATTTTGAGCACTGGTAATACCATGTTAATCATGAAAGGCCTCCCATTTTGCAGTGTGCAGACGTATCTTATTGATTGATAGGAATATCCAGAGAAAGTGGAATGGATCAACAAAGACTGTGATGCCTTTATCCCCTGCCAAGCCCAAGGAAGTAAACTGAATGCTTTGTGCATCTTCTTCTCTCACAGCTTTCTCTGGCTATAATCAGGATTAGATCCAAAATAATACATATCTTCCCATGCACAAATACATAAAGAATAAATAGCGCCACCATGTAAAATTGGGTTGGAATCTCAGTCCTGACACTAACCATCTGTGTGACAGTAAATAGAAACATTCTCACCATCAGTTGCCTCTTCTTTACAATATGGGCTATAATTTGTGCCTTTAAGTATTCTTATGAAGATTAAATGAGGTGACACATGTAAAATGTATTGGCACAATAAATTACACTCAATAATTCATTCAGCCCTCGATAAATTATCATTTCCCTTCTCCATAACATTAGGCTATTGATGTGATGCCCCTATTTTTTTATGTTTTATGACCTGGCAGGTTGGAGGGTACTCATATGGACAGTAGAACAAAATACTGCGATTTGGCCTGTCCAGGATGTGTGGTTTCCCAAAACTATTAGACATTTGGTGAGAAAACTAAAAGCTGCCTGGAGCAGTTTTGAGAAACGGAGCAGTATGGTATTGATGATAACCACTGAAAGTACTGGATGTCAGACTCAGCATTAACCATCACCAAGATTCTGGCCTCTCCCAGTGGGGGCACATAATATTACAAAGCAGCAATCATCTGCTGCATTCCCTTCAACTATGAATAGGTAGAGATACAGAGTTGACAGACTGAAAAGGAAACCATCTTACCCGCTCCAATCTGCATTTAAAAGAAATGTGAAAATTATATGCCTAAAATTTAGGTGATTTTTCCTATTAGAAAATGATTTCCAAAATTAATACTAAGGCTAAAAACTGCTAACTTTTACTGTCAGTTTATTCTATGATGATAATTATGCCCATCTTATGTTTTACTCACAGTATAAACATGTCAAACGGTTACTGTTTCTGATTTTTATAGATAAAGAAACCAAAATATAGAAATGTTAAGTAATCCATCATAAAACAATGCCTCAAAATAATAGAGTTGGGAATTCGGTCCAGAACCTGTGTCTATTCAGAACTGGACAATAAAAAGAGTCATGATTTTTGAAGTCTGAAAAAAGTTTTAGACAGAGTGTCTTCAAGAGCCATGGAGCTTTTGATCTTAGGCAATCTCCAGTTCCAGGTAATTTTATTTGGTTTTAATATTTGCCTGGACTGTGAAGAACCATAAGGCATTTTCACTCTCTTGTATTACAAACAATGCACAGTAGATCAAATGCAGAAGATTAAATGCTATGACCCTCTGAAGACTCAGAGGCCATTAGAAATAGCCTCTGTAATCCTATTCCTTTTAGATGGGAATCAGAGATGCTCCGGAAGCGTATGTCGACTTTACAAATAAAATCACTAGTTATTTCACCAGCAAAATGAATTTATTCATAAATAGCCAGAGACATTGCCAATTCAGGAAATGCAAGCTATGGAGGTCTGTAGGCAAGTCCTAGAACAAAGAAGGGGACCTTGCTTTTAAGAGAAAAGAGGGAAGTCAGGAGGGGCTGTCCTAAATAAAGGTTCGCTGGAGGAAACTAAGAATTTAGGAAGCAGTTGGTTCTCATTGCCTGAACTGCTGCATCTCCTCTAGACTGGGCTATTGCTTGGCAAGGAAAAAACCTTTCTCTGGCTGGAGAATTAAAGTAGAATTGTAAACTAAACTGCAATGGTGTGTATGAGGGCTCCCTGTGCAGAGTTTCCTGACTCCATTTTTAATGGTTTCTCTTTATTAATTTCTGTACATATACCGGGATGTCACAATTACTCAGCATTTTTATGCTTTCTAGTTTTGTCAGTATTTCAAAACTTATTCCCCAGATGACAAGCTTTGTTTCAACTTTCTGCACTTACAGCCTGAGCCAGTTAGGATTCATCCGACTTCTGAGCTTTCCCAGCTTCTGGACTTGGACACTTTCTGGCGGTCAGGATTTATTGAGCAGGATATAGGGCACTTGGTGCCCTTTTTTTTTGTACAAGGAACTTTTTATTTTTAAATAATTTTATTATGAAAATGCCACATGCACAGGTAATAAAAATTGCACACAATGAATAAATAGTTGTGGTATGCAAGATCTTTTGATTGCAGTGTACAAACCCTTAGTTGTGGCATGCAGAATCTAGTCCCCTGGCCAAGGATTGGACTCGGGCCTCCTGCATTGGAAGCACAGCCTTAGCCACTGGACCACCAGAGAAGTCCCCCAAATTAACATATTTTAATGCTTATATCTCTCTAACACGGTTTGACATCTGAAAAAGCAAGTACTCTCCCATTACTCCTCTCTTTTAGAAATCTTTCTGGCTATTCTTAGATGTCTGATTTTCCATATGAGCTATAGATTTGGCTGATTAAAATTTCTTATCTATTTTTTTCTGATATTTTTGAGTAGGATCTGATTGTGTTGGCAATTTGTATTAGAATTATTTTTAGAGTGATGGTTTTCAAAATGTACTTCAGTCATTTGTTACCATCAAGAATTATGGTAATGACCATTTAACAACATCTCTAATTGTTTTCTTAGACTAGAACCCTAGCAATAGGATCATAGAATGTATCAAAGGTACAGAGATGTGTGTATCTTGTAAACTTGCTATCTTGTAAACTTGCTTTCCTTAAAGATTAGAGCAAGCACACGAAATTACTATTTCCCCTATCTTCTCTCCAGGACTGAATATATTGAATACACTATGTCTAAGTGTTTCAGGAATTTTCCTAACCAAAATATCTATGAAATATAATGAGAGGGAGACTCACTAGGATAATTTGGTGGTTATGTCTTGTTTCCTTTATTGTACTGATGGGAAAATCAAGGCAGAAATTGTTAAGACCTGGTCAGAATTATGTAGACATAAGCATTAAAGAGATCAATGTCCAGTGCTCTTGTTCTATGAATTGAAGCAGGAATATATGTGCAAGTATACACGCACAAATGATTTCAACCTCAGATATGTTCCCTAATTAGAAATCAATCTGTCCCTAAGAAATGTGTTGAAATGCCATTTATGAGCCACTGAGTAATAACCAAAGAGTTTTGATGATTGTAAAATTCCAAAATTTTAGGTAGAGACTGAATGTAAAATAAGATCACAGCATTTCTTTCAAACTGCTGCTTTCTTAAACTTAGAAGACAAAACAACAGTAACTGGAAGTTTCTTTTTAACTTTGCATCACTTATTTATAAATTCCTTTTTAATGAAGTACATGTATGATATCCATATGTTTTCAAAGATGATGGCACTCAAAACAATGGCAATAAAAGACTGAGGAACAGTTTCATATAATTTTCATTGTTCTTTTCTGAGTTATAGGCCACATATCTATATTATTACATGGAGTATATTTCTTTGGTATAAATATTTAAAATATGATGGTATCTATAAGAACAAAAATTTCAGGACCAGCCATATATTATAAGTGTATAATTATTTTCTGATGTAATTGATTTTTTGCTAGGCACACTAAACTAATTTGTAATAATGGCTTTATAACTGACTGTGGTAAAATATTTACATGATAAAGTCTTGAAACATGGTAACATTGCTCCACAGTTTTTGGACATTAAGTGTTTCACGGAAACAGTCTCAGATACTCAAAATGGCATGGAACATGAACAAACAGACAAAATATGGGCAATTTCCACACAGGAAAATTGAAAATAAAAGAGACAAGCATTTTCAGATGACCCATCGTCAATCTGTGTTAACTTCCCATCAAATTCAAGGGGGAAGAAAAATGCCCTTTTGGTACTCTCCTTGACAGAGAAACATCACTCTCTGACTTACGGGAAAGAGTAAGTGCTTCTAAGAGCTACTCTAGCCAGAGCTGGTTCTGAAGAGTTATAAGTCCGTAAAAAATATTATTTTTAAATGGCCTCCACAACCCCAGATTCCACAACATCTTACTAGCTTTTGCTTTCAAGTATGCTTAATTGATAGACTACATTTTCTTTAGAAACTACATCCAAATATCTTTTAAAAATGTTTTAATTAGTGATTATATTAATAACTAGAGAATGACAGTGGTTTAAGTACAAGCTTGTTCATATTTTGTTCCATAATTTTCATATTTTCTTTTGAGCTTTTCTG
>NW_011495034.1:16072988-16084516 GCF_000754665.1 Bison bison bison | reverse complement strand
CTTTTCTGTATAAGCTCACTCTACAAGGCAACCCACTCCAAGATTCTTGTCTGAAAAATTCTATAGACAGAGGAGCCTGGTGAACTACAGTCCATGGGGTCTCAAGAAATCAGACATGACTGAGTGACTGAGTATGCATACACGCACAAGTTAAATGGGGTTGAGTTAGAATGCCAAAATTGTGACATAGTTCACCGATTAAATTCTAATGATTGCAGATCTACTTTTATCCAGAGTGCCTGCTTAGAACTAAAAAAAGATGAACACAGCATGTAACATTCTTGCTCTCAAGGTCTCTTCAACCTGGGTGAGTTTCTCTGTGTGTGTGTGTCTGTGATATCGACATCACTATAATTATTTTTCTTAATACATAAAGATTTTATTTTTTGAGCAGTTTCTGACAAAATTAAAAACTATTTCTTCAGTGGATCTTGCCTTTAGTATTATATCTAAAAAGTCATTACTGTACCTATGACAATGTTATCTCTTATGTTATATTCTCGGTATTTTTTAGATTTGAATTTCATATTTAGGTCTGTGATCCATTTTGAGTTAGTTTTTGTTAAGGATCTGTGTTTAGATTCACTTTTGTGCAAGTGGATATCCAGTTGTCCCAACACCATTTGATGAAAAGATCATCTTTTCTCCAACGTGTTGCCTTTGGTCCTTTGTTGAAGGTCATTGACTATTTTTTAAAAATTATTTTTAATTGGGAGATAATTGCTTTACATTGTTGTGTTAGTTTCTGAAACAATGTGAATCAGTCATACGTATACATATATCTGTTCCCTCTCGAACCTCCCTCCCACTCCCCCATCCCACCACTCTAGGTCATCACAGAGCACCGAGCTAAGTTCCCTGAGATATACAGCAGCGTCCCACTGGTATTTATTTTACTCATGGTAGCATGGATGTCAATGCTACTCTCATTTCACCTCATTCTATCCTTCCCCCTCTGTGTCAACAAGTCCATTCTCAATGTCTCTGCACTCTGGCCTTTGAATGATAATTAATTCTTGGATAATAATTCAAGAATCTATATGTGGCTAGACACAGATACCTTTAAAAAAAACAGCTATCTTTTCTTCCCTGGCTAGGAGTGGATATCCTTTAATTACACTTCCTAAGATATATATATATATATATATAAAACCTGAGATTGTTTGTCTTTTGTCAGTTTGGAGAAGTTCTCAACCAGTTTCTTTGAATATTACTTCTCAAATTATCTTTACTTCCAACATTTAGAACTTAGAATAGAAATTTATGTTGGAACTTCTTAGTCTGTCTTACCTGTATCAGATTTTCTTTCATATGTCTCTTTGACTCTCTGTGTTTTATTCTGGGTATTTTGCATAATTATGTCTTCTATTTAATGGATTTTCCATCTGTGTCTTTTATGCCATTTAGAATTTCCATTCTAAATCTCTGAGTGTGTATACTTCATATTTATATATATTTATTTATTTTTTCAACTTGAATGGTAATTTTTTATTGTGTCTTTTTCTTATCTCATATTTTCCATTTCTAGTTTCAGCTCCTTAAATATTTTCTGCATATAACTATTATATATGGACTCGTGTCTAGTATTTGTTTTTTCATTTTAACTATGAGCTTCTCTTCCTTGGGAATTTATGTGTAGACATTTCCTGAGTCCCACATTACTAGAGTATATTTCCAGAGATCATTTGAATTTCCTTTTTCCAGATTGCTGGAAGCATTGTCAACCTAAATCCTTTAAACCAAATTATTTGCTTGAATTTGGGTGTGAAGGCAATATGATGGAGTGTGAATGATTAGGCATTCTCATGAGAGATTTTGGGATTTTGGTTTAATTCTTTCTTGAAGTTAGATGCAAGATGATTTTCCTACCAGTTCCCCCTATGAGATGATGAATTTTTTTTGTTTACAGTTTCACAGAAGGTTTGGAAACATGGAGACTCAGCATAATGTAGGAGATTTATGATCATCTCTCTGTGTTATGTGGATCTGTGGCCTTGCCTCTTGTATTCTGGATGTGGTTATTAAAACCTTGTCTTACAACTCATGTTCTATTTTTTTTTTTATTCTGAAGATTTCCCTTTATTTAAGCCAAAAGACTTTAGGAATATACTGCTCAGCATCTTTATATATCATTCAGTGTGGTTGGTTTCTCAGCATATCTGATATGCTATGTTGCCAGAAATAGAAGTCTCAAACTAGTTTTAGTGTTTATTTTGAATTCTTTGCAAAATGGATCAACGTTGATTATTATTTGAGGTCAATTACCAAAGTGTCTGGGAGGTCAATTGGAAGACCTATATTCCTGCTGATTATTTCCTTCCTTTTCTATATGACATGTCTTTTATTTACAATTTCCCTCCTGATATGAATTTATAAATGAATACTGATGGGTCATTATTGTTGAACTCAGAATCTCCAAAGGGGCAGGACAGTGGAGAGGAAGATGAATGTGTGTAATCCTGCAAGTTTTCCATTGTGCCTGCAGAACTGAGACTGCTTTTGATGTTTCCTGGTTCCTCTTTGACCTAGTCATCTTTACTGACTAGTGCTTAAGTGCTTTGCAGACAACTCAGTGGAACCAAGAAGATGTGCAGCCAGAAATGTGTGAGTTAGAAATTCAAGCTACTGTTCCCAGTATCTTTGTTCTCTTGATTGTTCATACTGGTTCTCCAATTTTCTGTTTTCATATTTCACAGTGCTTGCTTAGGTATTTTCTTTTCTGTCTTGACTGTATAGATCATTTTCCTCTTAGAAATGTTTCTCTTGAAAAGGAAAGTCACCCTGGACCTTGCCTTCAGGCTAACCTCCCCACTCTATCGAGACTTGATAACAGGAAGCTTTCATTTATAAACTAATCATCTTAATTATATTCCCACTGGCCCTCCCTTACAAAGCATCCTCAGTTCTAGCTTTAACAATTGGCAGAGAATAAATACATATTGGGAAGGTTAACATATTTTCCAGTTTTGATTAGTTCTGTTGCATTGCTTTGCATTAGTTTTCAGAGCAATGATAGAAAAGAAAACTTGCAAAGCAACTTGCAAATTGAATCAGTGTGTGTATACTGCTGATATTCTGGAAACTCTTTCACCCTTCTTATTAATTTATACTAAGGGAGTAGGCAATTTTCAGATTTTATTTTGAGATGATAAATTGTAATGCATCTAAACATGTGAAGATACATATTTAATGCACTTTAATGCATTTATGGTCTCACTGCTAAAATGTAGAGTCCTAAATAATCTTGTGTAGGAATGCTTACACTGTCACTGAAACATTCCCTACAGAGCTATGAATATGTACTAGTGGGGGCTCTACCATACTAACTTGTTGAAATATTTCTATCTCTGCAACTTTGCTTGGTACTGGGATTCTACTGGTCAAGGAGTTTAATGTGCTGCTGTGCATTATAAATCCAGAGATGGAGCCAAGGCTTGATTTTCCTTTCCATGGAGGATTTAAGGCTAGTATTTTATTGAAAATAACTCAGGAGACTGATGTAACTATTATTGTGGATGTAGTGTATTTATCCTTGTTATTAGTAATGTTGAGTTTTGTCTTTCACTACAAATATCAACTTTAAAAAAATTTATTTACTTTTTAACTGAAGGATAATTGCTTTACAGAATTTTGTTGTTTTCTGTCAAAACTCAACATGAATCAGTCATAGGTATACATATATCCCCTCCCTTTTGAAACTCCCTCCCATCTCTCTCACCATCCCACCCCTCTAGGTTGATACAGAGCTCCTGTTTGGGTTTCCTGAGACATACAGAAAATTCCAGTTGGCTATCTGTTTTACATATGGTAATGTAAATTACCATCTTACTCTCTCTCCATACATCTCACCCTTTCCTCCCCTCTCCCCATGTCCATAAGTCAATTCTCTCTCTGTTTCTACATTGCGGCCCTGCAAATAAATTCTCTAGTACTATTTCTGTACATATGCATTAGTATACAATATTTATCATTCTCTTTCTGACTTACTTCACTTTGTATAACAAGCTCTAGGTTCATCTACCTCATTAGAACTGACTCAAGTGTGTTCCTTTTTATGGCTGAAAATATTCCATTGTGTATATGTACCACAACTTCTTTATCCATTCATCTGTCAATGGACATCTGGGTTGCTTCCACGTTCTAGCTATTGTAAATAGTGCTGCAGCGAACAATGGGATTCAGTTCAGTTCAGTCACTCAATCGTGTCCGACTCATTGCAACCCCATGAACCACAGCACGCCAGACCTCCCTGTCCATCACCAACTGCCAGAATCTACCCAAACCCATGTCCATTAAGTCAGTGATGCCATTCAACAGTCTCATCCTCTGTTGTCCCCTTCTCCTTCTGCCCTCAATCTTTCCCAGCATCAGGGTCTTTTCAAATGAGTCAGCTCTTCGCATCAGGTGGCCAAAGTATTGGAGTTTCAGCTTCAACATCAGTCCTTACAATGAACACCCAGGACTGATCTCCTTTAGGATGGACTGGTTGGATCTCCTTTCAGTCCAAGGGACTCTCAAGAGTCTTCTCCAACACCACAGTTCAAAAGCATAAATTCTTTGGTGCTCAGCTTTCTTCACAGTCCAACTCTCACATCCATACATGACTACTGGAAGAATCATAGCCTTGACTAGACAGACTTTTGTTGGGAAAGTAATGTCTCTGCTTTTTAATATGCTGTCTAGGTTGGTCATAACTTTCCTTCCAAGGAGTAAGCGTCTTTTAACTTCATGGCTGCAATCACCATCTGCAGTGACTTTGGAGCCCAAAAAATATAGTAAGCCACTGTTTCCCAATCTATTTGCCATGAAGTAATGGGACTAGATGTCATGATCTTAGTTTTCTGAATGTTGAGCTTTAAGCCAAAAATGGGATACATGTGTCTTTTTCAATTTCCTCAGGGTATATGCCTAAGAGTAGGATTGCTGGGTCATATGGTGGTTTTATTCCTAGGTTTCTAAGGAATCTCCATACCATCTGCCATAGTGACTGTATCAATTTACATTCCCACCAACAGTGCAAGAGCGTTTTCTTTTCTCCACACCCTCTCCAGCATTTATTGTTTGTAGACTTTTTGATGATGGCCATTCTGACTGGTGTAAGGTGATATCTCATTGTAGTTTTGATTTGCATTTCTCTAATAATGAGTGATGTTGAGCATCTTTTCATGTGTTTGTTAGCCATCTGTATGTCTTCTTTGGAGAAATGTCTGTTTAAGTCTTTTTCCCACTTTTTGATTGGGTTGTTTGTTTTTCTGGAATTGAGTTGTTTGAGCTGCTTGTATAGTTTGGAAATTAATCCTTTGTCAGTTGTTTCATTTGCTTTTATTTTCTCCCATTCTGAGGGTTGGCTTTTTACCTTGCTTATAATTTCCTTTGCTGTGCAAAAGCTTTTAAGTTTAATCAGGTCCCACTTTCTCACTTTTGTTTTTATTTCCATTACTCTAGGAGGTGGGTCATAGAGGATCTTTCTTTGATTTATGTCATCGAGTGTTCTGCCTATGTTTTCCTCTAAGAGTTTTATAGTTTCTGGTCTTACATTTAGGTCTTTAACGCGTTTTGAGTTTATCTTTGTGTATGGTGTTAGGAAGTGTTCTAATTTCATTCTTTTACATGCATTTGCTCAGTTTTCCCAGCACCGTTTATTGAAGAGGCTGTCTTTGCCCTGTTGTATATTCTTGCCTCCTTTGTAACAAATAAGGTCCCCATAGGTGGGTTATTTCTGGTTTATTTCTGGGCGTTCTCTCTTATTCCATTGGTCTGTATTTCTGTTTTTGTGCCAGCACCATGTTGTCTTGATGACTGTAGTTTTGTAGTATAATCTGAAGTCAGGAGGGTTGATTTCTCCAGCTCCATTCTTCTTTCTCAAGACTGCATTGGCTATTCAGGGTCTTTTATGTTTCCATATGAATTGTGAAATTTTTTGTTCCAGTTCTGTGAAAAATGTCATTGGTAATTTGATAGGGATCACATTGAATTTGTAGATTGCATTTGGTAGTATAGTCATTTTCACAACATTGGTTCTTCCTATCTAGGAACATGGAATATCTCTCCATCTGCTTATGTCGTCTTTGATTTCTTTCATCAGCATCTTATAATTTTCTGTGTACAGTTCTTTTGTCTCCTTAGGTAAGTTTATTCCTAGATATTTAATTCTTTTTATTGCAATAGTGATTCTTTAATTTCTCTCTGATGTTTAATTGTTAGTGTATAGAAATGTAAGTGATTTCTGTGTATTGATTTTGTATCTTGCAATTGCTAAATTCACTGATTAGCTCTAGTAATTTTATGATATGTCTTTAGCATTTTTTATGTACAGTATCATGTCATTGGCAAACAGTAAAAGTTTTAATTCTTCTTTTCTGATCTGGATTATTTTATTTCTTTTTCTTCTCTGATTGCTGTAGCTAAGACTCCAAAACTATATTGAATAATAGTTATGAAAGTGGACACCCTTGTTTTGTTCCTGATCTTAGGGGGAATGCTTTCAGTTTTTCACCATTGAGAATAGTGTTTGCTGTAGGCTTATTATATATGGCCTTTATTATGTTGAGGCAGGTTCCTTCTATGCCCATTTTTTGAAGAGTTTTAATTACAAATGGGTGCTGAATTTTATCAAAAGCTTTCTCTGCATCTACTGAGATTATCATATGGTTTTACCATTCAATTTGTTAATATGGTGTATCACATTGATTGAATTGCATATATTGAAGAATCCTTGAATTCCTGGAATAAACCCAACTTGATCATGGTGTATGAGCTTTTTGGTGTGTTGCTGAATTCTGTTTGCTAAAATTTTGTTGAGGATTTTTGTATCTATGTTCATCAGTGATATTGGGCTATAGTTTTTTTTTCTTGTTGTCTTGTCTGGTTCTGGTATTAAGGTGATGGTGGCCATGTAGAATGAGTTTGGAGGTGCTCCTTCCTCTGCAATTTTTTAAAAGAGTCTAATAATAATAGGCATTAACTTTTCTCTGAATGTTTGATAGAATTCTCTGAAGCCATCTGGTTCTGGGCTTTTGTTTTTTGGGAGATTTTTGATGACAGCTTCAATTTCAGTGCTTGTAATTGGGTTGTTCATAATTTCTATTTTTTCCTGGTTCAGTCTTAGAAGATTGAACTTTTCTAAGAATCTACCCATTTCTTTCAGGTTATCCATTTTATTGCCATATAGCTGTTCATAATGGTCTCTTATAATCCTTTGTATTTCTGCATTATCTGTTGCAACCTTTCCTTTCTCATTTCTAATTTTGTTGATTTGATTCTTCTCTCTCTTTTTTTTATGAGTCTGGCTAAAGGTTTGTCAATATTGTTTGTCTTCTTTAAAAGACAGCTTTTAGTTTTATTAATCTTCATTATTGTTTCCTTTATTTTGTTTTCATTTATTTCTGCTTGGATCTTTATGATTTATTTCCCTCTGCTAGTTTTTTTTTGTTGTTGTTCTTCTTCTTCTTTTTCCACTTTTAGTTGTAAAGTTAGGTGGTCTTTTTGATGTTTTTCTTGTTTCTTGAGGTAGGATTGTATTGCTATGAACTTCCCTCTTAGAACTGCTTTTGCTGCATCCCATAGGTTTTGAGTTGTTTGTTTTCATTGTCATATGTTTCTAGAAATTTTTTGATTTCCCTTTTGATTTCTTCAGTAACCTGTTGGTTATTTAGAAATGTATTGTTTAATTTCCATGTGTTTGTGTTTTTGCAGTTTTTCTTTCTTGTAACTGATATCTAGTCTCATTGCATTGTGGTTGGAGATGATGCTTGATACAATTTCAATTTTCTTAAATTTACTGAGGTTTTATTTGTGATCCAAGATATGGTCTATGCTGGAGAATGTTCCATACGCGCCTGAGAAGAAAGTGTATTCTTCTGCATTTGGATGGAATGTCCTGAAGATATCAATGAGATCCATCTCATCTAATATATCATTTACGACTTGTGTTCCTTATTAACTTTCTGTTTTGAGGATCTGTCCATTAGTGTAAGTGGGGTGTTAAAGTCTCCTACTATTATTGTATACTGTCAACTTCTCTTTTTGTGTCTGTTAGTGTTTGTCTTATGTATTGAGGTGTTCCTATGTTGGGTGCATAGATATTTACAATCGTTATGTCTTCCTCTTGGACTGATCCCTTGATCATTATGTAGTATCCTTTCTTATCTCTTGTAATCTTCTTTATTTTAAGGTCTATTTTGTCTTATATGAGCATTGCTACTCCACTTTTCTTTTGCATTTGCATGAAATTTATTTTTTCAACCTGTCACCTTCAGTGTATATGTGTCTTTAGATCTGAAGTAGGTTTCTTGTAGACAGCATATATATGGGTCTTGGTTTTGTATCCATTCAGCCAGTGTTTGTCTTTTGGTTGGAGCATTTAATCCATTTACATTTAAAGTAATATTTGATATACATGTTCCTAGTGCCATTTTCTTAGTTGTTTGGGGTTTGATTTTGTAGATCTTTTTCTTCTCTTGTATTTATTGTATTGATATAAGTCCCTTTAACATTTGTTGTAAAGCTGGTTTGGTGGTACTGAATTCTGTTAACTTTTGCTTGTCTGAAAAGCTTTTGATTTCTCCATCAATTTTGAATGAAATCCTTGCTGAGTACAATAATGTTGGTTGTAAATTTTCCCTTTTCATTACTTTAAATATAGCCTGCCATTCCCTTTTGGCCTGCAGAGTTTCTGCTGAAAGATCAGCTCTTAAACGTATGGGGCTTCCCTTGTATGCTACTATTGCTTTTTCTTTGTTGCTTTTAATATTCTTTCTTTGTGTTCAGTCTTTGTTAGTTTGATTGGTAGGTGTCTTGGCATGTTTCTCCTTGGGTTTCTCCTGTTTGGGATTCTTTGTGCCTCTTGGATGTGATTGACTATTTCCTTTTCCATGTTAGGGAAATTTTCAACTATAATTCTTCAAAAATTTTCTCATACCCTTTCTTTTTCTCTTCTTCTGGGACCCCTATAATTCAAATGTTGGTCTTAGAGGCCTCTGAGACTATCCTTAGTTCTTTTCATTCTTTTTACTTTACTCTGATCTTCAGAAGTTTATTTCCACCATTTTATCTTCCAGCTCACTGATTCATTCTTCTGCTTCAGATATTGTGTTGTTTGTCTCTGTATGTTTATTCTTTAATTCTTCTAGGTCTTTGTTAATTGATTTTTGCATTTTCTCCATTTTGTTTGCAAGATTTTTGATTATCTTTACTGTCATTATTCTGAATTCTTTTTCAGGTAGTTTGCCTATTTTCTCTTCATTTATTTGGACTTCTGTGTTTCTAGTTTGTTCCTTCATTTGTGCACTATTTCTCTGCCTTTTAATTTTTTTTTTAAACTTATTGAGTTTGAGGTCTCCTTTTCCCAGGATTCAAGGTTGAATTCTTTCTTTCTTTTGGTTTTTGCCTCCCAAAAGTTGGTGCAGTGATTTGTGTAAGCTTCATATAGGGTGAGATTTATGCTAAGTATTTTTTTTTTTGTTTTTCCTCTGATGGGCAAGGCTGAGTGAGGTGGTGATCCTGTCTGTTGATGACTGGGTTTGTATTTTTGTTTTGTTCATTGTTTGGATGGGGCATCTTGCACAGGGTGCTACTCGTAGTTGGGTGATGCCAGGTCTTGTATTCAAGTGGTTTCCTTTGTGTGAGTTCTCACTGTATGATACTCCCTATGGTTAGTTCTCTGGTAGTCTAGGGTCTTGGAGTCAGTGCTCCAACTCCAAAGGCTCAGGTCTTGATCTCATTTCCTTGCAAACCAGAAGGGAAGATCCTTGAGGACTGGGAATATCCTTGTTTCTCTAGTGTCTGTTACAATGTCTGGTCCATTGCAGAATCTGGTCTTCCTAAAGCTGGGACACCTGCAGTAGCAACTTCTTCCAGCCCCCAATATCCACTTTTAATTGCACAAAATCTATACCATCTGTTCAGTTCAGTTGCTCAGTCATGTCCGACTCTTGCGACCCCAGGCACTATAGCACACCAGGCTTCCTTGTGCATCATCAACTCCCAGAACGTGCTCAAACTCTTGTCCATTCAGTCGGTGATGCCATCCAACCATCTCTTCCTCTCTTATCCCCTTCCCTTCCTGCCTTCAATCTTTCCCAGCATCAGGGTATTTTTCAATAAGTCAGTTCTTTGCATCAGGTGGCCAAAGTACTGGAGTTTCAGCTTGAGCATCAGTCCTTCCAGTGAGTATTCAGAACTGATTTCATTTAGGATTGACAGGTTAGGTACTGCTATTCATATTTTATATTTGAAGCATATAAATAGATGAGCCACTTTGAATAATCACTGGCCAATATTTATAGACAAGTTAATACTGAAAAGCCATATCCTAATTTTTTTTTTTTTTTGCTTTATCTCTTTTATGCTTTGGTATCAGTTCAGTTCAGTTCAGTTCAGTCGCTCAGTCGTGTCTGACTCTTTGCGACCCCATGAATCACAGCACGCCAGGCCTCCCTGTCCATCACCAACTCCCGGAGTTCACTCAGACTCACGTCCATCGAGTCAGTGATGCCATCCAGCCATCTCATCCTCTGTCGTCCCCTTCTCCTCCTGCCCCCAATCCCTCCCAGCATCACAGTCTTTTCCAATGAGTCAACTCTTCCCATGAGGTGGCCAAAGTACTGGAGTTTCAGCTTCAGCATCATTCCTTCCAAAGAACACCCAGGGCTGATCTCCTTCAGAATGGACTGGTTGGATCTCCTTGCAGTCCAAGGGACAAGCAATAAATGCTGGAGAGGGTGTGGAGAGAAGGGAACTCTCTTGCACTGTTGGTGGGAATGCAAACTAGTACAGCCACTATGGAGAACAGTGTGGAGATTCCTTAAAAAACTGGAAATAGGACTGCCTTATGATCCAACAATCCCACTGCTGGGCATACACACTGAGGAAACCAGAAGGGAAAGAGACACGTGTACCCCAATGTTCATCACAGCACTGTTTATAATAGCCAGGACATGGAAGCAACCTAGATGTCCATCAGCAGATGAATGGATAAGAAAGCTGTGGTACATATACATAATGGAGTATTACTCAGCCATTAAAAAGAATACATTTGAATCAGTTCTAATGAGATGGATGAAACTGGAACCTATTATACAGAGTGAAGTAAGCCAGAAAGAAAAACACCAATACAGTATACTAATGCATATATATGGAATTTAGAAAGATGGAAACAATAACCCTGTGTACGAGACAGCAAAAGAGACACCAATGTATAGATCAGTCTTACAGACTCTGTGGGAGAGGGAGAGGGTGGGGAGATTTGGGAAAATAGCATTGAAACATGTATAATATCATATATGAAACAAGTCACCAGTCCAGGTTCAATGCACGGTACTGGATGCTTGGGGCTGGTGCACTGGGACGACCCAGAGGGAGGGGAGGGGAGGGAGGAGGGTGGAGGGTTCAGGATGGGGAACGCGGGTATACCTGTGGCGGATTCATTTCAATATTTGGCAAAACTAATACAATATTGTAAAGTTTAAAAAAAAAAAAGAGTCTTCTCCAACACCACAGTTCAAAAGCATCAATTCTTCAGTGTTGTT
>NW_011495034.1:16064038-16072513 GCF_000754665.1 Bison bison bison | reverse complement strand
TTGTTGGCAAAGTAATGTCTCTGCTTTTGAATATGCTATCTAGGTTGGTCATAACTTTCCTTCCAAGGAGTAAGCGTCTTTTAATTTCATGGCTGCAGTCACCATCTGTAGTGATTTTGGATCCCAGAAAAATAAAGTCTGCCACTGTTTCCACTGTTTCCCCATCTATTTCCCATGAAGTGATGGGACCGGATGCCATGATCTTGTTTTCTGAATGTTGAGCTTTAAGCCAATTTTTTCACTCTCCACTTTCATCAAGAGGCTTTTTAGTTCCTCTTCACTTTCTGCCATAAGGGTGGTGTCATCTGCATATCTGAGGTTATTGATATTTCTCCTGGCAATCTTGATTCCAGCTTGTGTTTCTTCCAGCCCAGCGTTTCTCATGATATACTCTGCATAGAAGTTAAATAAGCAGGGTGACAATATTCAGCCTTGACGTACTCCTTTTCCTATTTGGAACCAGTCTGTTGTTCCATGTCCAGTTCTAACTGTTGCTTTCTGACCTGCATACAGATTTCTCAAGAAGCAGGTCAGGTGGTCTGGTATTCCCATCTCTCAGAATTTCCCACAGTATAGATTTTTTAAAATTCCTTTTTTGTACACGAGGAAAAGGAGTCCTAAAGACTTCTTCTTAAAGTCATACCCTCAGTGAATGTTGAAACTTACATTGCAATTCTGATCTTTCTCCACTAGAAATGAGCACTGGCTTAAGGGTGCTGGTTTAGGAAGAGAAGATCAAAAAGAATACGTGCTAGTCATCTAAATGCTTGAGATCCAGTTAAGCTTTTAATACTGATGATGACTGTAACCTTCAGGAAATACCCTGGCGCACTTTACCAATAGTAAAACTATAGTTTAAAGAAGAGAGATGGTGTATTTCAAATACATGCAGTTTTCTTTACTTTTATTTCACATTTATTGGTCCTTTTATCTACAACAGAATGTAAATTCCTTAACTTCCTATAATAAGTCAATGGAAATTGCTTTTATACCAGTTGGGCTCACCTTATGCATACTTTGTATATAACTTACCCATTTGTGTAACAATAATCAGTGAATTGATTTATGAATAAGTGCTTTAAATATATGAAGGTTTTCATTTCCTTTGTAGCATCAGCCTCCAGATATATTCTTGATGACCAAGATGGTCATTCTGAGTTTTGTCTCCATGTTGAAAATAATGATGAGGAATATTAGCTGATAAAATCATCATCATTAGTATTAATGGGTTCTTAGAAAGTCCTTGGCATGGACCCAAGTTCCTTTATAATTATTTTCTCAATCCAAAACCCAACCCCATGGAGTAGGCAATATTATCTGCCAGTTTTATTGATGAAGGAACAAATGCTTAGAAAAATTAGGTAATGTGCGCAAACAAATGAGTAGCAGAACTAGAATTTTGGACCTTCTTTCCCCTTAAATCACTGTTCATTCTTCATTTTTGTACCTTTACTACTTACTTAATAGAAGTTATAACAATGTGCAGTTTTTTACATTTCTTCCCTTTGCGTGCATGTGTGCTCAGTTGCCAAGTCATGTAGGACTCTTTGCAAACCCATGGACTGTAGCCCTCCAGGCTCCTCTTTCCATGGGATTCTCCAGGCAAGAATACTGGAATGGGTTTCCATTTCCTCCTCCTGGGGATTTTCCTGATCCACAGATCTAACTTGTGTCTCCTGAATCTCATTCCTTGAGAGATGGATTCTTTACCACTGAGCCACTTTTCCACTGAATGCAAGCTTCACGGCAGCAGAGACTATTAGACTATGTCATGTTTTCTGTGTTACATTCCCAGTGTGGAGTGTAGTGCCCGCTACACAAAAGATACTTCTCATGTTGACAGTATTTGCTGAAAGAGCAGATGAATATCTGATGCCAAAGTCACATCTGGGTCCAGAATACACATGAGAGAAAGTTTCTGCTAAACAGACTTATCCATTTTAAGGGGGGAAATCCAGGTTTTAATGTAGGTGCTGATTTAGTTGGCTAAAACTAGAAATGAGGTAATTTCATAAGAATTTTATGTTACAATTTAGTATCCTGAATTATTGAGTCTCGAGAATGCAGTGTAGAAATGTGACTTAATTACTGCCATCATATATTTGAGGGAAATTGTAATGAGAGGGGTGACCAGCTGTTCCCCATCTGTACTAGTACAGAACAGGAGGAAAAGGGCTTACATCAAAAGTGCAAAAATTAAGCCCATCTCAGAAAGTGCTGGAAGATATTAGGATAAGTTTCTGAGATATTATCAAGAATCAGTTTTCCACAGATTTTTATTTAATTTTTCTCTTTGTGCTGTCAGATGATGTGCCCATTAATCTGACTGTCTCCTTTCTGATTTCCAAAGTCCTGGTCTCACTAGAAACATCAAAGGCTAAGTATCAAGAACAAGCTCCTCAGACAGTGGTCATCACTGTGAATGACACTGATCATACAATTAATTCTGTATGCTCTGTACCAGCCAGTAAGATGAGAGATAATTAGCTCTATAAGTGAGGCAATTTGCAGTTTGTGACAAAGTAAGGGACTTACTTGACTATCATTTAGACTATAACTTTACTGGATTTAATTTTCTTAATGCATTTGTACTTTTCATGTTTGATAATATCACTAAGAAATAGATGTAATCTTCAAAATGATGATCAACTCTGAAATGGACAATTAGTTGAATCAAATATCCAAATGTATAATTGATTACATAAGTAAGAAGTTTAATCTTCTCTGGCATTCTCTTAGATATTAAAATTAAAGAATATTGGGCGGGCTTGCTTTTCACTCTTGTAGGGCTGCATTTTTTGTTGTATTTTTTAATCTTTTTTTATTCTTTAAGAGATCTTACCTTGTCAAACTTAGAGGTTTTATTTTACTATTTTTAGGATTTTTTTTAATGTGAACCATTTAAAAAGCCTTTATTGAATTTATTACAACATTGTTTCTGTTTTATGTTTTGATTTTCTGGCTATGAGGCATGTGGGATCTTAGCTTCCTGACCAGGGATCAAACCTGTACCCCTTGCATTGGAGGGTGAAGTCTTAACCACTGGACCACCAAGGAAGTCCCTGTAATTTGGTTTTGAGTAAAGCTAATCAGTTAGGGCATAAAATAAATTTCTTATTACCCTTCACTCTACACGACATTGTTTCTCATGCACTCTAAGTTTTTAATTCAATAAATATTTTGAGGTGCCCACTATATTTCAGGTTATGTCAAGTGGTGGTACTGTTGACTTGTTATTTAGAGAAAACACAGGCAAAGGTTAAAGGGGGAAGTTAAGTCCCAGCTCTGGTTACTCACAGATCTAACCACAAGAATACATCAAGTGAGTGTAATGTATTTCCAATACTTCTCACAGATGAAAGAAATAGAGTGCTGTCTGCACATTCCAGGGAGGAGAAACCCTAGTGGAGTGTTTAAGAACTTAGCTCTGAAGTCAGTTCATATACTGCCTCCTCGATTTATTTGCTATAGCACTGAACAAATTGCTTAATATCCTTGTAACATAATTTCCTCGTCTTCTGATTGGGAATAATAAAAGAACTACTTTTTAGGGTTATTGTGAGGATTACCTGCTGTGTGTGTGTGTACACCTGCACTTGCAAAAGAGATTGACAAACTAGACTGTAGTTCACATTTAGTCTGATACCTAGGGCTTCCCAGGTGGCTTAGTGGTAAAGAATCTGCTTGCAATGCAGAAGCCACAGGAGACTCAGGTTTGATCCCTGGGTTGGGCAGATCCCCTGGAGGAGGAAATGACAACCTACTCCAGTATTCTTGCTAGGATAATCTCATGGACAGGGGAGACTGGTGGCTACAGTCCATGGGGTTGCAAAGAGTTGGACATGACTGAGCATACATACATACTGTTTTTGCATGGCCCAGGAACTAAGAATAGTTTTTACATACTATAATGATTGGAAAAAAATGAAAAGGAATAGGATCTTTTTTCATACATGAAAATTATATGAAATCCAGTATCCATTTAGTCAGTGTCTGTAAGTATCCCAGTCATGCTCATTTGCTTGCGTATTGTCTATAGCTACCTCACTCAGCAAAGGCAGAGTTGAGTAGTTTGAGTAGTTGTGACTGAGACTGTATATGGCTTTTAAAATCTAATATGTTTATTATCTGGCTAGTTATAGAAACTGAAAAAACTGTCAAACTCTGGCTTGTAACATTGATATAAAGTAAATGCTATAAATTGTTGCCTATTATTATTATTGATCCATTTTCTAAGTTAGAATAATACTTTGGCTTGAAATTTAGCATGAACATCTCCAAATATAGAGGCTAAATGGAAATGAACTGAAGAGTATTCATGTGGTTGTAAAGTGCAAGCATATATCCGATTCAGATGTCTGTCTCCCTGTTATATCTTAGAATTTCATTAAGAGTGAATATATTGTAAACCTCTTGACTAGGCAGGTGGACCTTTAATGCTTTGTGGGGCAAAATGTTTGATAACTGGTCTCACTTTGCATGATTGTCATATTATAGAATACAGTTGTAAAATATTAACTGAAGCTCATGGGATTTATCTTCTATATTCCTGCCCTGCCAGCCACACCCATAATAAATTATCTTTGAGAATAACAAAGAGGAATTGTTCAGAGTACAAGGAAGAATAGAATTACATTCCCAAGGCAGACCCAATTATCGAGTCATAGGAATCCAACTGGTAGATGCTATGTCAACATTCATGTCTCTGATGCAAAGGTCCTCTCCAAGGTATTTCTAGCTGGACGCTCATCTTGGTTCCATGATTACTCCACACATTTGAGCAAGTATATTCACAGTAACATTATTTCAATTCCTGCTATGAAGTATTTCTTTAGCGAGGTGACTCATTTGTTATGCTATTATTTATTCATGTGTAGACTTCTTATACAAATTGCTTCACTTACAGCTTTTGGGCTCCCCATTCTGAATCTCTCTTTTGAAAATCAATAACACCTATCTTCTGAGGGAAACTCTCAGGAAAGCCAGCTGTGATGACTTTTGTTATACTTCTTGGCATTAATTATTCATGGTTATTTATTGAATAATTCAACATGTTATATGATAATTTAAAAATTCTCTACCTTGTTACTGAAAAGTGAGGGCTTTTGGGGCCATCAACTGAGTCATGCCAAATGAAACTATTATCAGTGAGGGCATACAGTGTCTAAGAAGGTGACATTCAGTTTTCAGGTCTTCACTAAATAATATAAAGATGATTTGAGTATATTCTGTGGCCCTTAAGGAGAGCAGGGAGTCTCTTCCTAGCCAACCTATAGTGTAATTAAAGGGGAATTACCAGTTTACTTAGAAAAGGAACACTTTCTTTTACGATAAAGTACCAATGAAATAATGAAGCAAAGCATCTTCCCTCTATGGTTAATTAAATGGCATGAAGTATTCCCACAAAGTAGTCTCTTTTTCTCTCCTTGTTTTCCTCTCCATTTACTTCTTTGAATTTAATTGGCAAAAAGCAGATTTTTTAAAGTGTTTGTTTTTGTAATTTTTAATTATTTTTCTTTTTCTATAACTGTTTCATTCCATTACCTCTTCCTTTGTTCTGGATTTGATTCTCCATTAACTGACTTTCAGATGGTTATGGTTCCTTTGTAAATGCATAACTCAACTATCTATACAAATCAACTATAATCTACAATGTCACTTAAAGCTGTTCAATATAACAAACTCCAGCAAAATCAGGATTTCTGACTATCAGATCCTTCTCTAAATTTCCAGTATTCTAGTAGGCTTCTAAACAGTTTTTTATCTGTACTGAAATATCATTAACTGATATATAATATAATTTCAAAATCCTATAGCTATGTTTGAACCATGGCCGTTTTTAATACTCTATCATCAGATGGCATATCGATTCAGACTGTGTTGAGGCTGGGCCAGAAAAGCTGAATATGAATTAAAGTGTGATAAAGCATAGTGTCACATGGATAAGATGTAGCAAACAGGTAACTCAGAGAAGCTGTAATACAAATATATAATCAGATACAATCTTAGAATTTCTGTATCTTAAATATCTGTCTACAGAGATATCTTTAGAGCTCCTGTAAGGCAAATTGTAAAATCAGAAAGTTTCTTTGTGATTGTTGAGTCAGATGAAAATGAAGAGGAATGGATAAAATATTTATTTATTAATTGATTTCCATCTCATCTTCTAAGGACTCAAAAAGTCATTTAAAAACTAATGAGGAAATAAATGCTAATGAGAAATTGGATTAAGATCATGTGGAGTTAGATGACAAAAATCCTATATACTGATTTCTGCATCAAGAGGTTAAACTGACTCACTGTGAGCAAAAGTTGTTTTTAAATTAATATTTAAGGAAAATCATGGAATTTCAGACTGTGCTGATTTTACTGTAATGACCACACATATTATTGTGAATGTCCTTACATTTATAACCTGTTTAGTTTATTATTTTTAAAAGAATCTTTGAGTAAAGTTTGGTGATCCAGAAATATGTGCAATTAATGGCAAGGCTATAAGTGAAGGGCTCTTAGCTCCAACCATGGGAATGGAAAACTTCCTTTCTCCTGTTCTAGAGAATGAAGTCTTTGATTTCTGAAAGTCTGAAGTTACACTTGTCCCCAGCTAGAGTTAATAAACCTTTAAACTATTGAAACCTTGTAATTTAATGGATGATGATGTTGGATAATCATAGAAGGAAGGTCCAAGGGTAAGAGAGACGGAAGTATCCCTTCCTGGAGAAGGAGAAACTTGCAAACAGTAGAGAAAGGATGAGCAGCTGTTTCAGCAAGGAGATATGGTGAAGGTTGTCCAAGAATGGTGTAGATCCCTGCACTGTGTCACATGCTTTTTTTGAATATTGTAGTATATAATAATAATGTATCATATTCTGTTATGTTCTTTCAGTAGCTGTGTAAGCACACTAGTGAGACTAGACCACTTCTTCCTGGATTGTGTTCAGAGACACTTAGTTTACGACAATAACAATGGGTGGTGTGAGAACCAAATTTCCACTGTTAGCATGAGGAACACTGTATAAGAAATTGTTTTTTTTTTTTAATATAAATTTATTTATTTTAATTGGAGGCTGATTACTTTACAATATTGTATTGGTTTTGCCATACATAAACATGAATCCACCACGGGTGTACATGTGTTCCCCATTTGAACCCCCCTCCCACCTCTCTCCCCATACCATCCCTCTGGGTCATTCCAGTGCACCAGCCCAGAGCATCCTGTATCATGCATCGAATCTGGACTGGTGATTCACTTCTTATATGACATTATACATGTTTCAGTGCCATTCTCCCAAATCATCCCACCCTCTCCCTCTCCCACAGAGTCCAAAAGACTGTTCTATACACCTGTGTCTCTTTTGCTGTCTCTCATACAAGGTTATTGTTACCATCTTTCTAAATTCTACATATATGCGTTAGTATACTGTATTGGTGTTTTTCTTTCTGGCTTACTTCACTGTATAATAGGCTCTAGTTACATCCACCTCATTAGAACTGATTCAAATGTATTCTTTTTAGTGGCTGAGTAATACTCCATTGTGTATATGTACCACAGCTTTCTTATCCATTCGTCTGCTGATGGGCATCTAGGTTGCTTCCATGTCCTGGCTATTATAAACAGTGCTGCGATGAACATTGGGGTACACGTGTCTCTTTCAATTCTGGTTTCCTCGATGTGTATGCTCAGCAGTGGGATTGCTGGGTCATGTGGCAGTTCTATTTCCAGTTTTTTAAAGGAATTCCACACTGTTCTCCATAGTGGCTGTACTAGTTTGCATTCCCACCAACAGTGTAAGAGGTTCCTTTTTCTCCACACCCTCTCCAGCATTTATTATTTGTTGTCCTTTGGATAGCAGCCATTCTGACTGGTGTGAAATGGTACCTCATTGTGGTTTTGATTTGCATTTCTCTGATAATGAGTGATGTTGAGCATCTTTTCATGTGTTTGTTAGCCATCTGTATGTCTTCTTTGGAGAAATGTCTGTTTAGTTCTTTGGCCCATTTTTTGATTGGGTCTTTTATTTTTCTGGAATTGAGCTGTAGGAGTTGCTTGTATATTTTTGAGATTAATTCTTTGTCAGTTGCTTCATTTGCTATTATTTTCTCCCATTCTGAAGGCTGCCTTTTCACCTTGCTTATAGTTTCCTTTGCTGTGCAAAGCTTTTAATTTTAATTAGGTCCCATTTGTTTATTTTTGCTTTTATTTCCAATATTCTGTGAGGTGGGTCATAGAGGATCCTGCTGTGATGTATGTCGGAGAGTGTTTTGCCTATGTTCTCCTTTAGGAGTTTTATAGTTTCTGGTCTTACATTTAGATCTTTAATCCATTTTAAGTTTATTTTTGTGAATGGTGTTAGAAAATGTTCTAGTTTCATTCTTTTACAAGTGGTTGACCAGTTTTCCCAGCACCATTTGTTAAAGAGATTGTCTTTTCTCCATGGTATATTCTTGCCTCCTTTGTCAAAGATAAGGCTTCCA
>NW_011495034.1:16061160-16063938 GCF_000754665.1 Bison bison bison | reverse complement strand
CTTTTCCAGTTTTTTTTTTTTTTTTGTATTTCCATACAAATTGTGAAATTATTGTAGCTCTGTGAAAAATACCATTGGTAGTTTGATAGGGATTGCATTGAATCTATAGATTGCTTTGGGTAGTATACTCATTTTCACTATATTGATTCTTCTGATCCATGAACATGGTATATTTCTCCATCTATTAGTGTCCTCTTTGATTTCTTTGACCAGTGTTTTATAGTTTTCTATATATAGGTCTTTAGTTTCTTTAGGTAGATATATTCCTAAGTATTTTATTCTTTTCATTGCAGTGGTGAATGGAATTATTTCCTTAATTTCTCTATTTTCTCATTATTATTGTATAGGAATGCAAGGGATTTCTATGTGTTGATTTTATATCCTACAACTTTACTATATTCATTGATTAGCTCTAGTAATTTTCTGGTGGGGACTTTAGGGTTTTCTATGTAGAGGATCATGTCATCTGCAAACAGGGAGAGTTTTACTTCTTCTTCTCCAATTTGGATTCCGTTTATTTCTTTAACTGCTCTGATTGCTGTGGCCAAAACTTCCAAAACTATGTTGAATAGTAGTGGTAAGAGTGGGCACCCTTGTCTTATTCCTGACTTTAGGGGAAATGCTTTCAGTTTTTCACCATTGAAGATAATGTTTGCTGAGGGTTTGTCATATATAGCTTTTATTATGTTGAGGTATGTTCCTTCTATTCCTGCTTTCTGGAGAGTTTTTATCATAAATGGATGTTAAATTTTGTCAAAGGCTTTCTCTGCATCTATTGAGATGATCATATGGCTTTTATTTTTGGTTTGTTAATGTGGTGTATTACATTGATTGATTTGCGGATATTGAAGAATCCTTGCATCCCTGGAATAAAGCCCACTTGGTCATGATGTATGATCTTTTTAATGTGTTGTTGGATTCTGATTGGTGGAATTTTGTTAAGGATTTTTGCATCTATGTGCATCAGTGATATTGGCCTGTAGTTTTCTTTTTATGTGGCATGTTTGTCAAGTTTTGGTATTAGGGTGATGGTGGCCTCACAGAATGAGTTTGGAAGTTTACCTTCCTCTGAAATTTTCTGGAAGAGTTTAAATACGATAGGTGTTAGCTATTCTCTAAATTTTTGGTAGAATTCAGCTGTGAAGCCATCTGGACCTGGGCTTTTGTTTGCTGTAAGATTTCTGATTATAGTTTCAATTTCTGTGCTTATGATGGGTCTGTTAAGATTTTCTATTTCTTCCTGGTTCAGTTTTGGAAAGTTGTACTTTTCTAAGAATTTGTCCATTTCTTCCACGTTGTCCATTTTATTGGCATATAATTGCTGATAGTAGTCTCTTATGATCCTTTGTATTTCTGTGTTGTCTGTTGTGATCTCTCCATTTTCATTTCTATATTAGAGATTTGATTTTTCTCCCTTTGTTTCTTGATGAGTCTGGCTAATGATTTGCCAATTTTATTTATCCTTTCAAAGAACCAGCTTTTGGCTTTGTTGATTTTTGCTATGGTCTCTTTTGTTTCTTTTGCATTTATTTCTGCCCTAATTGTTAAGATTTCTCTCCTTCTACTAACCCTGGGGTTCTTCATTTCTTCCTTTTCTAGTTGCTTTGGGTGTAGAGTTAGGTTATTTATTTGATTTTTTTCTTGTTTCTTGAGGTATGCCTGTATTGCTATGAACTTTCCCCTTAGGACTGCTTTTACAGCGTCCCACAGGTTTTGGGTTGTTGTGTTTTCATTTTCATTCATTTCTATGCAAATTTTGATTTCTTTTTTGATTTCTTCTGTGATTTGTTGGTTATTCAGCAGCATGTTGTTCAGCCTCCATATGTTGGAATTTTTAATAGTTTTTCTCCTGTAATTGAAATCTAATCTTACTGCATTGTGGTCAGAAAAGATTCTTGGAATGATTTCATTTTTTTTTGAATTTACCAAGGCTAGATTTATGGCCCAGGATGTGATCTATCCTGGAGAAGGTTCCGTGTGTGCTTGAGAAAAAGGTGAAATTCATTGTTTTGGGGTGAAATGTCGTATAGATATCAATTAGGTCTAACTGGTCTATTGTATCATTTAAAGTTTGTATTTCCTTGTTAATTTTCTGTTTAGTTGATCTATCCATAGGTGTGAGTGGGGTATTAAAGTCTCCCACTATTATTGTGTTATTGTTAATTTCCCCTTTCATACTTGTTAGCATTTGTCTTACATATTGCGGTGCTCCTATGTTGGGTGCATATATATTAATAATTGTTATATTCTTCTTGGATTGATCCTTTAATCATTATGTAGTGTCTTTCTTTGTCTCTTTTCACAGCCTTTGTTTTAAAGTCTATTTTATCTGATATGAGTATTGCTACTCCTGGTTTATTTTGGTCTCTATTTGCATGGAATATCTTTTTCCAGCCCTTCACTCTCAGTCTGTATGTGTTCCTTGTTTTGAGGTGGGTCTCTTGTAGACAACACATATAGGGGTCTTGTTTTTGTATCCATTCAGCCAGTCTTTGTCTTTTGGTTGGGGCATTCAACCCACTTATGTTTAAGTTAATTATTGATAAGTATGATCCTTTTGCCATTTACTTTATTGTTTTGGGTTCGAGTTTATATACCCTTTTTGTGTTTCCTGTCTAGAGAAGATCCTTTAGCATTTGTTGGAGAGCTGGTTTGGTGCTGAATTCTCTCAGCTTTTGCTTGTCTGAAAAGCTTTTGATTTCTCCTTCATATTTGAATGAGATCCTTGCTGGGTACAGTAATCTGGGCTGTAGGTATTTTCTTTCATCACTTTAAGTA
>NW_011495034.1:16058342-16060759 GCF_000754665.1 Bison bison bison | reverse complement strand
TGGTCTTTCTTTTTGTCTTCTTCTTCTGGGATTCCTATGATTCGAATGTTGGGGCATTTAACATTGTCCTGGAGGTCTCTGAGATTGTCCTCATTTCTTTTAATTCTTTTTTCTTTTTTCCATTCTGATTCATTTATTTCTACCATTCTATCTTCTACCTCACTTACCCTATATTCTGCCTCCGTTATTCTACTGTTGGTTCCCTCCAGAGTGTTTTTGATCTCATTTATTGCATTATTCATTATATATTGACTCATTTTTATTTCTTCTAGGTCCTTGTTAAACCTTTCTTGCATCTTCTCAATCCTTGTCTCCAGGCTATTTATCTGTGATTCCATTTTGATTTCAAGATTTTGGATCAATTTCACTATCATTATTCAGAATTCTTTATCAGGTAGATTCCCTATCTCTTCCTCTTTTTTTTGGTTTGGTGGGCATTTATCCTGTTCCTTTATCTGCTGGGTATTCCTCTGTCTCTTCATCTTCTTTATATTGCTGTGTTTGGGGTAGCCTTTCTGTATTCTGGCAGTTTGTGGAGTTCTCTTTATTGTGGAGTTTCCTCACTGTGGGTGGGGTTGGACGGGTGGCTTGTCAAGGTTTCCTGGTTAGGGAAGCTTGTGCCGGTGTTCTGGTGGGTGGAGCTGGGTTTCTTCTCTCTGGAGTGCAATGAAGTGTTCAGTAATGAGTTATGAGATGTCAATGGGTTTGGAGTGACTTTGGGCAGCCTGTATATTGAAGCTCAGGGCTGTGTTCCTGTGTTGCTGGAGAATTTGCATGGTATGTCTTGCTCTGGAACTTGTTGTCCCAAGTGGTGCTTGGTTTCAGTGTAGGTATGGAGACGTTTGATAAGCTCCTGTCAATTAATGTTCCCTGGAGTCAGGAGTTCTCTGGTATTCTCAGGATTTGGACTTAAGCCTCCTGCTTCTGGTTTTCAGTCTTATTTTTACCATAGCCTCAAGGCATCTCCATTTTCTTTCAAAAACAGTGGGCTGCTTTTCTGGGTGCCTGATGTCCTCTGCCGGCAATCAGAAATTATTTTGTGGAATGTACTCAGCGTTCAAATGTTCTTTTGATGAATTTGTGGGGGAGAAAATGGTCTCCCTGTCCTATTCCTCTGCCATCCTCGAAATTGTTTTTTTGAAGCTTTGTATTGTATGTTGGAAAACAGTTGATTAGCAATGTCGTGTTAGTTTCAGTACAAGTGATTCACTTATATATATAGATGAATCTTCCTTTTTTCTAAATGCATCATATACACAAACATACTATATCCTTTGGTTTGTTAATTAATGTGAACATAAGTTTATGGAAAGGCATTATTTCTATACTTTCAATAATTTTCATTATGCCAATTTCAAAGAAAATGCAAACTATGGCTGGGCATTTTCCAGTTTGTTTTTTTTCCAGCCAAGTTTTGATTGGTTTTCTCGGTTTCTGCTCTTCTGCTGTCTTTTAAGGTAACATCTAGAAACAACTAAGTTATTATTTATATATTGAATGTAATTCTAAGAGGCTGATCAAATTCCCAGAGCCAAGGTTTATAGAAATTCTAGAATCAGGTATTCTCAATTCCTCATAGATGATAATAGCAAAAGTTACATGGAAAATATTTTTTTTGAAAACACAAATAACATTTATATTGTTTTGAAATATACCATTAGGAAGGAAAACATTGCCATGTCCAAGTCTACATCACAACCAAATAGAGCATTAATTTCCAATTTAAATGTATATATCAAGATGGTGTATAGTAATGTATTAAAATCACTATTTTTTATAACAGACTGGATAAATTGATGCTTGCTTGAGGGTCATGACAAAATAATTTTATATTCCTGGAGAAAAGTGGAACTACACAATTTCCTAATAAATATACATATAAAATAGTAATAAGTATAAAAGTACAGAGATACTATAAACTAAATAATTTTCATCATTCAAACCCAAAGACATAGACCAGATATTGTCTACTGCCAAAGTGTGGCACAAATTTTGCATTCATCTCACTGCTTTATGTTTTGAAATTTCAGGTCAATTTTATGCTTTCAGTTCAGTTCAGTCACTCAGTCATGTGACTCTTTGCGACCCCATGAATTGCAGCACGCCAGGCCTCCGTGTCCATCACCAACTCTCGGAGTTCACTCAGACTCACATCCATCGAGTTGGTGATGCCATCCAGCCATCTCATTCTCTGTCGTCCTCTTCTCCTCCTGCCCCCAATCCCTCACAGCATCAGAGTCTTTTCCAATCAATCAATTCTTTGCATGAGGTGGCCAACGTACTGGAGTTTCAGCCTTAGCATCATTCCTTCCAAAGAACACCCAGGACTGATTTCCTTTAGAATGGACTGGTTGGATTTCCTTGTAGTCCAAGGGACTCTCAAGAGTCTTCTCCAACACCATAGTTCAAAAGTATCA
>NW_011495034.1:16057607-16058012 GCF_000754665.1 Bison bison bison | reverse complement strand
TTCACAGTCCAACTCTCACATCCATACATGTCTACTGGAAAAACCATAGCCTTGACTAGATGGACCTTTGTTGGCAAAGTAATGTCTCTGCTTTTGAATATGCTATCTAGGTGGGTCATAACTTTCCTTCTAAGGAGTAAGTGTCTTTTAATTTCATGGCTGCAATCACAATCTGCAGTGATTTTGGAGCCCCCCCAAAATAAAGTCTGACACTGTTACCACTGTTTCCCCCTCTATTTCCCATGAAGGGATGGGACCAGATGCCATGATCTTAGTTTTCTGAATGTTGAGCTTTAAGCCAACTTTTTGACTCTTCTCTTTCACTTTCATCAAGAGGCTTTTTAGTTCCTCTTCACTTTCTGCCATAAGGGTGGTGTCATCTGCATATCTGAGGTTATTGATATT
>NW_011495034.1:16038900-16057507 GCF_000754665.1 Bison bison bison | reverse complement strand
GTAGTCAATAAAGCAGAGGTAGATGTTTTTCTGGAACTCTCTTGCTTTTTCAGTGATCCAGCGGATGTTGGCAATTTGATCTCTGGTTCCTCTGCCTTTTCTAAAACAAGCTTGAACATCTGAAAGTTCACAGTTCATGTATTTATGCTTTATATAACTAGTAATTTTAATGCTCATAAGCATAAAATGAAGAATCTAGTTATTTGCTTTATTACAAAGCTTATAATAGGTGTCATGTGATAATCCATTGAGATGTAAATTAATGTTTGGTTTTAGATGCTGTAAGATGTTTAAGATAATGAGAGGAAAACTTTCTTTCTTCTGTTCTGGAGAATGAAGTCTTTGATTTCTGAAAGTCTGAAGTTACAATTGTCTCCAGCTAGAATTAATAGACCTTTAAACTATTGAAACCTTGTAATTTCATGGATGATGCTGTTGGATAATCCTAGAAGGAATGTCCAAGGATTAGAGAGACAGAAGTATCCCTTCCTGGAGAAAGAGAAACTTTCAAACAGTAGAGAAGGGATAAGCAGCTGTTTCGGCAAGGAGATATGGTGAAGGTAGTCCAAGAATGGTGTAGATCCCTGCTGTTTATTCACACGCTCTGGTTGAAAACTGGCTGTTGACTCCTTAGAGAAGCTAAACTCTAAGTGATATTTCGTAGGAGGCTTGATGAAGAATCATGGTAGTATTTATAGTAGAAAAGGCGTCTTTCAGAGGCATCTGTGGCAGGCATTGTTGCTCCAGGAAGCATTAGAGAGGATGCTTAAAATCAGGCTGGTGTGGCATCTATGTTGGCTCTTGTACATTTGCTCCTCCTATGCTTTTCAGGTGGCTTAGTGGTAATGCATCTACCTACCAGTGCCAGAGACGCAGGAGACATGGGTTCAGTCCTTGGGTCAAGACGATCCCCTGGAGCAGGAAACAGTAGCCCACTCCAGTATTCTTGCCTGGGAAATTCCATGGACAGAGTAGCCTGGTGGACTACAGTCCATGGCATTGCAAAGGGCTATGGCTCTCAGATAAGCACAGCGTGGAGAAGGAAATGGCAACCCACTCCAGGTTTCATGCCTGCAAAATCCCATGGACTGGGGAGCCTGGTGGGCTACAATCCATGGGGTTGCAAAAAGTCAGACATGACTGAGCGACTTCTGTGTGAGTGGAGGTGAGGTGGAGCATAATTTGTTTTAGAAGTCTGTTTTGCTGTTTTCAAGAAATAACTTGATGCCAACACACAAATGTTTCTTTTACCTCTATATTGTGGGACAAATTTGCTTATCAGAGGTGTAAACATGCAAAATATTTTATTTGAACTAAATAATACATTATGAATCAGGTAATTACAAATTTTCCAGGAGTAAAATATTTTGTTGTAGCTTAAATTTGTACAACTGGTTCAGGATAAAGACTTCATTAAGGTCTATGGGTACAATGGGAAAGATGTTTTTTCTTTTACTTAACTTGTATCTCTTGTTCTCCATTCATTTATGCATTCTTTCACTCTGTAGTCTTAATAAATAAATTAGTTGAGTTTGGTCATTCTGTATGCTCATCCAACCAACTTTTCTTTAAGAATCTGCTAGGTCCCACATTGTGTAATTATTATGGTTATAGCTACACACTGAAGGAGCTTGCATTTAATTCACAGGAGATATAATTTGTTAAATATAAAAAGCATAATGAATATTACAAAGCCATGTTAAACGAGATTTGAGTCTAGACTAGGGTTTCTCAACTGTGGGTGATTTTGCTCTCCAGTGGATATGTGGCAACGTCTAGAGACATTTTCGATTGTCACAAGTAGGGAGGAGAGAACTACTGGAATCTAGTGTGTAGAGACTAGGGATGCTGTTATACCTCTTAAAAAGACACCTGGCAGCCCTCACAACAAGGATTTCTTTGCTCTTAAAAGTCCATAGTGACACTATTGAGAAACCCTGGTCTAGAGTAATGGGAGGGACAGATGGGGAATGGAGGTTTGAGAATCACTGTGGCGGCCATATGGTTGAGCAACTGCTTTCTGGGTGGTAGAATCTTTTAAATATTCCACCCATTAGATGTATAATTCAATAATTCCATTGTGTTTTATATCTAGATAAAGCTTCATAAAGGTTGATTGAATAAATAAATCACAAAATGGCAAATGTTAATATAAGACAGATGGTACCCAACCTTCTTTAATCTACTTTCCTACCTCTTTATTCTTTGACAGAATAATCAATGTTCCCCAGGTTTGATTTTTGGCTCTGGTTACTGGCTACATGACCTGCAATTGTTACTGAAACTGTAAAGTGGAGATAATGATAGCTTCCTTTACAATTGTTGTGAGAATTAAATGAGAATGTTCAATAAATATAAAGTGTCCTGCACAGTCTCTGAATAAATGGCAGCTATTAATCAGAGAAGATCACATTATGCTCCAAATGATCTAAGTCACAGAGCTTCTGTGGCCCCATAAATTACAGAATTATTATATCTTACATGAAGACCAAAATGGAAATGATTACCTCTTTTGATGAAGAGCTATGTTGTGAATTACTTTTTTAAACCTTCAGTTAGATGAGTTATATATGAAAAGCTCTGAAATGCTAAGTGTTTTTACAAGATTTGTTACTGGCAAGAAATGGGCAGGCATAAATGAGATCAGTCCAAAAAAATTACTTACCCTGCAAACTTGCTGATGTGCTGTCTGCTCAAGTAGTGACAGATCATAAAACCACTGAGAAAGACAGAGGTATAGGGCACTGGAAATATAAAAGGCACTGTCTCCGGATCTTTACAAGTGCAACTTTTTCCAGGATTTATACTGCTACACTGCTATGCTTAGCATCATAGTTCCTTTTATGTGCAGTACAGGAAATTGACCTGAGTTCAGGCCAAGGTAAGTGTTATCAGCAGTGACGATGGCACAATTACTGTGCCAGTGCCATGAAGTTATGAGACAGGACACTGAAGTAAGCTGTAATGTCCCATCTTGGATGCGTGACAGCATTGTGACCTTGAGCAAGTTCAGTGTCTCAGATAAATATTATTTTCTGTACAATGGGGATATTGACAATACCTGCTTCTTCAGTTGTGTTAATTAAACTGAGTAATTTATGAGAAGCACTTTGTGTAGTGACTGGGACTATCATCGTTATCATTTACCATCATTTATCATTTTTAGTGTTGCCTTTTAAAAGCTTTCTATTCTTTTTAAAATTTTTATTTATTTAATTTTGGCTGTTCTGGTCTTCGTTGCTGCATATGGGCTTTCTCTAGTTGCAGCAAGCAGGGGCTACTCTTCATTGTAGTGCACAGGCTTCTCTTTGCCGTGGCTTCTCTTGTGGAGTGTGGGCTCGAGGCATGCTGGCTCAGTAGTTGGGGCTCACAGGCTTAGTTGCCCTACAGCATGTGGGATCCTCCCAGACCAAAGATTGAACCCATGTCCCCTGCATTGGCAGGTGGATTCTTAACCACTGGACCACCAGGGAAGTCTGAAGCTTTCTCTTCTTAAATAATTTGTACCACTTAAATTGTTAGCTTTGTTAAAAGGAATAATTCTTAAAATGATTCTTCTGTATGTGTCTAACTTATATATGATTAAGTTTTTGGGCTGAGATACAATCTATTTTTATATATTTTTTTTGGTTATGAGTTTTCTCATTGAGTAGTAAGAACAGTGAATCTTTCTGTTTGTGGGTGTTTTCATTTGATAATCCTTGAATCTGATTGTTAATATCTATAGAATCTCTTCTTATTAAGTGATCTATTTGTTTTTCATTTTCCTATCTGTCACTATCCAGTTCTTCCTTCAATGATACGGTCAGTTAGTCAACCAATATCAATGATTGCATTTGGCTTTGGAAGAACTTGTTAAATGCTCAAAACTTGAGCATGTGGAACTGAGGTGCTTTCTGGTTGTGTTTGACTTCTTAAAAAGTGGAAATGAGATAGATGATTGCGGAAATCAGACCACAAAGGAAGTAAACTGATCATGTGTGGATGACATTCAGGGAAAGCTTCATTGCGTTATATATTTCAACATCTCAGCTCTTTAGGTAGAAGTAGGCTACAGGTAGATACTCCCCTATCTCCTAACTGTGGCAGACATCTCTGGTTGATTATAACATTCATTTTCACTGGCCTCAGAAGACTTCTCAATTCACAGTCAAAGCAACCAATATCCATTGATTAATGTCAGCTACCTTAATGAAATCTCTTCTTCATCTGTACTTGTATGCTGCTGCTGCTAGGCCACTTCAGTCATGTCTGACTCTGTGTGACCCCCATAGATGGCAGCCCACCAAGCTCCCCAATCCCTGGGATTCTCCAGGTCCAAAAATGTTACTATGGACTCCTAGATAAGTAGCAAGAGTAATTTGAAATATTTAGATAGGATCGAGAAATCCTACCTGAAAAAATTACCACCTGAAAAATTCGAAATGGAAGAGATAACACAAAAGGAACTTATATAGGAAAGGCATTAGTTTATCAGGTATATAAATCAACAAGTACAAACACTTGTGTCATGGAATGCTAGAAGAGACTAGCAAGGAGACTGTGAAGACATACAGTTTTGAAGAACGTGTCATAAATATGAGAAAATCCACTTTTATGACATCTGAATATAGTAGATTGATAGTACTAATCAATAAAGTCTAATGACTTCTATTTTATCACATAGATTTTTTTTTCCCCCATGCACCTGTTTATCTAAAGGGAGAACTGGATCATAGGAACCAGGCCACAACTTTTTAAAATTTGTATAAAAAGGAAAACAAAGTCAGAGTTTTCAAAGTATATAAAATTGTTGAAAGTAAAGAGAGAAAGTGTGGAGAGGAGTGTTTGATGTTCCACGGTGTTTTTGTAGTTACTGTTCTTGTTTCTGTTGTTTCATTTTGTTGGTTTGGTTGTGGAGTCCTTACTTTCCAGAGTGAGGAAAAAAGCAGTGGATTTAGCTTCCACTGATGAATCCTGTCAGGAGAGCAGTATCCAGGTCTAATTCTTCTCCTTTGATCAGGAATGTATAGAGGGTCATCAAGACTTGAGATCTTGTGTGAAGCTGTTTCACTACTGACTCTAAAATGTTACAACTTATCAATTTCTTCTCCTTGGATAATCATAAAAGCAAGCACTTATTGAGTCCTGTAGATGTCAGGTGACTGCACTGATTGTTTTTCATCATATATTTTCTCATTTAATCTTCCAAACAATCCTGTTGAAAAATTAATGTTTTTGAGTCCCAGTTTCCTAACTTATAAAATAGAGTCTTAAGAGAATGCATTTCTTAAGGATTCACATCTGAAGATTGGGACAACAAAATCTGATGGTATGAAAATCTTATTCTAGTCATATTTCTAACATGTGATAAGAAGTAAAAGAGTATGCTATAACCTGCTCTATTCCTTTTCCTCAATTTTAAAATAAAAACATGATGAATTTAATGGAGTCACACATTATTCCAAAGCATTTTTTTTCAGATGTAGCTGAAGAATATTTCAGAATTCAGGTAACTTCTATAGCTTAAAATTTATTCTAAATTGAGTAAAGGTACATAGCAATTTTTTTTTAAAGAAAAAGAAAAAAAATGATGTCAAAATTGTTTAAATGTAAATCAGTATTTAAAGATATGCTAATGTGAATTTGCTCTTAAAAATCAATTTGGAAGATAGTTATATTCTTTACATCAAATGACATGAGATAGATTTTGGTAAGTTATATATGTGTGTGTGTATATATATGTGTGTGTGGATATATGTGTGTGTGTGTGTGTGTGTGTGTATGTATCTCAAGTCCAATGTGCTTGACAATGAGGGGGTAGTTGGCTCTAATTGATGGATGAGGAAATGGGTTCAGAGAGGTTATGTGGCCTTGGGTAAACCTCTGTCATTCATTCATTTTTTTGTGTGTTTATTAGTATATTTTTTTCCCTCCACAACAATAAATGTCTGATATGATACTGAAGAAGTGGAGGAGAAGGAATAAAAGGACTTCTTTATATAGTACTTGTCTATATATACTTGTCTATAAAGTATCTATTAGTGTCTATAAAGTGTTTATTAGGATGTCTCTATATATACATCCTAATACATGTAGAACTTTCTTTAAATGGTCACACTGACCACGAAAAACACTTGTAAAACTCTGGCTTTCAGTCTTGGCTTGCTTTTTACTAGTAGTGTGGGTTTTTTTGGTGCAGCTAGTTAATCGACTTAAAGCTCTAATTTCTTTATCCATAATATGGGGTTAATAATGACCCCTCACCCATCCCACAACACTTACTTTCTCATACCCTATGTCATCAGTAGTCATCTTTGTGTTCTTCTGGCCTAGTTCAAAGATACCATTCATGGCTTTGAGAGGTCAATATGATGATGTATAAATAAATCCAGTGAATATATAATTGCAACACAGTATGGTGAGCTGGGCTTCCCACGTGGCTCTAGTGGCAAAGAACCTGCCTGCCAATGCAGGAGACATAAAAGATGTGGGTTCAATCCCTGGGTCAGAAAGATCCCCTGGAGGAAGGCAAGGAACCCATTCCAGTATTTATGCCTGAAAAATTCCATGGACAGAGGAGCCTGGTGGGCTCCAGTCCATAGGGTCGCAAAGAGTGGGACACGATTGAAGCGACTTAGCAGGCACATGTGCACATGGTGAGCCATGTGACAGCTTAAGCCTGACCCTCTGCAAGGAGAGAGGAGGCAAGTCTTTCTGCTGGAGAGAATTGTCACTCTTGACTCATACCAGACTCAAACCCAGCTTTTCAAAGAGATGTTAGAAGACTGGTGCCGTTTATTCTACTACAGCCAGTAGCTTGTCTATATATACTATAATATCTAGATTGATCTATCTATCTGGCTGGCTATCTCCTCTGTGTGTGTGTGTGTGTGTGTGTGTGTGTGTGTGTATTCTATATATTGTGCCATTTGTCTAGCTCCTGATCATAATACTCTTAACCTATTGTAGGAGATTCTCATCAAACCTATAAATTTTACAAATGTTCATGAGTTTTATTGCTAGCATGTTTTAAGAAGAGTCTTCAATTTATATTTAAGCAGTTAATCACCCTGTAGGTAATAAGTGAGAATGCATGAAAGGAAAAATCCATGCATGAGGCCTTATGTAGAGAAGGCACACAGCAAGCTTGAGTTCTCTATGGGCTGAGAATGGTGACATTTTATTTTCATTAATTTCTCCTGAGTAAACATGTAGGATGTATACACAGGAAGGAAACAATAGCAAACAGCAGTGAACACTAATGCATCATTAATAACTAATGCAGAATTTCAAGGGAAATTATCCAACAAAGGATGTATGTCATGGAAACACCTTCTGGGAATGGTGGCAGACCCTGACTGCTCTAAACCATTTAAAACTGAACCTGCAGAAACCCAGCAGGATAATTATATCATAGAAAATTATCCTTATTAAGAAGCTGCCTTGTTAGCTTACAAGTGGCCTTTCTTGCCCTTGTTTCTAACATTTCATGGTACTTCTCAGCAGAAGAAAGTTTTAAATACTGTTGACAAATTGATGAAAGAACTTTATGCAAAAGGTTGAGTCTCCCTTCAGCAAGCATTTGTAATATTGATTAAAAACAAATGCTATTTCAATGTGTCCCATAGAAACAGTCAGCAGTCACGTCAAGTCCTTTACTAAGCTCTGTTGCATAAAAAAATACAAGAACAAATGCAAAGAGAGCAAAATCAATGCTCTCCAGAAAAGGGGTTTGCAGTTTGTTCTATAAAATTAAATCACTATTCATCCCTAAAGTGTATGATTATATGATTATAGTTGTATATAGCATTGATATTTTAATATTAGTTGTATCATACTTGTATATATTTGAGATGAGAAGTAAAGGAAGGATAAATGTTCTTTGTTTTTTTTTTTTTTTTGCTCACATATTTGAAATTTGTAGGAAAAACCCCTACTTTTAGTATGTAGGGTTTCAGCATAAAACAGAATTCTTTGCAGTTGGTTCAAATGTAGAGATATTAAAGGGATAAAGAATATTGAGAAATCCAGAAACTAATAACATCAGGAGGCTCAAAGGGCTGAAAGAAGATAGGGGAGGAAAAATGATGACAGCAGAGCCCATGAGAGCTGAAACTGTGGTTGCCACAGGGTTGCTTAGCAGAGTGGTAGTTGTGGAGCATCTCAGCTGCTGCCAGAGATTCAATACTGATGCGGGGAGGAAATGAGGAACAAATGGATTATTCTCTTTCTTCTCTTACCTTGACCCTCCTGGAGGGTGCCTCCTATTGGTTGACTGAATATAGAATCCAGAAGATGAGAAACTCTGGTGATGCAGTCCTCGGCAGTGAGGACCCTTTGGGCATAAAGCAAGATGGATAAAGGGAGAGATCATGGCCCCAAAGAGAAGACTTCCACAATGTGTATCGACTCCAGGACTCTTAGTGTTTTCAGGGACATGGCAAGAGGGATGGAGTGATATTACCCAAGGCCTGCTCATACATTTCTATTTTTGAGAGATATTCTAAACATGAGATAGGAAGGATTTGTGGTCAAATAGACTACAATAGTCAATTTCAAAGAGCAGGAAATGTAGCCTATTAACAGGTTAAGTGAAAGTGAAGTCACTCAGTCGTGTCCGACTCTTTGTGACCCCATGGACCGTAACCCACGAGGCTCCTCCGTCTATGGGATTTTCCAGGCAAGAATACTGGAGAGGGTTGCCATTTCCTTCTCCAGGGAATCTTCCCACCCAGGGATCGAACCCAGGTCTCCCGCATTGCGGGCAGACGCTTTAACCTCTGAGCCACCAGGGAAGCCCATTAACAGGTTGCTTTACTTCAAAATTTCCCAAAGCCTTGAGATTTTGAAAATGAGCTTAACAGAGTTAATTTGATAGAGATGCCAATAGATATTCCACAGAAACAGTGCCCATATAAAATAAGTTGGAGGATACTGAAATGATTGGATTGAAGTGGAAATCTGAGAAAGTGACATCTTGGATAGTTGAGAAATAAACTCTATTCCATCTACAACATTATCCATTCCTTTCTTTTTTCATGAAATAGAACTATATAGCATTCAAAGTCAGAAGAGATGAGCAGTTAAAGGGAAACTTGTCTTTTCTTCTATTTCAACAGTGGACATTCCTGCAAATTCATACTTCAGTGTTCTGATCTTTCTTTATATTGTCTTTTAATGAATGACTTCTTCTCTGTGGTTTCAATTATAACCACTATTCTCATTTTACTGCAATTGAAAGCTGCCTTCCTAAATTCTAGTTCAAAGTGTCTAAGTAGAGACTTTTCAAATGGATATTTGCTTTAGGCAGGCATCTCGGATTTATCATCAGGTTATCTAGTTATTTGGTCCTGGCTACGTTACTTAAACTCTCTTCAACTGAATTTCCTTATCTGTGATATGATGGAGTTGGGCTAAACACAATTCATGTAAGAATGTTGCTTCATGTGTGGTTGTGGTTGTTTAGTCTCTAAATCATGTCTGACTCTTTGCGACCCCAGGCTCCTTTGTCTGTGGGATTGCCCAGGCAAAAACATTGGTGTGGGTTGCCATGCCCTCCATCAGGGGATCTTCCTGACCCAGGGATCCAACCCTCATCTCTTATGTCTCCTGCATTGGCAGGTGAGTTCTTTACCATTAGCACCACCTGGGCAAGCCCCTGACGTCTTAATTCTCCCAGATTTCTATGAGTCACTTAAAATCTCCTGGAGGAAGTTTTACATCCTTCTAAATCCATTAGTTCCACGGGATGAAGAACGGGTATGGGAATTTGTTATTTACAGTTCAGAAGTGGGACAGGAATTGAGAAGTAGAATCTAGAATTGCATATTTGGTCCAAAGTTACCTCTTTGCAAAAGACTATGTTCAAGTCCACTAACTTATGAGGTTTCCTGGAGGAGCCACCCAACAGACCATAGGCAGTCACATCAGGCATCTGGAGGTGGGGCCTGCCGACACTGGTGGTACTGAATATTCCATGTGTTTCCACTGATGTAGTCTACTTCGTATAACATTTATACCATCCTCATTGGTGTTTGACTTTGCACTGTATATTGTTCTCCATTTGTCTATCCTTTGTTCATGAGTGGTATCAGAATCTCATATTTTTTTTTATTATTGGTTTGAGTTCATGTTTATTGCTTTTCATTTTGAGTGTCTCCCCTTAGCCATTTTTGCTTGTTCATTTTTATAAGAATTTTTAAACAGTTTTATTACTATCACCCATTTAAAGTGTAAGATTCAATGGTTTTTAGTATAAGCACGGATATGAATGGCCATCATCAGAGTTAATTTTAGAATACCTTCATCCCTTAAAAAGAAACACTGTACCTTTTAGCTATCACCTCCCTATCTGCTCATCTCTCCATAGCCCTAAGCAATGACCAATTACTTTTTGTTTCTATAAATTTTCCTATTCTGGACATTTCATGCAAATAGAATCTTACCATATATGGTCTTGTGGAACCTGACTTTTTTCCTTTAGCAAATATTTTCAAGGTTCATCTATACTGTAACATGTATAAGTATTCCATTACTTTTTAAGGTTAAGTCATATCCCATTATGTGGATATGTGGGGCTTCGCAGGTGGCACTAATGGTAAAGAACCTGCCTACCGATGCAGGAGACTTAAGAGATGCAGATTGAATCCCTGGGTTGGGAAGATACCCTGGAAGAGGACGTGGCAACCCACTCCAGTATTCTTGCCTGGAGAATCCCATGGACAGAGGAACCTGGTGAGCTACAGTCCATAGGGTTGCAAAGAGTTGGACATGATTGAAGTGACTCAGCATGCACACATGCATATGGGTATGTCACAGTTTCTCCATTCCTCACTTGGTGGACATTCAGGTTCTTTCTTTCTTTTGGCTACTTTGAGTAATGCTTTTATGTGAAAGTTTGTTTATTGTGTGTGTGTGTTTTCATTTCTCTTGGGTGTTTAACTAGGAGCAGTACTGGTGGGTCACGTGGTATTCTATGTTAAATCATTTGAGGAAGTACCGGGTGGTTTCTCAAAGTAGATGCAGCAGGAGGTTATAAGATTCTGATTTCTCCACATCTTCAACAATATTATCATTATCTGACTTTTGGTTCTAACAATTCTAGTGGGGGTGAAGTGATATCTCATTGTAGTTTTGATGCATAAGAATTCAGGATGGGGAACACGTGTATGCCTGTGGCAGATTCATTTCGATATATGGCAGAACCAATATAATATTGTAAAGTTTAAAAATAAAATAAAATAAAAAAAAAAGAATTTTAATTCTTTTTGTTAACTTAAAAACAAAAGAGTAGTGTTTTATTGTAGTTATAATTTGGGGACAATTGAAATAATTATATTTTAAATAAACATAATAATCATGTGATACTTTTTTCTCCATGTAGTTCTTACAGACCTTTCTTATTAAGTATATCCTCATAGATTTTATGTTTTGTAAATTCAGCTATTTAGTTTAAACTTTTTAGCTGGTTGTGTTTGTTTGTAGAAAAGCTACTATCTGAAATATTGAATTTGTACATTCTTGTGTTACTGAGTTTTATTACTGAGTGCTTTTTAGTTGATTCTTTTGAATTCTTCAGGTATAAACCATAAGATAACTACTTTCTCTTCTCTAGTTTTTATACTTTACAGTCTTATTCTTTTTTCTTGTTAAGTATAATGTTATATTTTGGTTTAATATATGTTTTATCACAAAAATATTAATATTTGAAAGTTTTAAAAAGTAGATGTTTTCTGTATCAAATACTTTCATTGTGTAAGAAGATAGACAACACTTGGTCATGATGTATTATTCTTTTGATTCACTACTGAATTCTAATTGTTAATATATTATTTAAGATGTTAGCTTTGATTATCAGAAATGAGATTTGTTTGTAATTATCTTTTGGGGGCTATTATCGTCAAGTTAGGTATCAATGTTATTGTACTTTATCAAAAAAAATTAAAGTTTTAGTTCTTTTTATATTCTGAAACAGTTCAAGAAATATTGGGATTATTTGCTCTCTAAAATTTTAGATATTCCACCCCACTAAAATTTGATATTCCACCCCAAAGTTCCTTTTCCATTGAAGTCAGCTGAAGTCGCCTGTAACAAAGAAGAGTGAATTATATAATTGGTATTTTTGTCTTTTAGTTACAAAGTTCAAGAAATATTGGGATTATTTGCTCTCTAAAATTTTAGATATTCCACCCCACTAAAATTGATATTCCACCCCAAAGTTCCTTTTCCATTGAAGTCAGCTGAAGTCGCCTGTAACAAAGAAGAGTGAATTATATAATTGGTATTTTTGTCTTTTAGTTACAAAGTTCAAGAAATATTGGGATTATTTGCTCTCTAAAATTTTAGATATTCCACCCCACTAAAATTGATATTCCACCCCAAAGTTCCTTTTCCATTGAAGTCAGCTGAAGTCGCCTGTAACAAAGAAGAGTGAATTATATAATTGGTATTTTTGTCTTTTAGTTACAAAGTTCAAGAAATATTGGGATTATTTGCTCTCTAAAATTTTAGATATTCCACCCCACTAAAATTGATATTCCACCCCAAAGTTCCTTTTCCATTGAAGTCAGCTGAAGTCGCCTGTAACAAAGAAGAGTGAATTATATAATTGGTATTTTTGTCTTTTAGTTACAAAGCCAATTTAGTAACTCACACCATATTCATTTTAATTCAACAGTAACCTCTGTTTCCAAGGCCACATATGCGGAGAAGACTGGAAAAATGGGGGTGAGGGTGGCAAATCCAGGAAATGGAAGTAAAATTCATAAGATATTTCACACCCACCAATGTATAAAAAAATAAAAATTCTGAAATTATGTGTTGGCAAGTATGTGAATAGCAGTGGGAGTGTAAATTGATACAAACATGTTGGAAAACAGTTTCTAGTAGTAAAGGCAATGATACATATCCCTCCATACCCAGCAATACACACGCTGTGGGATTTATCATAGAGACACTTGCCTGTACACAGAGGAGAATGCATGAGAATGTTCTCAGAAGGATTGTTTAAAAAAAAAAATAAATAAAATTTTAGTAGAGTTCTCCTGCAGAGGAGTTTAGGTTTTGTGATAGGGAGCAGAATAATGCTGCCCACGCTTCCAACAATATCCAGGGGATCTTCTCAATTTAGGGATCAAACCAAGGTCTCCTGCATTGTAGGTAGATTCTTTACCAGCTGAGCCACAAGGGAAGCCCAAGAATACTGGAGAAGGTAGCCTATACTTCTCCAGGGGAACTTCCTGATTCAGGAATCAAATCTGGGTCTTCTGCATTGCAGGCAGATTATTTACCAACTGAGCTATCAGGGAAAAATGCTACAAATTTTCCTGAGGATCTCTTAAGCTATATCTTACAGCTTGTTATTAACTGTTATAATTAATATTATAATCCATTTTACTGTTTTTGGTTTATATCCTTACTAACTTAGTTTCTTAAAATACACATCTTTTTGCCAGGTGATAGGATTGATTTATTTTCTGGTTTTGTTATTGTGTTAGTTTTATTGAATCTAATTTGAGAAAACTGTTTTAATTACACATTTATGAAAATCATTGGAAAAGACTCTGATGCTGGGAGGGACTGGGGGCAAGAGGAGAAGGGGACAACAGAGGATGAGATAGCTGGATGGTATCACTGACTCAATGGACGTGAGTCTCAGTGAACTCCAGGAGTTGGTGATGGACAGGGAGGCCTGGCGTGTTGCGATTCATGGGGTTGCAAAGAGTCGGACATGACTGAGTGACTGATCTGATCTGATATATCATCAATTTTGTGACTGTCCCATGAGCATATGGGATAATATAATAAAGTATATTCTTTATTTTCAGGGAAGGAAATTTTAGTTATATTTTGGTTAAATCTCTATTAAGTATTCTTTAATTAAATTAATTTTGTGTACTTGATATTTCATAGTCTGGTATCTGTGAATTAAAGCTTCCTGCTTGTTGCTTATTTCTGTGTATTTCCCTCTGATATCTTTGACAATTTTTGCTTTATCACTGTTGATGTGGCATTATTTGGCTTATGCATACCCATTAGTTGCTATACGTTTATGCAGATTGTACTCTCACCAGTATAAATTACTTTCCTTAGTCTAACTTATTTTCTTGTCTTTGCCCTGAATTCTATTTTGGCTAGTGTCCTACTTCCCTTAAAAAAATTTTTTTTTTAAATTTTATATTGGAATACAGTAGATTAACAATGCTGTGTTTCAGGTGGAAAAGTGATTCAGTTATAAATATACATATTTAAGATGGGATAACCAACAAGGACCTACTTTCTTTTTGTTTGATTTTATCCCCTTAAATTTTTCTGGTTTTGATTTACCATTGTGTCCAACCTGAAAGCTTTTGTAGTTATTCTCACCCTTTAAATATTAATTGACATGGCATATATCTGGTTTTAGTTACATCTAGTTTTTTGTTTTTTAATGTTTTTTTAACTTTTTTTTTTATTATGCATTGTTTGTTTGCTTTCTCTGGGTTTTCTTTGTCTATTAGCTGATCTGTATAATTATTTTTAAAATATATGTGGCCCTCTATTTGTTTAAATAATATAAGTGGCTTCTTCATATGAATTTGTGTGACAAAGTGCCTTCCCAGGGTCATCAGATAATGAGTTATGGATACATAATTGAAGTCATGTAACCTTTGTTTTGTGCATTTGTTTGTTTCATTTGCTTTGAGTCAGTTATAGGCTCTATGGACAGTCAGTCCAGAGATGTATTACAATGGTCTTTTAAGGTTTGGGCAATTTCCCAACCCACTTTCTGCATCACACATTTGTTTAGTTTATTTGGACATTTATTTAATGCACAAATCAAATGAATAAATGAGTGACCTGAATCAGTGATCGATAAAGATTGAGAATTTTTAGGTAATTGGTTTAACATTATAAGATAAAATGTAATATTACTGTTGGAAGGAATGATGCTAAAGCTGAAACTCCAATACTTTGGCCACCTGATGCGAAGAGTTGACTCATTGGAAAAGACTCTGATGCTGGGAGGGATTGGGGGCAGGATGAAAAGGGGATGCCAGAGGATGAGATGGCTGGATGGCATCACCAACTTGATGGACGTGAATTTGAGTGAACTCCAAGAGTTGGTGATGGACAGGGAGGCCTGGCGTGCTGCGATTCATGGGGTCTCAAAGAGTTGGAAACGACTGAGCAACTGAACTGAACTGAACTGAATATTACTGATGAAGATTTTTCTTCTTGTTGCTGTTTTGTGTTTTTTCAATCTTCTCTTCAAAAATATTTATGTTAGGAATATGTTAAATATTAATGTGCCTCTGATAAACTTGCTAGCTTTTGAAAGATTTCACTACCCTGAATAGACTTTTGTTTCTTCAACTTGCCTTCTCTCAGATCCTCTGCCTGTATCTGTAGAAAGTTGAAAACTAGTGAGAAATCATCCATTTAAAGCAAATGCTTTTCTAGAGATATAATAGTTACAGTGATAGACCAGGAGCAATACTCGTATCACATGTGTAGAGGAAGAAAAAAGATGCAAACCTTACCTGACAGCCACTTTTAAAAAATGTCTTTGAATGAGTTGGTGCAAAATAAAATCCGAGGTAGATTTAATCACAAGAGGACAGTTTTCAGAGCTTAACATTTTCTTTCATAAAATGACCAATTCATCTCATTCAGAATCTTAAAACATTTGTCATTTTGCTCAGCTCCAATTTACATAAAGCAAAGCTTCTCAAGTTAGAAAGACCAGGCATGCTGGAATGAGACCCAGTTGTTTTAGAATCAGAGCTCTGTTGATGGAATATTTCTTAACCTCTCTGACCCTTGGTTTTCTTGTCTGTGGAACAGATGAATGTGAGCGTGCATGCATGCTCAGTCATGTCCCATTCTGCGACCCCATGGAGCCCACCAGGTTTCTCTGTTCATAGAGTTTTCCAGGCAAGAATATTGGAATGGGCTGCCTTTTTCTACTCCAGAGTAATTCCTATATTCTGGAGAGAAGAGGCCTTAAATAAACAGTGTATTACAATGGGTGTTTTAAGAAGTAAGAGTTTCCTTTCTACAGTCATCATCCAGCAGAAGCCTGTTGAGGGCTTCTTAGCCAATCAAAAGTAGTCCAATTCATTTAAAGCCAATGGGGAAGCTACTGAACAAGCTGACCTTTGTCCAGCTGTCGTGAGTGCTCTGTATCAAACAAGAAATGAGTCCTATAGGATTACAACTCTCCGACTGTGGGCTTTGGTTTATTTTCTGAGGAGCTGTTTTATTCTCCTCCTGACCAGGCCAATAGGGATTTAACATTATCCTAGTTTTCTTAACCAAGTATATCTTACCTGATATAAATGTCCATATTGGTAAATTTGCCTGCTAATACATGTAATGCTAATAATAGACTCAGCAATGAAATTAAATTTGCTTTATTAATTTTTCAATATTAAATTTCACTAACAGATGCATTAAAAATTAATTGTCATTTTTATTATGCCAACTCTAATGAAAAGACATACATCATTAGTGAGATGCTTACAATATAATGTATGTAAGAACATTTATGAGGGAAAAATCAATAACCTTATTAAACATGTTCATGTTTGTTCCTTCAGTGTCAATTATTTCCATAGTTATTAGCATATTCACATTATGACATGAAACCAATGAATAGCATTTTTTCATATAGTTACCTGGTCTTATCTGTCTAATTTTAATTAACTTTTGTTTTATAATATTTTTATATGCAGAATCTTAATACTGAAAAAATTTGTGATTGAAATTGAACCACAGACTTACCCTTATAGTTTCATGCACATTTCTAAAAAGAAAAAAATAAGGCCTGAATCCACCATCTAGATTAAAATTATATGTGTATAAATGATTTAAATATTTAAATTCTACCTATAGACAAAATTAGTTTAAATTCTGTGAAAATTTCCTTATCTGGAAAGCTTCTCATTTAAATTTTGATCTGGAGACTAAATGACATCTTATTTTGTCCCCCAAGATTTGAAAACCTAAAAAATCACTGCACCCCCTACTTTGTACTATTTTAAACATGTTTTAAAAGGAAATATAGTCTTCAAAACTCTGGTATTACAACAGAAGAAACAATATGTCCTTTGCATTTAGTTGTTTTTTCAAAGCTTGTTATTTGTAGACTTACTTAAGTCTATATGTTTTACATTTGTATGTGTGTGTACACTTGTGTGTATATGTGTGTTTTATTTCATATCTTTTTATTACCACTGTTCTGAATCAAGCTATAGTCATTTGTAGAAAATATGTCACAATATTATAATTATTTCTAGTAAATGGTAAATGATTGTACTCAGTCTAAATGTTTGAAAGGCTAGTCAGTGTAACAATAATGCAAGAAGTTTGAAAAACCTTATCCAGTTGAATAATAAATAGGTATGCTTGCATATCTAGGAAATACCATATGAATGTGTCAGCCTCTGAGGTGACAGGGCATAGGATAAGGTTAAAGGAGAGAAGGAAATGAAAGGGAACAGAATAAAAAGAAAATGTTGTCCAGAAAATTTGATTGATAACTCCACTAAACTGAACAATCAAGGAATTATAAAGACTCGATATTTATTATAATCATTGCAAAGCAATTTGAAGTTAAGCCAAGGCCCTCCAAAACTTGTGATTTAATTCTATGGTTATGAATAATCCAACAGGAAACCTACCCAAAGAACTGGCCCTTGGAAGTTGTAATGAAATGGAATTACGAGCCAGTTCTTGGCCTCCTGAGCTGCAATAAATGTGCTATAAGAATGTCAGATACACATGATACCTTTTGTGAGATATCATTTTAGTGACATAGACTGAAACTTTAAAAGACCTATGTGGAAGTACAGTTCCATAATTCTCATAAGAAAAAAGAGTCTAAAATTGACAGGAAAAATTTCACAACCTCTCTTCTTTTCTCCCAAGTATATCACCACAGCAAGGCTATGGACTCTGTATTTTGGATTCTAAATGAATGTATTAAGTATTTTTGCCTGACCTATATTTTTCTAAGCTTTTTTTCTATCCCCTTCACCCAAGAATATTAAAATAGAATGCTGAGTTTACTAAAGAAAAAATACAAAATTTTAAGTAGTTAAAATTTCCCCTGAGATATTTAAAAAAATGTTTAAGGTAGATTAAACCTAAACCAAAAATTAAATCAAATTATATTCTGTGTGCTCAATTTTCTGTAGGGAACCAAAAATCACTGGAGTGTAAAATTCTAATTAATTATGTGGAATGCTAATGGATTTTAAATTAAAAATATGTGCTGTTTAACACCATCACACTCTACACAGTTTGTAAGTGGATATTATGATGAAACTGTCCTATGAAATCTGGAATGCATGAAATATATAATTGTCACTTTTCCAATTTAATCTAAGGAGAAGAGCTATACTCTTCATCAAAGAGGCATTCTGCAGAACTGTACTTTGACAGTTCAACCTGAAGGAAGGTTTATTATTCTACTCCACATACAGTAACGGATTAACTGGTGACATTATTTTAACAATCAAAGTGTTGGTATAGCTTTTATAATTTTGTAGTAGTTCTTAAGCCTAACTTCTTTTGCAGATATGGAAACAGGCTGACAACAAGGTTTCCCATTCCCTGGTGGGACATTTAATTAATCATGGCA
>NW_011495034.1:16025002-16038800 GCF_000754665.1 Bison bison bison | reverse complement strand
TTTTTTTTTTGGCTGCACTGGGTCTTAGTAGCAGCATGGATCTTTAATTGTGGCCTGGGGGTTCTTATCTGAGGCATGTGAGATCTAGTTCTCTGATCAGGGATTGAACCCAGGCATGTTGCATTGGGAGCAAGGAGTTTAGCCACTGGACCACCAGGGGAGTCCATGAGTCCATGTCATTTTAAAATACCAACATGGAATTCTCCAGGCAAGAATACTTTCCTTTCTCCAGGGGATCTTCCTGACTCAGGGATTGAACCCAGGTCTTCTGCATTGCAGGCAGATTCTTTACCATCTGAGCCAACAGGGAAGCCCCAGAAACTCTACTTTCTACCAAGTTGCTACCAATGTTCTCCCTAACACTGACTCTTGGGTGTTGTAATGCTCTAAGAAAAAGCATGGTACTATGGGTTGGTACAACCAGGGTTGGCATGGTCTCTCATTCATTGGTTTGTTTGTTCAGTGACCACATTTACATTGTACTGAGCACTGTTTTATATATCAAAGACTCAGCAGTGACTAAAACAAACAAAATCCCCTTCCTTATAGAATATAGTATAAGAAGATCATTTCTTTCAAAAAGGAAGAAAAATGTATCATACTGCAATAACAATTGAAAGGAAAAAGCTTAAGTGAGGTAAGGGTGATTAGGCAAATGCTGATTGCTGTTTTCTCCTGCATGGTCAGGAAACGTTCTCTGACAAAACAGTGTTTTAGCTGACTCCAGCAGGGCATGAGAGAGCAAACTATATGCATATCAAGTGGAAGAGAGTTCCTGGCAGAGAAAACTACAAAGGCAAAGGTCCTGGTGTGAAAATACCCTTGTATGAAACACTCAAGTAGTCCAGGTCTTGGGGCAAAAGGAAGAATGGGGGCTGGTGACCAAGTGGGTAGAAGTTAACAGGGACCAAACAAAATGACCATTGAACAGAACAAGGAGGAATATAGTCTGTTTCTGTGGCATAATCATGGCTAAAGATACTGTGGTGAGTGTTGGCCACTGAGAGATGAGGCTGACTCCATTGTCTAAGAAGTGAGGATCTCCAGAGAGAGGAAGAAAATGCAGAATCCATGAGAACAACAAAAAATTCCTTGTAAATTCATATCCACAGTTCATGCTTTTGTGTTTCGTTTGTTTGTTTTTTGGAAAAAGCAGCCCTTTTTAGAGGAATCTAATCAAAATTGTTTCATGAGTCGTCTTTTGGAGCTAGGACTGTGAAAATAAGAGCAAAGCACTTATCCATGGTACTTATGAAAGTTAAACTGTTAGTTGCTCAGTCGTGTCTGATTCTTTGTGACCCCAAGGACTGTAGCCCGTTAGGCTCCTCCGTCCATGGGATTCCCCAGGCAAGAATACTAGAGTGGGTAGCCATTCCCTTCTCCAGGGGATCTTCCCGACCCAGGGATTGGACCCAGGTCCTGCATCGCAGCAGATTCTTTACCATCTGAGCCACAAGTGAGGTGTCAAATACAACTAAGTCTAGAAACAGACTTTCCTTCCAAGGAGTAGGCGTCTTTTAACTTCATGGCTGCAGTCACCATCTGCAGTGATTTTAGAGCCCAGAAAAGACACTTACTCCTTGGAAGGAAAGTTATGACCAACCTAGATAGTATATTGAAAAGCAGAGACGTTTCTTTGCCAACAAAGGTCCGTCTAGTCAAGGCTATGGTTTTTCCAGTGGTCATGTGTGGATGTGAGAGTTGGACTGTGAAGAAAGCTGAGCACCAAAGAATTGATGCTTTTGAACTGTGGTGTTGGAGAAGACTTGAGAGTCCCTTGGACTGCAAGGACATCCAACCAGTCCATTCTGAAGGAGATGAGCCCTGGGTGTTCTTTGGAAGGAATGATGCTAAAGCTGAAACTCCAGTACTTTGGCTACCTCATGGGAAGAGTTGACTCATTGGAAAAGACTTTGATGCTGGGAGGGATTGGGGGCAGGAGGAGAAGGGGACGACAGAGGATGAGATGGCTGGATGGCATCACCGACTCGATGGACACGAGTTTGAGTGAACTCTGGGAGTTGGTGATGGACAGGGAGGCCTGGCGTGCTGCGATTCACGGGGTCACAAAGAATCGGACACGACTGAGTGACTGAACTGAACTGAACTAGGAACAGACAGTCTCCCATTTTCTAATCTTGGCAAATGCTATTTCTTGACCTTCCTTTATTTCTATTCTCCTTCCCTACATAACTCTTCTTTGTTTTAAAGAGTGAGTTTATGTCATCCAGGAATTTCTCCTCTTGCTTCCACCCTGCAACATCTTCCCACTTGGGTCAGATTAGCTGCTTCTCTTCGTTATTTTTTGCCTGCTGTCCCCAGTCAGCCTAAAATGAAAGCACCATGAGAACAGACATGGCGTGTGGGTTTTTTGGTATTATACCCCCAATACTTAGAAGAGACTCAAAAGTAGTAGGTACTCAACAAATAATTAATGAATGATTAATTAAGGAGTGAGTAAAAAGCATTTAAACAACTAAATAGACAATGTTGTTGTTCTTTCGCTAAGTTGCCTCTGACTCTTTGCGACCCCGTGGACTGCAGCATGCCAGGCTCCCCTGTCCTTCACCATTTCCCAAAGTTTGACAAAATAGACAAGGGCCAAAGGAAATCTCTTTCTCCACAGTGCAGTGTCTCTTTTTCACCGCAGTTCTGGCACAGAACTTAAGTGTTTAATAACTGGATTGTTGGATAAGTGCATTACCAGAAATTTAAGTTTTTTCTCTGTGGTTTGCATCCATGAAGAACAACACATGTATACTTCTCCCAAGGTGCTATTTTTCTTGGCCCTGGATAAATCATACATTGATATGATTGCCTAGGGAGTCTGTGTAGCTAGGTAAAATTTAACTTTATAAAACTGTATCATTCCAAACACCATGGTTTGAAAACATATGGTTAGTTTATAAGTTGACTATTTTTTTTATCAGATTAACACTAATTCTGCAGGATCTTACTATGTGTGATTTGATTTATGAAAACTATACCCATCATCTACTATCTGTCTCTTAGCTAGCTAGCTAGCTAGCTATCCTATTGTGTTCAAAACGCATGTAAAAATAATTTCTTCAGCTTGGTAAAGATTTTGTAATAGTATTAATATTTGTTGTGAAAAATGGGGGGTTGATATACAACTCTTTTCTTTCTCTTTGACTCCCTTGAAACAATCTCCAGGACTAGTTTTGCGTGTGTGTGTGTGTGTGTGTGTGTGTGTGTGTGTATGTGTGTGTGTATGCCCTGTTGCTCAGTCATGTCTGACTCTTTGCAACTCCATGAACTGTAGCCCACCAGACTTTGTCCTTGGGATTTCCCAGGCAAGGATACTGGAGTGGGTTGCCATTTCCTTTTCCAGGTAATTTTCCTGACCCAGGGATAAAAACTGTGTCTCCTGCATTGGCATACAGATTCTTTACCACTGCACCACTGGAGAACTTCAGCGAAAACTTCCTTAACATTGTGATAGACTGAGAATTCAAGGAAGTCATGTTTTGTTTAGTTACATAAAAAGTTTAGAATAGGGAAGAAAGAAGTTGAGAGTTGTTGAGGTTGGTGATGGGTATGTAGAGGTTCATAATATATTATTTTATACACATAATATTTTATAAGATTTATAAATCTTATAAAAATCTGAAATTTTTATAATAAACCCCTCAAATTTTAAAAATACACAGGGTTGTCTTCTCACTTGTTCTCTTATTGAGAATCAGCAGTTTGGTCCTTTTAGTTATTTTGGCCCAAATCTCAGTTTAGGTATTTTGTAAGTAGTCGAGTGGCCATATCTATATCATCCAAACCAGGACCTTGCTGGGAATGAATAGAGGTGCTTTTAATGCATCAGGACTCCAATCATGAAAAAGGGCTGTTCAAAACAAATTGACTCAAGCAGTCCACCACTTGGTAAGGATTCTACTGAATGTCTTGAAAAAATGCATTTTCTGAAGGTCAACAGATAAAGGAGTCAGTATAATAAGCACATGAACCTCAGGAGCAATTCCAGTTTTTCTGGTTTCAGCATTTTCTGAGGTGCCTGAATCTGTGAATGAGGCAGTTATTCATGAAGGGAGTGCTCCCTGATTCTTTGGGAGCCTGCCTTTCCACATGTTGGCTTCCTGGCAGTGAACTCTGCATGCCTTGGATGTAGTGTGTGCATGGCTAACCCACTGAGAGTTAAGGAGTTCCCAGGTGCCAGCTGGCTAACGAAGATGGCTTGGCTCCCTGCCAACTCACTGCTCCTGTGGCAGTCACGAAAACCGTTTCCTTATTCATCCATGTGTCCAGCCAGCTGGCAGGGGAATGATCACTAGGCTGTGAATGGGTTTCTGGTAATGAATGTCCCATGGGCTTCAGGGGTCTCCTATGAATGCTGGATATGATGGGCACGCAGTTTCTCAAACAGAATTTTTTTAGGTCTGGTACCTAATGTGAACGTGGTTGGTAAATTTATATAAAATATTAAGCTTGACTAATTTGTTTTTGTGATTTCACATTTTCCAGCTTAATTGTACTAAAATTGTTTCAGGGTTTTGTTTTTTTTTTCTTTTTTCGGCCTAACAATACAAATCTTAAATCCAAGTCAGCTTGAGTAACAGTACAAAAAATGAAAAGTGCTACTCAAAAAGTTCAAGACAATCCAAAAACATACTGCTCTAAAAGTACAAAGTTTGAGTGTTTTGTTGAACTCCCTATGTCTTCCCAGGTAGCACTGGTGGTAAAGAACCTGCCTGCCAATGAGGAGACATAAGAGATGAGTGTTTGATCCCTGGGTTGGGAAGATCCCCTGGAGAGGGGCATGGCAACCCACTCCAGTATTCTTGCCTGAAGAATCCCATGAATAGAGGAGCCTGGCACACTACAGTCCATGCGGTTGCACAGAGTCAGACACAACTGTAGTGACTTAGCAGCATGCACATGTCTTAATAAAAGTTTTAAGCACAACTAAGTTTTGACCTTATATTCTGATAGGTTTTAAGCAAAATAGTTGTCTCTCAATAAACATCCATCATTCAAAAAATTCAAATCCATATCAATTGCTATAAAAATTATATCCCTTCTTCATCAAGAGCTCTAAAAATGTCAGTGCACTTTTTTTTTTTTTTACAGGAATCCAACTTTGAGGAATTCAATAATGTGATAAATGGTCAAAAATAATATGTAATATCTTGATTTGTAACTGTAATTAACAATAATTTGAGAGTGAAAGTGTTGGTCACTCAGTCACGTCCCACTCTTTGTGACCCCATGAATTGTAGCCCACCAGGCTCCTCTGTCCATGGCATCTCCAGGCAAGAACACTGGAGTGAGTAATCACCTTCCCCAGGGGACCTTCCTGATGTAGTGATCCAACCCAGGTCTCCTGCATTGCAGGAGGATTCCTTACTGTCTGAGCCACCAGGGAAGCCTAATAGTAATTTAAGTAACTATTAATTGAGAAAATAAATATTTTGATAAATTCAATGCTTGAGATTCTTTAAGCAATATTTAAAGATATTTAATGAATTTAAAATTTATATAACCTTGATTTATTTTTGAATGCCTCCTTATCATTTAGGTATAAATATACAATACTGTAAATATACATAGAGAGAGTAATATTGGAAGAAAATGCTACCAAATATTAATTGTTATCTGTAAGTTTGCAGGTGATGGAAAATAGTTGATTTCTATAGATTTTTTTGTTTTATGGGTTAATTTGTGTGTGTATATATTTATGTATGTGCATGAATGCAAGTTGTCACATATACTCAATTTCAGTTTAAAGAAAAAGTATGAACCTTGGGTTCAAACAGATTTTGACTATGGATAAATGAGTATCTGTAAGTCAAGGTGTGTGTCCTTATAGGTACACGTCCTTGGCCCCAAAACATCAGTTATTGCTGGCTGTGTGTGTGTGTGTGTGGGGGGCTAAATTGCTTCAGTTGTGTCTGACTCTGTGTGACCCCATGGACTGTATCCCGCCAGGCTCCTCTCTCCATGGGATTCTCCAGGCAAGAATACTAGAGTGGGTTGCCGTGCCCTCGTCCAGGGGATTTTCCTGATCCAGGATTGAACCTGCATCTCTTACATCTCCTCCATTGGCAGTCATGTTTTTTACCAAGAGCACCACTTGTGAAGCCCATTGTTGTCTATATTGAAACTAAAATAGATAATTCGGCAGTTGGTGTGAGATGAAGCAGGTAGGTGTTAAAAATGGTTTAACTTTACTGAATCATAGCGGCAGCTCAACTATAGCCAGTTTATTATTATTAAGTATTAATATATTATTAATGTTTGTATCCTCTATCATAGTATTTATATCAGGAGCTTGAAAACATTTAAAAATTTTAATTGACATACATTTTAATACATAAAGTTGACCTTTTTTTATCTTGGGAGATGATTTAGCAGGTTTCTTATTTTAAATAAATGTCAAACCATTTAGCAAATGATAAATGCATTATGTCTTAATTTGTTTAGCTTTTCAGCTTGTTATTGACTTTAACCTTTTAATTTGTATACACATTAAATCAGCTAAATAACTACAGCTATTCCAGTATACTTTGTGTTAACTGATTTTTAATAATCTATTATATGCCTGCATTTAACTAAGCAGCATTTTGGGAATTTCAGTATTTAATATTTGTTATTTTATCCCAAATATAATAATATATCTCAGTAGGTTAAGAATAAGGGCTAATCATAGTTGTTCTTTTTTAAATAATTTGCAGCAACTATAGATCCTTACAGAAATTTTATGATTCTTAAGATCAAATACTGATTTTTATGTTTTCTGTATTACTTTTCATCCAACAAAAATATGGATATTGATTTTTCATGGTGTCCATTTCTAATGTGATGCTCTTCATGAAAATATTAATTTGGCTGTGATGTGATCTCAAAATTGTAACGCCTAAGGGAGGAAGGCATTTTACATCATTTTTATGATGCAACAGATATCCTTTAAAAAAGAAGCAGTGGAAAACACAGTTCAGGATTGGGAACACGTGTACACCCACGGCGGATTCATGTTGATGTATGGCAAAACCAATACAATATTGTAAAGTAATTAGCCTCTAATTAAATAAATTTAAATTAAAAAAAAAAAGAAACTCTAGCTTTTAGATCTATCTCTACCTGATTTGTTAATTTTTTTATTTATCTACCCAACCACTATTTATAAAAGATCTGTTATGTGTCAGAGACTGGACTGAATAAACGTGGGAGACATAGCAGTGAGTAATAGATTATGATAAAACTTGTCCTACATTGTGTTTTTAATCGCTAAGATTATATTTTCAAATACAAGGATGCTATGCTCTATTTAAAAATTTTATGTTTTTTTGTTGTTGTTTTGACTTCAAAATAGCAGAGCCCATAATTATTGTGCTCTATCATTATATTACTTCCCTGGAGGCTCAGACGATAAAGCGTCTGTTTACAATGCAGGAGACCCGGGTTCAATCCCTGGGTCGGGAAGATATCCTGGAGAAGGAAATGGCAACCCACTCCAGTACTCTTGCCGGGAAAATCCCATGGATGGAGGAGCCTTGTAGGCTACAGTTCATGGGGTCCAAAGAGTCGGACACCACTGAGTGACTTTACTATCATTATATTATTCAGAAGACCCCACAACTGACTAATAAGATAAGATAACAACTAACTAATAAGAGATTTAGAATTAAGTCTTTATCAAGCTCTGAAGTTTATAATTCATAAAAATGAATTGTTTAGGAAGTACAAGACTTCTCACAGTCTTTGAATTTCCTGAAGCACCGTACTATATATTCTTTACAATATATAGGAAGCTCAGAAAGTAAAGTATGTTCACGTTTATCCCCAGTCTTTTCATCTTTTACTCAGGAACAAAACCCTCTATAAAATAAACCCCACAATAAGTTCTGTGTCTACCACCATGTCTCATTAGATTGTGCAATATGGTAAGCATCAAAACGCTGGCAAATAAACAAAGCTGACTTTTATTTCTATTATTCTTCAATATGGATAAAATAAACATGTTTTCTGTAGAAAGAAAAATAAAGCTTTCTTTGTGAGTGTCAGCTGAGAGAGTTCTTACCTAAAAATATCATAGATTTTTCTTTGGGCTTCAAAAAGCCTCTGAATGCAGTAGGCAGTCAATAAGATTAATTTCATGAGCTATTCAAGCATAATGAGAAACTAATATATTTAAAACCAGTTATTAACTGGTAGCAAAGTTAAGCAACATTTAGCCTAATTAATAAACCAAGTAAGCTGTCCAATTTTTCCCACATAGCTATCTTCTCTTAAAAATTTGTAATACATTACATCTTAAAAAAAAAAAACACAGCTATGTACCATGAATTATAAATTAAATACTTTGCCTGTGCTCTGTTCAACTTGACTGCTTTTATTCTGATTTTATCCTTGTAAAATATGTAGTATTTTATGTACTGATTATACTCCTCTATAACCAATTGATTACTCAACAAATACAGTGTAATGTCAGACACTGTTTGCAGAAACCTTATAGTGAAAACCATGTAATTTAAATGAATGTTAACCTGATGTCTATATTTGAAAAAACTAATTTTCCACGATTACCGACTGCATGTTGGTTCAGCCTTGAAATTCTCTAACTTTAATGATCTTCTTACTTAAAAGGCAGATTTAGTATCATTTCAGTTTTTCCCACCTCGGTGATGCATTTTTCAGTTAAGCTATTTCCTCATTGCTTTTGCTACAAGGAACCAAGGATGCAAGTCTGAATTTCCCTGTATGTGAAATGAGAGAAAACCACGCTGAGACAGTTACCTCTGCCATCACACACTCAGTTTAAATATACAGTAATAGACTCATACTCCAAGAAGGCTTGCTGTGTTTGTTTGCAAACTAGTACACTGTCCTTACAGGTCTGTGGTTTTATTGACATATTCCTTTCCATTCCTGTGGTTTTTAATTGAAACCCCCACTGCTTTGCCCAGCTTCAGGAATGCACAATATAGGAGTTTTACATTTACTTTCCAACTCAGACAAGAGGAACCCAGAGGTTCCAGTTTGTGCAACAGATTTTTATAGATTTTATCATTTCCTTCGGTCTTTAGTGAAATGATGAGCCTTCGCATATATATTAGGAATTAAGTCTGAATTTATGTGATGTTTCTGTTGTAACTTCTCAACATATACAGTTACTATTACCTGTAGAATTGAGACTGGATTTGTCCTCAACAGCCTTTTAGAAACCTTTCCTATTTGTAACATTCTTTAGTACAGGCTGAGACTCAAACAGTAAGAAAACATTTTTTCTCTTAAGATGAGTTGGTAATACTGTGACAATTATTGCTTGGCACCAAGGAGCCTATGTTAGTTAAAATCATGCAAACTAAAGAGATATTAACCTGATGTCTATATCTGAAAAAAATGAATTATTCCTAGATCACAGTGGAATTGGTGCTTATATGTCTCTATTTCCTGCTCTGCCTCCTGTGATCATATTTTAGTAACTCACGGCTGAATATTCGGTTGGTACTGAATCTTATAACACGTGACTGAGTGGTTCCTAAGGATTAACCTCCATCAGTCTTTCTTTTCCTTCTTCCTCTCTTCTGCTCAATGGTAGATCCTAGTTTGATCAAATCTTAAACTATATTAGAAGTGGAATCTGTTTTTTCTGAACACCTTTACATAAATTTTTTAAAGTGTGCATATATAGAACCATTTTTTCCCCCAGTTCCTGCAGAGGAAAGAGGTAGCAAGAGTACCACCTTCCAGTACTTTCTCTGCCCTGGTCCCAAAGTCTTAACAGTGGTCTACAAAGAGGACAGGATCAAGGCTGTTATATTTATACTGCATTTTCCCCAAGGATAGAAAGTGGAACATGAGACCACTGAGGAAATCCAGCATCTTCTCCAACTTTCCTGGTCAGGAGTTAGGCTGAATAAAGAAAAATATATTACCCAATTTCCTATAAAGTCTAATTCAAGTTCTTGTTTGTACTGCGCTGTGCTTAGTCGCTCAGTAATGTGGGACTCTTTGTGACCCCATGTACTCTAGCCCACCAGGCTCCTCTGTCCATGGGGATTTTCCAGGCAAGAATACTGGGGTGGGTTGCTATGCCCTCCTCCAGGGGATCTTCCCAATCCAGAGATCCCAGGGATAGAGCCTCAGTCTTCTGCATTGCAGGGGGATTCTTTACCATCTTAGCCACCATGGGAGCCCATGGGGTAGCCTAACCGTTCTCCAGGGAATCTTCCTGATCCAGGAATCGAACTGGGGTGTCTTGCATTGCAGGATTCTTTACCAGCTGAGCTACTAGGGAAGCCCAAGTTCTTGTATAAGATACATTATAGGTTGATTTTCTGTAATATGTCTGAATGTTATTTGTTTTTACAGATGAAAATAGCAAAATAGGATTTGTCATTATAAATACTAACATTTTTCTTTTTTTTATGAGAGAAATGGAAGTGAAGAACTATATTAATTGTGATGAGTGATTAATAATGATAGGCTGAGATTCATTGTGTAACATATATAAATCCCACCAACTCAATTAGTAAAATTATATTTCTTTTGACAAAATATTAAAGTTTTTGAAGTTTCTTTAAAATGCTTTGAAGATATTGTTCATTTAATATAACATTATGTTCATTATCAGTAAGATGTAAATGCTTAAAAGAACTGTCCAACCATTGCATATGATTAATAATGTTAAATACATTGGAAGGCAGCTTATGCATGCTCAATCATGTCCTAACCTTTGCAACTCCATGGACTATAGCTCACCAGGCTCCTCTGTCCATGGAATTTTCCAGGCAAGAATATTGGAGTGGGTTGCTGTTTTCTATTCCAGGGGATCTTCCCAATCCAGGGATCAAAACCATGTCTTTTAAATATCCTACATTGGTAGGCAGATTCTTTACCACTAGCGCCACCAGGGAAGCCCTTGTAAGGCAGAGTCCTTCATTAAATTCTGTACTAATGCAAGACTTGAATAATGAGAATTGTGAGATTTGAAGTGAATGCAGTGAATCTCTAGTTCTGTTTCTACCCCATCTCTCTCTCTCTCTTTTAAGTAATTGAACCATATATGTTTGTCTGCAGAGATACTGACAAAGAGTATCTAATGCTAGTGAAGCCATAGTAATAATACTAAAAAGTGGTATAAATGATGAAAAATAAATACCTAAAACAAAGCATTACTGAGTTTGTAACAGATCTGTAAGATTTTTCTCCATTTCGATAGCTTTTAGTTTGTTTAAAAATCTATAAACATGGGGAGATTTGATAAGTGATCTGCTCATCTGAAAAACAGTATTTTAGGTGAGATAATACATGCTTGAAATTTATATGGATCAGTGTAGATAATCTGACCCTCTGACTTGGGCATTTCATTTAATCATTCTGAGATTGATTATCACAAAAGAATATAAACTTTGCAGAACTTTTGTACTAGAAATAATTGAGGTCTTAAGCCAGACTTTTAAAAGGTATTTTCCCAATGTGCATATACCCTTGTTGAATGCTGCTTTTATTAGTGTGTGCATTTGTATTGACCATTGATCACTTATCATATGTCTGATAAATCGATTTGGTATAAGTTCTTAAATTTTAAATTAAACCATTATATACTAACCATGCTATATTTATAAATTTATTTGTTTTTGAATTTATTAGGAAAATGGTTATGTGTTTAGTCACTCAGTCGTGTCCAACTGGCTTCTCTGTCCATGGGGATTCTCCAGGCAAGAATATTGTAGTGGGTTTCCATGCTCTTATCCAAGAAAAGTGGTTATGTTTTTATCAAACTGAACAAAAGTGTTACTTAATACAGCTTAGTAACTTGAATCATAATCTCATGATATTCCACAAACATTACTTTCTTTCTGGCTATTGTTATTAAGCATGGTGAAGTTAACTTTTCTGGGTTATCTGGCTCTACTGTTTATGCCAGTGAGCTACTTAACCTAATGTGGAAGATTAAAGATGGTTACAAATTCTCTCCCCTTCCCCTTAAACAACCTGAGGAGTGATTCCCTTGACCAGGAAGTGACTCAGGAATCACTTTAGGAGTGACTCAGTGCCAATGGCTAGATCCACGTCTTAGGAAACTGGCAGCTTATGCTTCCTTTTCTTGGAATCTTTGCTCTGTGAGCTTTGAGTTACCAATAAGATGTCACACCACCATGTGGGAAAGGCTAGCTGAAGGTGCTCCCAGCCTTCTAGCCACTCTTACAACTGTGCCAGATGAATGATTGAAGTCACTTTGGCCCCTCTAGACCAGCCCACATTTCAGCTTAATACAACCAGTGTCTTCTCTGTATGTCATAAGGGACAAGAGAATCAATTTATACTTGCCTAGATTCTTGGCTCAACAAATCCTGAGAATTTAATAAAGTAGCCATTGTTATAAGCAAGGAATTTTGGGGGCATTATAGTGGTGTGTGGAGCTCCCCATACACCTGCCAATGCAGGAGACCTAAAAGATGTGGGTTTGATCCCTGGGTTGGAAAGATCCCCTGAAGGAGGGCACAGCAACCCACTCTAGTATTCTTGCCTGGAGAATCCCATGGACTACAGTCCATAGGGTTACAAAGAGTCAGACATGACTGAAGCAACTGAGCATGCATGTATGCACACATAGTAAGGTCTGTATTGTTGAGTTTCTTTGAGAAGTAAATGAGCTTATATGTGTAAAGCACTTAAAATGTATGATAAGTAATAAACCTTCTTATATTAGCTATCTTGGTATTTATTATTTTTTCTATACATCCCCTTCAGAGACTGAGCAAGGGAGTAATGGGTATGATCGAATACATTTAGAAATGTGAAACTAGACCACTTTCTAACACCATACACAAAAATAAACTCAAAATGGATTAAAGATCTAAATGTAAGACCAGAAACTATAAAACTCCTAGAGGAGAACATAGGCAAAACACTCTCTGACATACATCACAGCAGGATCCTCTATGACCCACCTCCCAGAATATTGGAAATAAAAGCAAAAATAAACAAATGGGACCTAATTAACCTTAAAAGCTTCTGCACAACAAAGGAAACTATTAGCAAGGTGAAAAGACAGCCTTCAGAATGGGAGAAAATAATAGCAAATGAAGCAACCGACAAACAACTAATCTCAAAAATATACAAGCAACTCCTACAGCTCAACTCCAGAAAAATAAACGACCCAATCAAAAAATGGGCCAAAGAACTAAATAGACATTTCTCCAAAGAAGACATACAGATGGCTAACAAACACATGAAAAGATGCTCAACATCACTCATTATCAGAGAAATGCAAATCAAAACCACTATGAGGTAGCATTTTACACCAGTCAGAATGGCTGCGATCCAAAAGTCTACAAATAATAAATGCTGGAGAGGGTGTGGAGAAAAGGGAACCCTCTTACACTGTTGGTGGGAATGCAAACTAGTACAGCCACTATGGAGAACAGTGTGGAGATTCCTTAAAAAACTGGAAATAAAACTGCCTTATGATCCAGCAATCCCACTGCTGGGCATACACACTGAGGAAACCAGAAGGGAAAGAGACACGTGCACCCCAATGTTCATCGCAGCACTGTTTATAATAGCCAGGACATGGAAGCAACCTAGTTGTCCATCAGCAGATGAACGGATAAGAAAGCCATGGTACATATACACAATGGAGTATTACTCAGCCATTGAAAAGAATACATTTGAATCAGTTCTAATGAGGTGGATGAAACTGGAGCCTATTATACAGAGTGAAGTAAGCCAGAAGGAAAAACATAAATACAGTATACTAACGCATATATATGGAATTTAGAAAGATGGTAACAATAACCCGGTGTACGAGACAGCATAA
>NW_011495034.1:16024057-16024902 GCF_000754665.1 Bison bison bison | reverse complement strand
AGGATGGGGAACACATGTATACCTGTGGCAGATTCATTTTGATATTTGGCAAAACTAATACAATTATGGAAAGTTTAAAAATAAAATAAAATTAAAAAAAAAAAAAAGAAATGCCTAAATCTTACATGAATCCCATCTTAAACCCATGTCTAACTTAATTGATTTCCCCCACTAGCAAAGAAACAATGTCTTAGTTTGGATTTCCCCAGAAACAGAGGCTGAGTAAAGATGTTGTTCAATCTCTTGGCTGTGTCCGACTCTTTGTGACCCAAAGAACTGCAGCACACCAGGCTTCCCTGTCCTTCACCATCTCCTGGAGCCTGCTGAAACTCACCTCCATTGAGTCGGTGATGCCATCCAGCCATCTGGCCCTTGGTCGTCCTCTCCTCCTGCCTTCAGTCTTTCCTAGCATCAGGGTCTTTTCCAATGAGTCAGTACATTGCATCAGGTGGCCAAAGAATTGGAGTTTCAGCTTCAACATCACTCCTTCCAATGACTATTCAGGATTGGTTTCCTTTAGGATTGACTGGTTTGATCTCTTTGCAAACCAAGGGACTCTCAAAGAGTCTTCCCTAACACCACAGTTCAAAAGCATCACTTCTTTGGCACTCAGCCTTCTTTATGGTCCAATTTTCACATCCACACGTGACTAATGGAAAAACCATAGCCTTGACTATACCAACCTTTTGTGGCAAAGTAATGTCTCTGCTTTTTAATATGCTGTCTAGGTTGGTCACAGCTTTTCTTCCAAGGAGGAAGCGTCTTTTAATTTCATAGCTGCAGTCACCATCTGCAGTGATTTTGGAGCCCAAGAAAATAAAGTCTGTCACTGTTTCCATTGTTTC
>NW_011495034.1:16022985-16023957 GCF_000754665.1 Bison bison bison | reverse complement strand
CAACTTAGTGGCTAAACAGCAGCACCAATAGTAAACTTCATTCAGCCATGGCCGTAATCACTTGGGACATGTCATATTTCTTGAAAACAACTGTATTATGCCAAAGAAAGCAACAGTTAAGGTCCCAAATAAGATCAAATTGGTAGAAACTAGAGCTAAGTTTATAGCAATGAAGAGTCTACTAGAAGATAAAATTACTGAGGTTTTAAGTTTTTTTTCATGAAGTGTTAGGGAAATTCTTGCAAAGATATTCAGGCATTGGTAGGAGCAAGAACCTAAATGTTTTCCAGTCTTAGATGCTAGACATTTGTGTAGGGCAAAGACTGTAGTAAAGCGAAATCCTGACAAGATGTGCACTGTGTCTTTAAGTGTTCTTGCTTTTTTTCGCCTGGATAATAGGGAAACCAGTAAACAAATAGTCTAGGTTTTCTTTAAGCATCTTCAGTAAGACAAGCAGCAAAATATAATGTGGGGGAAAAGGAGATCATTTTTTTTCCTGAATCATGAGAATGTATTCTTGACTAAAACATAAAGTTACATTAAAATATCACTAAGCAACAGTCACATTATCCTATCAGGAGAAGTTACTTCATATTAAATTGTAACATCCCAAGCAAAAATGTTTGTGTTTTTAATATGAAATATTTATCTAGGCAAACAATTCAATACCAATTTTAACTGTCTAGATGGAATTTTCAGGGAGAGAGATGTTTCATGCCTGCGCCATTTCCTGATGGAAACATTTGTTTCTAGAATTATAGAAGGGGGAATAATAAGGTTGCTTTTATTTCTTTTCAAAGCTGTTGGGACTTTTTATGTTTGATATCGTTAGTGTTCCCCTGGGCTGACCAAAATATATTCCCTTCTGGTTTGTGAAAATAACTTTTCTAAGTGTTGAAAATCATTTTGCCAAAGGCTTTCTCTGCATCTATTGAGATAATCATATGGTTTTTATTTTTCAATTTGTTAATG
>NW_011495034.1:16021289-16022885 GCF_000754665.1 Bison bison bison | reverse complement strand
CCACAGGATAAGCGAGGTAGCTGGGTCATTAATATACCAAGTCTAATCACTGAATGAAGGCTGCAGTTACAGTCCCAGACCTTGTCACTTGATCTGCCAGGTAGTCAGCAAAGTGGCCTCTGGTGGGGGAAAAAAAATCTCAGGAAATGAGATGCTGATATTGTCAGTTGGCTGGTAATCTCTGAAGTGAAAAGAACACGGAGTTACGTGGGGAGTAGCAACAACACCTACTACAGTCAGCGAAATGAGAAATGCCTGGCTGTTCATCTGTCTAGCATTCTCCTATGTGGGATCTCCCATGCAGTGTAGGACAGATCATTTCTATTCATTTATATATTCATTGAAATTGTTCAAGACAAGGACCTCTCACTCTGGAAAGTTAAATCTCTGTCTCTCACATTTTCATTGATATCTAATGAGACTTGTAATTAGTCCTGGGCTTCAATTCCACAAGAGGGTTTTAAGTCCCAAGGTTTTGTTAACATATCCCAAAGTGCTGGCACTTCAGAAAATCCCCCAAACTTGGAGAAACCATTCAGAATGCCGATGGTCCTGCCATCCTCTGACGTCCAAAGTAATTTACTTTTAAATGTGGCATCGTGTGAAATCATTGATTTAACTGTCCACTGAAAAGGGACTTGCCTTTTTTCTTTGGAATCATTTCCTTTAAAAGGTGCTGGCTTCCTCAGTGATAAGCAAGAAAATCTTTCACATGTCCAAACCTGGATTATTGAGTGACACTTGAACAATTTTAGTCTCCTTTGTAAAAAAGGTTGGGGGAGGAGCAAAGTATTGTATATATTTGCATTTTAAATTGTGTAATCATGTTATTATCTGAAACTAATACCATGCTGTTAAATTTTAGATAAAGTGTCCTGTAATGCATACAAAATGTTCATTTGTTGAAGGCCATTAAGTTAATTTCCTGGCAACAAGATTAAATGGAAGACATTTACATAATCATTAGTCGTGAGGTGTAGAAAAGATAATTAAATATTCCACCACATTAATTTATATTTAATTAACTGTGCTTTAGTGATCCTTCTGTCTGAATATTAATATTGTGTAAATAAACAATTAGAATGCATACAGATTTTATTAAAGGTTTATTCTTAAAATTAAGTAAAAGATGAAATTATTAATTTAATGATTTGTAATTTTCAATCAGAATCCTGTTAATAAATTTTGAGGAGGTTATCACTGGCCTCAGTGATGATGGCTTCACGTTTTATATTCCTGGTTACAATGAATCTTATAGATTAAAAATATATTTTTTTAGGTTATGCCAATAATTATTTGCTTTCATGATACTCTATGCTATGGTTCTTTTAGATCAGAAGTGACAATTTATATTCTCACCAATAGTGTGAGAGGGTTACCTTTTCTCCACACCCTGTCCAACACTTGTTGTTTGTAGATTTTTTGATAAAAAACTCACCTGCCAGTGCAGGAGAGGTTCAACCCATGGTTCAGGAAGATCCTCTGGAGAAGGAAATGACAATCCACTCCAGTATTCTTGCCTTGGAAAATCTTTTGGATGGAGGAGCCTGGCGGGCTACAGTCCATGGGGGTCACAAAGAGTCAGACACAACTTAG
>NW_011495034.1:16019246-16021110 GCF_000754665.1 Bison bison bison | reverse complement strand
GTGAAGCCGTCTGGACCTGGGCTTTTGTTTGCTGGAAGATTTTTGATTACAGTTTCAATTTCCGTGCTCATGATGGGTCTGTTAAGATTTTCTATTTCTTCCTGGTCCAGTTTTGGAAAGTTGTACTTTTCTAAGAATTTGTCCATTTCTTCCACGTTGTCCATTTTATTGGCATATAATTATTGATAGTAGTCTCTTATGATCCTTTGTATTTCTGTGTTGTCTGTTGTGATCTCTCCATTTTCATTTCTAATTTTATTGATTTGATTTTTCTCCCTTTGTTTCTTGATGAGTCTGGCTAATGGTTTGTCAATTTTATTTATCCTTTCAAAGAACCAGCTTTTGGCTTTGTTGATTTTTGCTATGGTCTCTTTTGTTTCTTTTGCATTTATTTCTGCCCTAATTTTTAAGATTTCTTTCCTTCTACTAACCCTGGGGTTCTCATTTCTTCCTTTTCTAGTTGCTTTAGGTGTAGAGTTAGGTTATTTATTTTTTCTTGTTTCTTGAGGTGTGCCTGTATTGCTATGAACTTTCCCCTTAGGACTGCTTTTACAGTGTCCCACAGGTTTTGGATTGTTGTGTTTTTGAACATCCATTTATGATAAAAACTCTCCAGAAAGCAGGAATAGAAGGAACATACCTCAATATAATAAAAGCTATATATGAAAAACCCACAGCAAACATTATCCTCAATGGTGAAAAATTGAAAGCATTTCCTCTAAAGTCAGGAACAAGACAAGGGTGCCCACTTTCATCATTACTATTCAACATAGTTTTGGAAGTTTTGGCCACAGCAATCAGAGCAGAAAAAGAAATAAAAGGAATCCAAATGGGAAAAGAAGAAGTAAAACTCTCCCTGTTTGTAGATGACATGATCCTCTACATAGAAAACCCTAAAGACTCCACCAGAAAATTACTAGAACTAATCAATGATTATAGTAAAGTTGCAGGATATAAAATCAACACACAGAAATCCCTTGCATTCCTATACACTAATAATGAGAAAACAGAAAGAGAAATTAAGGAAACAATTCCATTCACCATTGCAACGAAAAGAATAAAATACTTAGGAATATATCTACCTAAAGAAACCAAAGACCTATATATAGAAAACTATAAAACACTGGTGAAAGAAATCAAAGAGGACACTAATAGATGGAGAAATATACCATGTTCATGGATTGGAAGAATCAATATAGTAAAAATGAGTATACTACCCAAAGCAATTTATAGATTCAATGCAATCCCTATCAAGCTACCAATGGTATTCTTCACAGAGCTAGAACAAATAATTTCACAATTTGTATGGAAATACAAAAAAACCTCGATTAGCCAAAGCTATCTTGAGAAAGAAGAATGGAACTGGAGGAATCAACCTACCTGACTTCAGGCTCTACTACAAAGCCACAGTCATCAAGACAGTATGGTACTGGCACAAAGACAGAAATATAGATAAATGGAACAAAATAGAAAGCCCAGAGATAAATCCATGCACATATGGACACCTTATCTTTGACAAAGGAGGCAAGAATATACAATGGATTAAAGACAATCTCTTTAACAAGTGGTGCTGGGAAATCTGGTCAACCACATGTAGAAGAATGAAACTAGAACACTTTCTAACACCATACACAAAAATAAACTCAAAATGGATTAAAGATCTAAACGTAAGACCAGAAACTATAAAACTCCTAGTGGAGAACATAGGCAAAACACTCTCTGACATACATCACAGCAGGATCCTCTATGACCCACCTCCCAGAATATTGGAAATAAAAGCAAAAATAAACAAGATTTAAACTTAAAAGCTTCTGCACAACAAAGGAAACTTTAAGCAAGGTGAAAAGACAGCCTTCAGAATGGG
>NW_011495034.1:16009051-16018618 GCF_000754665.1 Bison bison bison | reverse complement strand
GATGAATGGATAAGAAAGTGTGGTACATATACACAATGGAGTATTACTCAGCCATTAAAAATAATTCATTTGAATCCATTCTAATGAGATGGATGAAACTGGAGCCTATTATACAGAGTGAAGTAAGCCAGAAAGAAAAACACCAATACAGTATACTAACACATATATATGGAATTTAGAAAGTTGGTAACAATAACCCTGTATACAAGACAGCAAAAGAGACACTGATGTATAGAACAGTCTTATGGACTCTGTGGGAGAGGGAGAGGGTGGGAAGATTTGGGAGAATGGCATTGAAACATGTATACTATCGTATATGAAACGAGTCTCCAGTCCAGGTTCGATGCACGGTACTGGATGCTTGGGGCTGGTCACTGGGACGACCCAGAGGGATGGTATGGGGAGGGAGGAGGGAGGAGGGTTCAGGATGGGGAACACATGTATACCTGTGGCAGACTCATTTCGATATTTGGCAAAACCAATACAATATTGTAAAGTTTAAAAATAAAATAAAAAAAAAAGAAAATCATTTTGCTTGTGTGGTAAACTTATACTTTCCTACTTTTCAACCCAACGTAGTCAAACATCATGTATTGGGATATTGCAATGCTCACTTTCACAGGCTGAGTTCTGAAACAATACTGTCCCTCACCCCCATCTCATAAATCCAATGGTGATTTTCTGTCCACTATTTTTAAATTGTGTTTTTGCTCCCTCCTTCAACCCTGTTCATATTAGAATCTCATGGTTGTCCTCCCTTTTGTAGTTTTAGTATTGTTAGAGATGTTTTCATAGACAGCTCATCCAGGTAACCATGATGTTTGGTTTGCTCTTTCATTCAACAGATATTTTTGAATAGTGACTTTTCTAGTTTTGCACACTACCAAGATAAATAAGACAAGCTTCATAACTTTAACAATGATATGCCAGTTCTGGTGGAGAAGATATATAACAAGTGTGTATACAAATACATACATAGTTATGGATTGTAGACTTAAAAAAATGTATAACATAAGAGTTGTGAATTAAGTCTTATTTGGGGCAAAATAAGGACTTCAGTCTGCGAGACAGTACCTCAGATAGCTCTGAGAAACTGCTCGAAAGAGTCCAGGGGGAAGGTCAGTATACATGTGATTTTGGTGAAGGGGGAAATACATGCAATCAAGCACATATTTTTCCAGAAAGTTTCTTCTAGTTTCATGAAGCTATCTGCTAGTCATGAGGAACAATCATTTCCATGAAGGATTTTAGTGCTTTCCTAGATAGGGGGAGATACAAGAATTGGGCTCATAAAATCAGTTCCTGAGAGTATCTAACTATCTGAAGACCTGTCTTGCCAGTTTTTCCCAAAGCACTGAGTGTCTCATGTCTGCTCTCCACCCTGAACTCCTTTCAGGGGACATTGAAAATCAGCAGCTATAGCAACATGTGATTTAATCCTTGTAAAGGCAGATAGCAAGTGCCAAAGCCAACATATAGTTGACAGGATTCACCTTCTCAGTTACTAAGAAGACTCCCCAACCTTTGAGGGTTGCATGGATGAAAATATTTAGGTTGATAATATGTTGAGCAGAAATTTCTGAGGATACATTTCTCTTTATTAGAGACAATGTGCATTTCCAAGCCTCCACTTCACTGAAGGATAAAACCTCTACTGTTATAGCAAAACTGTGCACTAGAAATTACAGGAAATGTCATTTGATTCTGATTCATTTGATTCTGGAACATTTTATTGTTGAGATTAGTGAATCATGGTTCACAGCTCTTGGGATAGGTGTTCCCATATTTTCTCAGTGATGCTCTGAATCCCCTCCTGAGATGCACAAATCATAAAACATAAAAAATTCAAAAACAGGTCTCAGTAAACACTTCCCCTTTCTTCTGTTTGAAATGTTAATTTCCTTTTTGAAGTTTTTCCTGTTTGATAGCGTGACGCAGCTTTGCTTGTTTTGTTGCCAAAGACAGACAGGGAGAACTGAGTAGCCTCATATGTTACAAAGATTGGAATTTCCAAATTTAAAAAACACACAAAAATATATCCAGTGTAGACAAGTTCTTCAATAATTTTTATCTTTAAAAATCTTTATCTTTTGATAAGATCTAAATTCAGCCTCTTTCCAAGTTAAATTATATTTCTCCAAGAAAACCATATATCAAAACTCTCAGATAGGTTAATTACATAATTTTAACCTTTAAATTTAACATAACTCTCAGATATGTTAATTACACAATTTTTATATCTTTTATTTGTTTACATGATGTTAAACATTTATGTTATCAATTTATATATACTTATATATGTCTATTGCATTTCTATTTTATTTTTGTATTTAAAAATGTTTCATTTCCAGTTTTTTAAGGAATCTCCACACTGTTCTCCATAGTGGCTATACTAGATTGCATTTTAAAAGGAGCAAGAGCTCTCTAAGCATTAAAGGCCAGAGATAAAATGAAAAAAATCTCAAACTGAAAATTTCTCTGGAGCTATAGCAGAAAATTTCCTAGCAGTATGTAGATCTTAGAACAATTCTGCAGTTTTGATAAGCATAAGAAATATGATTTTTTATTTAATCACTAATTTAGATAATTCACTCAATGGTTGTATTATATTCTAAAACTTCTAGAAATATGATAATCTAATCTTTTCCTTAAAGATGTTTGCAGTTTGTTACAATTTGTACAAGACTATGATTAGCACTGACAAATGAGAAAACAGTGTCAAAATACCATTTATAACGTTACAACTTTCTAAACCTGCTTTGTGGCAGTATTTTGATTACTTTTATTATCCTTACTCTCTGACAATGAACTGAAACCACGAGTACATAATTTCACCTTTGAGCCTCAGTTTCCATAGTGATAAAATGAGTAAGTTGAGCTAGGTTAACACTTTTATATCTGATAAGCTGATTTATTTGACTTTCCGCCTTTTGATTTGATCATCCCATTAAGAAAATAATGCCATTTTTAGGTATGTGTGTGTTAGTCACTTCAGTCATGTCCAACTATTTGCAATCCCATGGACTGTAGCCTGCCAGACTCCTCTGTCCATGAGATTTCCCAGGCAAGAATACTGGAGTGGGTTGTCATTTCCTTCTCCAGGGGATCTTTCCGACCCAGGGATCGAACCTGGGTCTCCTGCATTGCAGGCAGACGCTTTAGCATCTGAGCCACCAGGTGTGTACGCCATTATAATAGTAGAACAAGTTTGGGCTACTCTTCACAAGTATAGAAAAGTGAATTCATTGTTCAGTTTTAAAAATACCCTACCAAAATTGCTCTAACACAGTTGGGAAGTGAATGATGTTGCTGAGATTATGATTTTCCTGTGTATAATTATGAGGAAAATAAAGGTAGAGGGCAGTTTTCCAAAGGACTTCAATTCAAATAGGGCTGGGTTCCCCAATCCCCGATCCACATGGACCAGTATCAGTCCTTGGCCTGTTAGGAACTGCAGGAGGTGAGCAGTAGGTGAACATGTGAGGCTTCATTTGCAGCTCCCCATCTACTAGCAGAGGTGACAGAATTACAGTTGAGCTATTTCAGATCCTAAAAGATGATGCTGTGAAAGTGATGCACTCAATATGTTAGCAGATTTGGAAAACTCAGCAGTGGCCACAGGACTGGAAAAGGTCAGTTTTCATTCTAAGAAAGGCAATCCCAAAGAATGCTCAAACTACCTCACAATTGCACTCATCTCACACGCTAGCAAAGTAATGCTCAAAATTCTCCAAGCCAGGCTTCAACAATACATGAACGGTGAACTTCCAGATGTTCCAGCTGGATTTAGAGAAGGCAGAGGAACCAGAGATCAAATTGCCAACATATGCTGGATCATCAAAGAAGCAAAAGAAAAACATCTATTTCTGCTTTATTGACTATGCCAAAGCCTTTGACTGTGTGGATCGCAATAAACAGTGAAAATTCTGAAAGAGATGGGAATACCAGACCTCTTAACCTGCTTCTTGAGCAATTTGTATGCGGGTCAGAAAGCAACAGTTAGAACTGGACATGGGACAACAGACTGGTTCCAAATAGGAAAAGGAGTACATCAAGGCTGTAGATTGTCACCCTGTTTATTTAACTTATATGCAGAGTACATCATGAGAAACGCTGAAGTGGATGAAGCACAAGCTGGAATCAAGATTGCCAGGAGAAATATCAATAACCTCAGATATGCAGATGGCACCACCCTTATGGCAGAAAGTGAAGAACTAAAGAGCCTTTTGATGAAAGTGAAAGAGGAGAGTGAAAAAGTTGGCTTACAGCTCAAAATTCAGAAAACTAACATCATGGCATCCGGTCCCATTACTTCATGGCAAATAGATGGAGAAACAGTGGAAACAGTGTCAGACTTTATTTTTGGGGGCTCCAAAATCACTGCAGATGGTGATTGCAGCCATGAAATAAAAAGATGCTTACTCCTTGGAATAAAAGTTATGACCAACCTAGACAGCATATTGAAAAGCAGAGACATTTCTTTGCCAACAAAGGTCCATCTAGTCAAGGCTATTGTTTTTCCATTAATCATGTATGGATGTGAGAGTTGGACTATAAAGAAGGCTGAGCGCCAAAGAATTGATGTTTTTGAACTGTGGTGCTGGAGAAGACTCTTGAGAGTCCCTTGGACTGCAAGGAGATCCAACCAGTCCATCCTAAAGGAAATCAGTCCTGACTGTTCATTGGAAGGACTGATGTTGAAGCTGAAACTCCAATACTTTGGCCACTTGATGCGAAGTACTGACTCATTTGAAAAGACCCTGGTGCTGGGAAAGATCGAAGGTGAGAGGAGAAGGGGACGACAGAGGATGAGATGGCTGGATGGTATCGCCGACTCAATGGACATGAGTTTGAGTAAACTCTGAGAGTTGGTGATGAACAGGGAGGCCTGGTGTGCTGCAGTCCATGGGGTCGCAAAGAGTCGGACAGGACTGAGTGACTGAACTGAACTAAACTGATCTCCCGCATTCCTGCCTGAACCACACTACCTCCCCACACTGGTTCCTGGAAAAATTGTCTTCTATGAAACTGGTCCCTGGTGATAGAAAGTTAGGGACTGCTGAAATAAAGAATAGAAGTGTAAATAAATGGAAGTCACTTCCACACACAGGATCCTAAGTTAAATGATATTCTGGCACTCAATTCAATGGGCTGTCCATTTGATTTACCTGTCCTCGAATGATTTCTAATAAGGAAATCAAGGAAACATAAAGCATGATTAATTTTGAATGGGGAGGCAGATACCTGGAAGACATCATCTAGGACTAGGATTGAAGGATGAGCAGACATCCGATGCTATGGCAATTCTGTAAGCCTTGGGTACAGTGCTGTCTCCTTAGACTAGGCTGTTTCTTGGACCCCTTTGAAAGTTCCCTGGTCATGATTTTCTTCCTCAGTCTTTCCATGGGTTACGGTGACTCTTTTCAGAAAAGAAACCTGAGATAAGACCATACCTTAATATTATTACCCAACTACTTCATGAGACAACTTTGAGACTATAGTCTAAGATTATTCTCCTGTTTTTCTGTGCCAAGTTAACTATGGACAGCTCTGTTACATTAGGCAGAGGTGTGGAAAGACAAGCAAATAACCATGAACAACAGTAAAAACTTACCTGCTGGCATGACTGTTGATCCACAGTAAAGAAGAAGAGGGATTTTTCCACTAAGTGGCTTAAGGATTCTGAAAATCTGTGGTTTTTAAAAATTCATGTAGATTCCATATCCCAGTGTGGCTATTAATGAGGATGAGATAAATTTCATAAACTTTCCTTGGCTTCCCCTGGGATGTCCACATGGCAGGTACCCTGAGGCTGAGTTTCCTCTATTAGGAAGATGCTAATTTGGTTGAGGTTAAACTACTTAATTTTCCACAGAGATTTGAGGAAACAAATTGTGTGCAAAACATATTGAAAGTATTAAATGTTTATGTTTTTAAAGTAGCACATTCATGCAAGTATAAGTACAATAAAAACAAAATGGAACAAATAATGAAGAACAGTGGCTAGTTCAGTCTCTGTTCCTAGTATAAAGCCTACAAAAATTCCATGGGCATTTTTTTTTTCTCTGTAAATAGCAAGAAAATTTGGTATTACCGTCTCCCAACACTACAGACATCTTTACCTTGACTTACAATAAGACCTTTCTGATATATTTTAGTTCTGATTTTCATATTGGGTTGTGGTAAGGAGATGACAGCATAGTGGGATGTGGTGGCATGGTTTAATTATTTTTTTTTGTCCCTTGAAAGCAGAGCTTAGTTGAAAATTGATGTATGCAGAATTCTTCATTGAGGGAGGGAGTAATGGAAAAAGATCTAAAATAACTGCTTTTTAAAAAAAAAAAAACATGGTAACAATTGTGTCGATTTACCATACTGCTGCCTTGCTCTCTTCAAAATTGTCTCTCTCTTTTTAAAAGTTTATTTACTTATTTTAATCAGAGGATAATGACTTAACAATATTGCGATGGTTTTGCCATACATCACTATGAATTGGCCATAGGCATATATGTGTCCCCTCTCTCCTGAACTCTCCCACCGTCCTCCCCACCCATCCCTCCAGAATGTCACAGAGCACCCTCTTTGGGTTCCCTGGGTCATGCATCAAACTCGCACTGGCTCTCTAATTTACACTTGGTAATGTATGCGTTTCAATGCTATTCTTTGAACATACTTTATGTGTTTTCTATGGGTGGTAAGTTCTAAGCACTTTCTCACCCACCTCTGAGTAATTGAGAAAAGGAAGTTGTTTATCAGGGATAATGGAGAGGCATTCAGGGTAGAGAAAAGGGGTTGGCTTGGATCCAAGTGGAATCAGTCTTCACCTGCAGCTATGACATCTTCACCTTCATTCTATGGCTTGAATTAGTGGATTCACATCCTTCTCACCCCCTTCCCCTCACCGCCCGGCTCCTTTCACCTTCATTTCCCTGCTTTCCTTTTTTTCTGGCCTCCTTCCTCCCTTCATCCCTCCCTCCATCACTTTCTTCATTTTTCTTTCTCTATGAATCTTTCTTTTTCTCCTTCTTTTAAAAACTTGCTTTAATTTACTGTTAGTGTCCATTCTGTCAGCCATCACTGAGCATCTCTGGTGCAAAACTGACCAAGGCCAGCAGGCAGGCAAGGCTGAGCGGCTCTCAGGAGGGAGACGCTGTGCTCCATTTCACCGTATTCTTGCAGTTCCACCCAGGTCTCCATAGATAGACTATGATGGTAAGAATGGTAGGAGAGTAGGCAGAGCTGGAGCTCAAAGGAATTTACATACCACTTTTTGTTTTTTTACTTTTTTTTTGAAAAAAATTATGAAATCATTGTAGACATTTGCATTTTAAAATACTTAAAATATGTATAATTCCAAAAAGTGAGTTCCAATTCAGACTTGATGATAGTCATCATGTGTGCTGGACTCCAGGTGCCGACCAAAAGCATCACCACCACAAGAATAAAAGGGACGGGACCAATATTCATTTTTTACCACACCACCTTTTATAGATGCAACCTCATGGATGGGCTTCCCTGGTGGTTCAGATGATAAAGAATCTGCCTGCAGTGCAGGAGAAGCAGGTTCGATCCCTGGGTCAAGAAGATCCCCTGGAGAAGGGAATGGCAACCCACTCCAGTATTCTTGCCTGGAGAATCCCAGGGACAGAGGAGCCTGGTGGGCTACAGTCCATGGGTGGCAAAGAGTCAGACATGACTGAGCGATTGAACACGCACGTGTATAATGAGGACATTAACAGTATCTTCCACAGAGTGATGGTGTGAGGGATTTGCCCATCATCTCACAGATTCTGTCTGAGGTAGGGTCTAAATCTAAGACTGCCTTTATTCAGATGCTTCTGCTGTTTGTGCACTCAGTCATGTCCCTACTGTTTGCCACCCAATGGAATGTAGCCCACCAGATTCCTTTATCCATGTAATTTTCCAGGCAAGGATACTGGAGTGGGTTGCCAATTCCTTCTCCAGGGAATCTTCCCGACCCAGAGATCAAACTTGTGTCCCGTGCATCTCCTGCATTAGCAGGTGGATTCTTTATCACTGTGCCACTTGGGGAAGCCCCTTTATCCAGATATTCAGCCCTTAAATGTGTCACTGCATTATCTTTCTCTGGCAGAAAGTAAAATGTAATTGTCCTGCACTGTTACTCAATGACACATTTTAATTTTTTTTCCTTTAAATATCATCTCACTTTTATACATTCTTTGCTTTTTAAACATATGTGAACCCTGGAGCCAATCAGCTGATAGTAAGCCTTAAGAGTGCTGAAACTGTGGAATGAATTCATCAGAACCATTGGACTGCAATTTGTTTGGTTAAAAAAAATATAAACACAAAGTTTTATTACTTGCTTTTTCCCCCTGAAAATCGATGATTTTGTACTAGGCAGTTAACATATTCAAATAAATCTCAGATGATCTGATGCCTGAGAGTTTTTGTCCCTCTAAGGTACATTCAGAATATATTGACTATTTGGCTTCTGTGTTAAAAAAAAATTGAATTACCTCCTTGTTTCTTCAATAGTTATCACCTTCTTTCATCTCTCTGTTTGAATTTCTATGTGTTTCCTAAAGCAAGTAAGCAACCAAACAAAAATTTTTACTTGTGTGTAGTAATTACAGATTGTAACTGATAAAAATAAATGCCGCCTTTAGGTTCAGCCTACTCTCTTCTTGCACGTGAAATTAGGTACAGGGTTTAAGATTAAAATGCAAAATGTTTTGCACATTAATTTAAAAGAATACAGTTGCTATACCCAAATAATTGTTAGGCTTTGCACTAACAGCATCTAACGGTAAGAAAGGCATTCTTATTCCCAACTGAAAACATCAAACCTTTTCTTACATTTAGCAACCTGTGTTTTACAAATATAACTTTAGCTCAATAAAAATTTTCAGGAAAGTGTAACCAAGCCTAGCTTTACCTCTCTACTTTCCTTACGATCTACTTATAAGGAATCTACACTTCACTTACCCAGCTGTGTCTCAACTTCCTGTCATCTGCTTCCTAAACTTTAATTCTTGCCCTGAAACTGCCCTCAACTAATGTCATTGATTTCTTTATATTGGTATAGTTTAGTGAATAATTTTCAGTCTTCATCCTAGCTGGCCTCCCTGTAGTCTTTGAATTTGATTTTTCACAGTGACTTAAGATTTTTCTGACCTATGCTTTTGTAACACACTCTGTTCTCTTGTGACTATGTATTTTGAGACTTATCCATAGATTTCCCTTCCACCTACTCACCTACAAGGCAAGCTCCATCTTTTCCACCATGTCAAGCTTCTCTTTTCCCTTTACATATTCTTTGCAGGAGGCAGTTCCATCTAGTCAAACTGTCTGTGGACTGCAAGGAGATCTAACCAGTGCATCCTAAAGGAGATCAGTTCTGGGTGTGCATTGGAAGGACTGATGTTGAAGCTGAAACTCCAATACTTTGGCCACCTGATGCGAAGTACTGACTCATTTGAAAAGACTCTGATGCTGGGAAAGATAGAGGGCAGGAGGAGAAGGGGACGACAGAGAATGAGATGGTTGGATGGCATCACCGACTCAATGGACATGGGGTTTAAG
>NW_011495034.1:15989817-16008951 GCF_000754665.1 Bison bison bison | reverse complement strand
CTGACTCATTTGAAAAGACTCTGATGCTGGGAAAGATAGAGGGCAGGAGGAGAAGGGGACGACAGAGAATGAGATGGTTGGATGGCATCACCGACTCAATGGACATGGGTTTAGGTAGACTCTGGGAGTTGGTGATGGACATGGAGGCCTGGCGTGCTGTGGTTCATGGGGTTGCAAAGAGTCGGACATGACTGAGCGACTGAACTGAACTGAACTGAAACTGTCTGTAAATAGTGAAACACAATAAAAATGCTTTAACTCATATTTCCGAAGCAGATTTCCCTTCTGCAACCCAACTTCGTGTTATTTGTGTCAGACTATTTGAAATGCTAAGCAGAATAGCCATAGTTACTTCTAACTTAAACTTGCAAATGTTTGTGTGTATGTATGTGTAAATGTGCTATATCTGCCAACAAAAGTGGATCGTCCCAGTTGAGTTTATGGCATCTTTCAAGTAACAAAAACAGGAGTGAAGATATAAATTCTTCCTTTATCCTTAATGTCATGAGCACTAAGAAACTGTTGGTGTATTCTATTTTTTTTTTTTTTTTTAGATCCAAAAATATCCTTAGACAAGTTTTTTTTGTTTGTTTGTTTTTCTAAGTTTTAATGATTTCTTTTCTGGATCGTGAATGTGGTAACTAACTTGTTTCTTGTCTTTGGCCAGGTCACTTTCCAATTCACCTCCACATAACTATAAATACTTCAAAAATTAAGACATTTAATATTATTCCATACATTTAACCATTCAACAGTAATCCCGTGCTGATGAGACAGACTCCTAGTTTTATTGTATGTTACACAAGACTCTTCATGATCAGGCACTTGAGTAAGTCTTGCCACACTTTTATCATGCTCTAAATTCCAGAAAAGTGAATGATTTTCAGATCTTTGGATAGACTGTTTCTTCCCCCTCACTCATCAGTATCTGTTCTTATAACAGACAGAAAGGAGAAGCATTTACCAGTTGTCTCCCAGCTTCCATTGGTCAAGTATGGCCCCCTGTGCATTACTGATGGCCCTTCTGAGTGGCTCCTGTGTGGGTGCCATGCAGATTTATGGCTGAAACACACCTGAAGATGTCAGAGAGGGTGCTGGGGGTTGTTGATAAACAAAGGGCAGGAAAAAATATTTTGTAGCAGAGGCCTGAGCAAGGTGCTATCCGATTCTACCTGGGATTGGCTAGTCACTCAGCAGGGGCTAGAAAAAGAGAGCATATAAATTTCTGTACAAGAAGTACTTAGTACACCCATACGTTTCAAGACTGAACTCACTATATTGCTATAATATTTCTTTTATCTTGTCCTCATGTTCTCATGTGTTGCCACAACACATCCCTGACATGCTTCTATGGCTGATGCCATACTATAACCAAAATCTTAATTTTCCATTGCCTATACTAAGATCTGCTTGAGTGAAGCTAAGTCTCTTCATCTCTATCGATATCTCTTGTGCATGTTGGTATTTGATAATAGATACAGATCTATTTGCTTAAAATCAAATATTGCCTAATATTCTGTCATATGGATATATTATATTTATCCATTTCTAGTTAAAATACATTTCAACTGTTTCAGTGTTTCAATGAATGCTACAGTGAATCATTTTCTAAGCCCTATTTTCTTTTTCTATATATAAACATATGGAAATTAAGAATACTTTGAAATTACTGGGACTTACGAACCTAATGTATTTTCTAGCTGTTAACAGACTGTGAATACTCCTATTTGGAGAAGTCTTTTCAGTACTTATGGTTAGCTAAACATTTTCTAGATCTTATACTACGTCTGTCATTTACATGTTAACTTGCCACCTCCTTTCTTAGTTACTGTTACTACCTTGTTAGTAACATTGTCAGTTAGTAACTAACTGATCACATTGTTCTATTTAAAAGTGTAATCTGCTTAAATATTTCTTGATCTTTTACCTATTTTGAAAAGGAATGTAGCTGAAACCATCGTAATAAAACTTATCCCCCTTTGTTCAAAGACCAGCTTATGTTTCTGCATTAATTTTCATTCCTATCTTTCACAGATAATTAATAGAAATGCTGAGAAGTACTTAACTTTACTTCAACCTATTTGAAGTTTATTACCCTTGTGACTCATACATCACAATCACCAAAAATGGATAAATTGTAAAATCTCCTGGAGTAAATCTTCCCTTCAAGGACTACGACTCCCAAAACTCCTAACAGTCCATTTTCAGACTGCCCTCTCTAATAACTCTGTTTCCCACAGAGTAAAAAGCTTTTACACATTGCAGATGCTGCACTGTTGTTCTTAGAGCCTAGGTCCTCAGACTTTCATTTCTGACATGCTTCAGGTTGCTGCACTCGTTCAGCACGCTTACTTCCTGACATTAATATGAAATGTTCCGTTTGACATTTAGTCATTTCAGAAAATGGACATTTGATTCATGGGATAAAAATCTGTATCTCTAGAGAGCTGCATTAAAAAAATTTAAGTCAGGGAGTATTATTGTTGTTGTTTAGTCGCTCAGTCATGTCCGACTCTTTGCAACCCCACGGAGTGTAACCCGCCAGGATCCTCTGTCCATGGCATTTCCCAGGCAAGAATACTGGAGTGGGTTGCCATTTCCTGCTCCAGGGAATCTTCCCAACCCAGGGATTGAACCTGCATCTCCTGAATTGGCAGGCAGCTTCTTTACCACTGAGTCACAGGGGAAACAGGATATACTAGAGTACTGCTTACTTAGCAAACTTCTTAATTTCATTGTTGTTAAGTAGACTTTCTATCCAGAGAAGGCAATGACACCCCACTCCAGTACTCTTGCCTGGGAAATCCCATGGATGGAGGAGCCTGGTGGGCTGCAGTCCATGGGGTTGCTAAGAGTCCGACGCGACTGAGCGACTTCACTTTCACTTTTCACTTTCATGCATTGGAGAAGGAAATGGCAACCCACTCCAGTGTTCTTGCCTGGAGAATCCCAGGGACGGGGGAGCCTGGTGGGCTGCCGTCTATGGGGTTGCACAGAGTCGGACACGACTGAAGCGACTTAGCAGCAGCAGCAGCAGCAGCATAAGAATAGGAACCTTTCTCATTTTTCTTATGGTCCATCCCTTGTTCAGTTTCTTTTCATCTCCTACTTGTATTGTTGCACATATTTTCTAGACTGTGTCTTGCTTCTGCTCAATCTCTTTGCAATTTTTTTTCTTTCCTACACGCAAAGCTAACCTTTGACATCTTCAAACCATGATTCTACAGGGACAGTGGTGCTCAACAAACATTCCATTTGTTCCCCCCCATCTGCCTCATCTGAAGTGCAAAATTATAAACACAGAAATGTGATCAGTAGCTTAAATGTTATACACTAAGAAGGAAGGGCAGCAAATTAACATGTACATAGCAGACTTTTTTTGCATGTGGGCATGTCCTCATGAGTATTATAGTTCTGGCTAATAGGTTACCCATGAAACTGATGTAGAATATTCCATTGGAAGCATGGAAGAACCAGTTCACTACCCTCCATTTCTCTCTTATTACTTTTTTATCCTTTTTTGGGTGTATATTGCTCCAAATATTTTTAAATTTTTACGTTGTATTAGAGTATAGTTATTTACAGTGTTGTGTTAGTTTCAGGTATGCAGCCAAGTGATTCAGTTATACATATACATGTATCTATTTTTTTGGTGGGGAGGATTCTTTTCCCATTTAGGTTGTTACGTAATATTGAGTAGAGTTCCCTGTGCTATACGATAGGTTCTTGTTGATTATCTATTTTATATACAGTAGTGTGTATATGTTAATACCAAACTCCTAGTATATACCCCCCACACACTTTTCCCCTTTGATAGCCATAATGTTGTTTTCTAAGTATGTGAGTCTATTTCTGTTTTGTAAATAAGTTCATTTATGTCCTCTTTTTAGATTTCACATGTAAGTGATATCATATGATATGTGTCTTTCTCTCGCTGGCTTACTTCATTTAGTGTAATAATCTTTAGGTCCATGATATTGCTGCAAATGGCATTATTTCATTCTTTTTTATGGCTGACGAATGTTCTGTTGTATATATGTACCGCATTTGTTTATCCATTCCTCTGCCAATGAATTTGTAGGTTGCTTCCATGTCTTGGCTATCGTAAATAGTCCTGCAATGAACTATGCATCTTTTCAAATTATATTTTTCTCATATATATTGGATCATTGGGTAGCTCTATTTTTAGTTGCTTAAACCTCCATACTGTTCTCCATAGTGACTGTACCAATTTACATTCCCACCAACCGTGCAAGAGGGTTTCCTTTTCCCCACACCCTCTATAGCATCTTTTGTTTGTAAACTTTTTAATGATGGACATCCTGACTCCAGGCTGGTGACACCTCATTGTAGTTTTAATTTGCATTTCTCTGATAATTAGCAATGTTGAATATCTTTTCCTGTAATTTTTTGCCATCTATAATGTCTTCTTTAGAGAAGTGTCTATTTAAGTCTTCTGCTTGTTTTTGATTGGGTTATTTATTTATTTATTTTTTGATACTTAGATGCATGTGCTCTTTATATATTTTGGAGATTAATCCTTTGTTGGTAGCATCGTTTGCCAATATTTTCTCCTAATCTGCGGGTTGTCTTTTTGCTTTGTTTATGGTTTCCTTTGCTTTGCAAAAGCTTTTGAGTTTAATTAGGTCCCATTTGTTTATTTTTTTTTTTTTCATTTTCATTACTCTAGGATGTGGATTCAAAAAGATATTATTGGGTTTTATGTCAAAGAGTGTCTGTCTATGGTATCTTCTAAGGGTTTTATAGAATGTGGTCTTACATTTAGGTCTCTTACATCCTCTTACATCCCATCACTTGCCTACTACAATGTGGACCATGGAAGGAAAATAACATGGGATGTGTGATGTTTCACTCTGACCCTGATGCCTTAAAGGTATTTAGTAGAGAATCAAACAGGGGAAAAAAATAAGTGACTGAGTGGCCTGAAGAGAAGACATGGTTTCCTTCTTTCAACATTTTAAAGTTGTTTAATATTTCAGCTATGCCCCACCTTACATTTAGAAGGACTAAAAGACTTCTGAATTTTTCTTTAAAAAATCAAGTCTTTAATCCATTTTGAGTTTGTGTGTGTGTGTGTATGGCATTAGAAAATGTTCTAAATTCATTCTTTTGCACGTTAGCTGCTCAGTTTTCCCAGCACCACCTATAGATGTAAAAATTCTCAATGAATAGTGGCAAAACAAATTCAAAAAATACATGAAACAGATCATACACTATGATCAAGTGGCATTTATCCCAGGATTGCAAAGATTTTTCAATATTCACAAATCAATCAGTGTGGTACACCACCAGAACAAGTTGAAGAATGAAAAGCATGATCCTCTCAATAGATATGGAAAAAGTTTTTGATAACATTCACCACTTGTTTATGAAAAAAACTCTCCAGAAACTGGGCATAGATGGAACGCACTCCAGCATAATAAAGGCACCCACCACTAATGTTATTAGTCCCATTTCTAGATGCTATATGTGCTCAAGATGGGGAGCCTGGGTCCCTGAATGATCTTGCCCAGTGCCTGACAGCATGTAATAAAGTAGAAATAAATTAAAAAACCCATCTATTTTGTTAAGTGCCTCAGATATAGGGAATATACTAGCCTATCTTGGCTAATGAACTTTTGGCTAATCACAACTCTCTAGAGTCTTTTGGTAAGAGATTAAAAGATTGTTTAATGTGTCTCTCAAAGTCTTTAAAAATCAAACTTCCCTTTACTGATTTTATAGAACTCCAGATAACCTCTGTTCTTCATAATTTAATCTATTCATATTCTGAAATTCCAGTACTTTGGCCACCTCATGCGAAGAGTTGACTCATTGGAAAAGACTCTGATGCTGGGAGGGATTGGGGGCAAGAGGAGAAGGGGACGACAGAGGATGAGATGGCTGGATGGCATCACCGACTTGGTGGACTTGAGTTTGAGTGAACTCCGGGAGTTGGTGATGGACAGGGAGGCCTGGCGCGCTGTGATTCATGGGGTCGCAAAGAGTCGGATACGACTGAGTGACTGAACTGAACTGAATATTACTATTATTTATTTTATTTTTACTGGGTTATTGACTAAACATCAGCAACCATTCTTTTGCTCACAGTCTTTCAATTATTCCCTATTGTTCTTAATTCTTTATAGAACAAACTTCTTTAGAGGGCTTAAAAAATCCTTTATGTTTTTCCAGCCCCATCTTTTGCCAGTCTTCTCTATGTGCTTTTTCCAGACTAGAACAACTGACACAATTTCCCATCTTTATTTTGCAAACTTCGTATCTATAGGTCTCCACTAAACAGGTAGCTTCTCCAAGAAGCTCTTTCTTATCTGCAGGTGGAGACCCCTCCTATATACTCATAAGGGATGCTGAACTTCCTCCATCACTGCTCTTATTACACTGTATTTTCATTGCCTCGATGCTTCTTTATACACCCTACTAAGCTGTAAGCAGTGACTCAGTCTGTCTCACTGATGTGTGTTCTTACAGGCCATCACAAGCTCTGACACACAAAGAGAGCACAGTAGGGCATTGAATCAAAATATGACCCCCATGATGAGGGAGTCTGCTCCTCTTTCTCTGAATACTCTCTCATCCCAGTTTGTATCCCATTGCTTCCATGGAGCCCCCTGTATGATTATATCCCACACGATTCTCTCATTTTGAGGTGTTTACTCATAGAGTACACCACTTTACCACTACCCATTTTTAGCACCCTTTTCTTCCTTACTTGTTTTGTTGCCTGAGTATTATTCCCAAGTATGAGCTTTGAAAACAGGAACTATTTTGAGTAAATTATTTATGGTTTTCAGCAGAGCTTGCGCTGGAGCCAGGCACTATTTGGATAAGCAAGAATAACATGAAAAACCTGACCTCAGGGTATTCAGAGCCTAAAATATAGGACAAAATACCAACAGATAAATAGATGGCAATAGTTTTAATTTTATAATATTTGCCTGAGCAATGATCTGAGTGCCAAGGGAATGTAAGTGCTGAAAATGCTTTACTATATGAAAAGGCATAAACAGTATCTTTCCAGCAATAAAGTGAAATTATGGGAAATATAATTATCCACATTGATCGTCAATCATAGTCAAATGTGGTAAAACTCCAAAAATAATTATGTTCAGAATTCCTTAGTTTCATTTCCATACTTTGTAAGAAAGGAAGGAAGGAAGTCCCCTTTTTTCTTACTCATCTCCCTTTCTTTATTTCTCCTCTACTGTACTACTCTTACTTTTCTTCCTTCCTAATTTTCCACTTCAGACCTTTGCAGGTTCTACTCTCTCTCTCTCTCTTTCACACACACACACACACACACACACACACACACGAGTCTGATTAGCTAGCTAATGCCTTTACCCAGTTAAATTCTTCTCTGTTATTTTTCTATATCCTACATGATCTCAGTCCCATCAAAATTATGTGGACATCAAAAACAGTGACATTCTTACTACTTACGACAAGTTTGTGCTGAATTTCTCAGTAGATTAATTTGTGATGGTTTTTAGATCATTTGATTTTCAGGGATATGTGAATTCTAAATAGAGATAAGATATCTAATATTGAACAGTATTGGGATAGTTACAAGAGAAAGATATAGTAAAGTAAGGACCTCACCAAGCTCATAAGGAATCGAGGTGGCAGCTAAGCCAACAGAAAGGTAAAAAGACCAATTTATTTGACATAGACTCTATTTAAAGAAAGCCTAATTTTATGTTACGAATATTCACCCTCCCATCTTATTCTGCACATGTGAAAGTACTCATAGTTTTAGTTATTTATTCCTCACTTTGTTCTAAAATGGATTTAAGATAGTTTATGAGGATATTTAAAATACATCAAAGCAACATAATTAGAAATAGGTGAGAAAGTAGAAAAATAACAAGACTAACAAACTAAAGTCAAACCAGAAATAGAACAAAACACAAGAACCCTTCAATGAAAGTTTTATACATTGACCGCTGTTTCTAAGATTTCAAGCAACGCATGTTGAAGGAATTTGGTAGATTATGACACTGACAATATTTAGGATATATAAAATGAACTGTTCAGAAAGAGATGGTCAAGATAGGTGGGATATTCTCTTGAGAAGTCTTAGGAAATATACTGTATAATACAATGAACAGCATTGCCAAAAATGCTGTCAACTGTCTTAAGGTAACCATAGTGAATTCCATAAAGCAGCTCTTTGTAGCGTTCTTCTGTACAAGCTGATGATATCATATCAAATTAAATTTCAGTGTAAGACACTATTTTGCCACTCGGTTAAGTCGGGGGTAGGGATGGAGGAACAATAAGATACAGTCTAATATGTAACTATATACTGGTTTGGATGAATTATTTGTACAGATACTAAAATATTCAATGCCGTATATCTTGGTACTATGTTCTTCATTTAGTCCTCAGTAAAATCATTTCAAAGTTACTGTTAAGAATCTAATAAATAGAAATGAGAGCAAATGTATCTGAGAATAATGATGTGAGTAGAACTACGAAGAAGATGATTTATGTCCAGGAGCACAAGTGTAAAATAATACACTTTTTTTTTTTTTTTTCAAAAATGGCACAAGTAAGAAAAATGCCCTTTCAGGGTGTGTGTGTGTGTGTGTGTGTGTGTGCGTGTGAGGGAGGTGTTGCTGTAGTTTTATTAATATTAATTTTAAATGTTGTTTTGTTAAAGTTGGAGGTTTTGGCAGGGAACTGCCAAATTTCAGTACACAGGAACTGAGTTTTATTTCTAGCCTTGAAATTAGTTCACTTAACTATGTTGAATCTCAGTTTCACCAAGTAATGATGGTTTTAGGGTTTCCTCACTTTGGAAATTCTATGGCTGTGTTGTCAAGGTGACCAGGTTGTTGGTGGTGTTAGGAAAGATTTCTACCTGGTTGTTATGTTCTAATGTACATAGCCAAACTAAAGAATTAAAGTATAGTAAAAAGGACACTTTAAAAAGGAATCATTCCTGTTACTAAGTGGCCTATAAATATTCCACAGTCAGTAAGTATGAAGGGACAGAGGCTTTCTCTTTTATGTGACAGTCAGCATTCTGTGCTGAAAGGAGGCTCGCCATGCTTTGTGTAGTCTCTGCCTGAAGTCACCCCTTTCCTAGTGGCTCTCAGCACTGAAGGATGTTTTGAAAGGTGTAGCTTAGTGAGTCACCTGAAGCCCTGAAACAGGATTGCGGTGTCTGTTTCCTAATGCTCATTTGGCCACTCACTGGTGTCATGACATTAAACAGTTCTCTCTTGCCTCTGTGAAAAACAGCATCCTCTAAGGAAAAATCACAGATTGAATTGAATATTTGTTTTATGATGTGATAAACTTTGTGTTATTAATTATAAATCTCATTATAGGAAAAGGGCTTGGAGAATACACTCATTTAATTAGATATTTATTTTGCATCAGGCATGTTAATAATGTCACCCAAACTTAATAGTAGCCATTGAATAAAGTAAAAATGTATCCATTTTATGAATTATACAATGAGAAATGTGTTTAATATCTCTGAGCACCTAAGTCATAGCTAGTGAGTGGGTGAGGCAAGATTTCAACTCAGGTGTCTTGTTCTAAGCTCCCTACACTTACCTTAAGATATGTTGCTATTCAGTTAACATTTTTTTCTATCATAACCAAAAGCTCCTTGCTTCTAAACCACCAGAATATCCTCACATTTTATCATGTTTCTAATTGTAGATATCTGTTTGCATAGAAATGGAAGTTAACTATTAAAATTCCTAGTGATAAAGAAATGATAGTTATTAGATTAGGAAATATAATATCACTCTAAATCATGTTTGATATTCTGATAATAATGAATTATAATCTCACTTGGAAAAAATTCAGTACAACTCCTGATTTAATGAAATGGCTGTTTCTCTGTGTGACATTTCATTACAACACCAGAATCAAGGACTTGAGAATTTATTTTTCTACCTATTATTCAAGAAGTATTACAAAAATGCAATTTCATTGTCATTAGGGTATACTTAACTATTGGGTGTTATAAGATCTTATCCCTGGGATAATGTCTGCATTAAAGAATCTGTGTCAGTTCAAGCCTTCCTCTTTTCTGAGAATAACAACAGAAAGTGTAACTAAATGATCTTTAAGGTAGCAATAATAAGCTTTTCTTGCTTCACAGTTTCTTATTGTTGGTTTCTGTTTTGATGAGCTCTCCAAATTCCTAAATTGAAACTTCACTTCATAAAAATGAGAAAAGCATTTCCCCTCACTTGTTCCAATTATTCCAACTGTGTTTATTTCCTTCTCAATCATAGTGGACTTATTAAAAGAGGCCTGCATTTAAGTCTCTATATTTCTAGCCAAAATATGGGGCAAATCTCCATTTACAAATAACATTAATTGAGGGAGTATAAGATGTGAAAGGCATGGCAAAAAATATTTTACTAAATGCCCTGCATATGGAGGTTATGGTGGTCTTTCTTGGGCAGAAATTTAATGGTGAGGGGCTTGTTTCAAGGTTAAAGTCCTTGCTGATTAATTTATTTTCTGTATCCTTGAAGTAGGTCTATTCACTTGGGGGCAAAGGAGAAGAGGTCTCCACACATGCTGAATCTTGACAATTCCCGGCATTTCTAAATATTTATGTTTAGATGCAAAAAATTCCTGAAATGTTCATATAAGCCTGGCATTGTTCACTTCTGATGACTAATCTGCTTGAGAGCCAAGATAGGCAAGTCAGCCATAATATACCAGTTCTCACTAAGCCCCTGTTCTAGCATATTTTACTTACTTTTGAGCTTGTCAAGTATTTATTACAGCATGAGAGTATTACAACAGGTCTACATTTCACTCTCCCTAATAAGAAATCCCCAAGGGAAGTCTTCATTGTTTTTTATGGTGAGAGAGCAACTCATCTTTCACTTTTTTTTTTTTTTTAACAAAGTATCATTATGAAGTCCTAAATGTAGTGAAATATTTTTAAAAAGGAAAAGAAATATGGCCCAAGATACTAAATATGAAAAATATATATAAAGAAACCTCCAAAGGCCTGAATGTTTTGTTCGGGGAATGTCGTATCAGTTTATTATCAGAACCTGGTTAACATGGTTTATTGCTGTCAGGACCCAGCCAGACCAGAGTAAGATCACATCTCTGGAAAAATAACAACTTGCATTTCTTCTATGTATGTTTACTGAGCTCCTACTATGGGCCCAGCACTCTGCAATGGTTGGTGAGAATTGCAGAGATATATTTTTTTTTTTTTGCAGAGATATTTTTGAACTGGATTCTGCTCTTACATAACTTATAGCTGAGAAGGACAGATATACCATCTTAAGGTAGACAGTGATGTATGACCAAAATGAGGCACTGGAGAGAAAAGTGCTGTCTGTGTTTAGGAGAGGGTTTGGGAATAAAGTTAATGAAAGAGACAACACATTGTTTTTTTTTTTTTTTTAAAGATCCAATAGAGTTGGAAGCTTGCAGAATTCACTTATCAAGTGATACAGTTTAGAAATGAACTAGCAGGGAGATACATGTGCATTTAAGCAAGACATGTATTGGACTTTTATGTTACTCCAAGAACAAACATCTTCCCTGGTGGCTCAGACGGTACAGAATCTTCTACAATGTGGGAGACCTGGGTTTGATCCCCAGGTCAGGAAGATCCCTTGGAGGAGGGCATGGCAACCCACTCCAGTATTCTTGCCTGTAGAATCCCCTTGGATAGAGGAGCCTGGTGGGCTATAGTCCATGGGGTCGCAAAGAGTTGGACCTGACTGAGCAGCTAAGCACAAGAACAAACAACATGCTTCCAAATCATTGTGTGCAATCTGGTTGTGGGATTTCATCCTGACTTTGTGGATTATGATGATAATATTAATAACCTGCTATGAAGAATGCAGCTATAGCCAATAGCGTCTGGGATCCCCTGCAGCATTCCAGGCCAGGCCACACCATTCCTGACAGTTCCCAGCCTGTAATGCACCTAGTAGGGTCCTAGAGCTTGGTCCTTTCTGCTCAATGCAGGACTACTCTTGGGCTGTCCTTGTGCTAGGGCTCCCTGTGGAGCTGACCAAATATTCTCAGAGCTGCACAGCCATCTGATTGTCTTTCCATCTTTCCTCCATTCCTTCATTGCTGTCATGTTATAGTCTGAAGGTTGTCCTAACTCATTCCAGCTTCCTCTCTTATTTTCCAGGAGACCAATCTCCTCCCTCCCACCTCTACTCACCAATTTCTTGCATCTGCTTTCTGGAAGATCCAAATTGACACTATAGCTGTTACATATGTAGTCTTTAGAAACATGGATTCCATAGTGGCAATTTTATTGATTGCCATTTTATTGATTGAGAAACAAGAGAAAAGGAAGGTTGGTTGGTTTGCTCATTTTCATAAACCTGGCAGTGGTAAAAGTGGGATTCAAGTTCCTTTCTGAATAGAGTATCCGTGTTCTTAAATATAATTTAGTGTTTAAAAGATAACTTTTGAGATTCCTCTTGTAGAGAAATATCATTTTGCGTGGTAAGAATCACTTTGGGCATACTCCTTTTGTGTGCTTATTTGCTCAGTCATGCTCAGCTATCTGCAGTTCCCTAGTGGCTCAGCGGTAAAGAATCCTGCCTGTAATACAGAAGACATAAGAGACGTGAGTTCGATCCCTGGGTTGGGAAGATCCCCTTGGGAAGGAGGGTGTGGCAACCACTCCAGTATTTTTGCTTAAAGAATCCCATGGACAGAGAAGCCTAGAAGGCTACAGTCCATATCGTTGCAAAGAGTCAGACATGACTGAAGCGACTTAGCACACACACATGCTAAATGTTATTATCACTTATGGTAGACAGTGAAGTATAATAGGAAGAAAATATTACATTGAAATTTCAGTAGTGTCTGTATCCAGGAATAGCCACAAAAATATTAAGCATTACTGCCATTTTATCTTGAATTTCAGTTCGTTAAAGACTCCTGTCCTTCAATGTGAAAAGTGCCAGAAGCTAAACCTTGTCACGAATTGCCATTCTTCTTCAGTCATTAGATGTTAATAGTTACCCAAAGGTTTTTATAGCCATGGCATTAATTGGAATTGAGCAGCAGAAATCACCAAGGATAGCATTAACCTCTTGGACCTCTTTTAGTATCTCTGCTCTTAGGGGCATATGAATTCCCCAGAGTAGTTGTTTGGAATTGGTCAAATTCACCAAGAATTGTAAACTCTCTGGATTACATCTCTAGGGTAAACTTTTCTCTAAGTAATACAGCAATAAGCTAGACAAATCCATGTGACATTTCACCTTCATGTATACATAATGTGCCCAGCCTTTGAAAAAGTGTTTGGTAAATACAAATGTGTTGGAAAAAATTAAAATATCACCCATCACTAGTTTTAAAAAATATTTATAATAGCTGGAAGTCATACTTTAGGATGATAACATTTGGGGGTATAGCGTGTTTGTAGACAGATGTGAAATCAATATACAAGTGGTTCAAGACAAAGAATATTTCTCCTCTAGGCATTTCTACAAAAGAAAAAAAAAAAAACAAAAAAAACCACTACACAGCCTTAATGTCTCCAATGGCTGAAAGTCTCCAGGCAGTTCATATAAGATGAAAATTTAAAAAGAACATGAGAGAGAACAGTGTTTCACAATTCAGTGATGCTTCTTGGGGGACTCAGGCTGCAGAAACAGAATATGAACTTCATCTGAGCCTTGCTATGGTCCGACCATGACTTCTTTTTTGCCTCTGCACGTTAACTTGTAGCAAGTTGCACCATAAATGCAATGACTTACAAGAGGCAAAGTGACACATTCTTTTTATAAAAGAAAGAAACTCCATAAAGCTAGAACTGGGAATATAAAACCAAAGCACTCAGCAGATAAATTACAAGTCATTTATCACTACTCTAGGATTCTGTACAAAGAGAGGCTCCAGAGCTCATAAAGTTCGCTAGACAATTCCAGTGATCTATGGGGTCTGACCAACACCTTGCTGAACTCTGAGGATTATAAGTCAGAAGAACAACCAGAGTGGAAGCTCTAGGTCTGACATTAGAAAAAAAAAAGCAGACGTAAAACAAAATTAAAACAGCAGTGGTCATGGTGGTAAAATATTGTTCTTCAGAGGTTTGTGGAATTAAATGAGACTGTCATTGGAGTGGAAGAATTCAAGTTTAAATGCTTTTCACATTTGAAGTGGCATGGAGTTGACAGCATGTCCTTGGGTCCCTTTGAATTCTCTTTGATTGTATTTAGTGGCATTCCAGGCTTCCCTAATCTTCCCTCTCTGCCATCATTAGGATTGTCAAAGATAGAGGACCAGGACACCCCAGACCCAGCAAATGCCAAATTAAATATTGACCATAGGTAGAAATAAATAATTCCGAATGGACTCATTTGGAGGAGGACTTTGACTCATTTTTTAAGGCCATAGGTCACCACAAAGAATGTTTATCCACTAGGTGTTTCTCAGAATGCACAGGTTGTAGTTTATCTTCCTTGCTCTATAATTCTATGAACCTAGAAAAAAAGGGCCAGCTGGTTTTATAAATCATCTCCTCAAAAAAAAAAAACGGTGTACTTCATTGCTGGGGATATAGAAGCTCAGAGAGCATAAGTGAATCATATGTTGAAGGCTGAGATAATTTTAAGCCAGGAAAAGATTCCGGGCATCCACGTGTTCCTATCAGAAAGAACGATACAAGTTTATTTGTTAGTTTTAGCCTTCTTATTTCCTCTAAAAGAAGTTGATATGAATTCTAGGATTCCTGGTTATTTCACAGAATATGATAGTTTTTTGTCATTTATCTTTTTTGAATAAATGAAGAAATCCCATAGCTTTTTACACGTTAACTGATGCCATCCAGGAAACATATTAGTGCTAAGCACTGGATATATAGAGATGTATATGTCAACAGTATTAACCAAAAACTGGACTTTACTCCAATGCCACCTATTAATGGGTTTAATTTCTTCCATTTCTAATGGCTCATTAGCTGCCCTGAGGATTCAGTGGGATCTCTTTAAGTTATCAGCTTCCTACTGATTGCGAAAATCATCTCAGGACTTTTTAGGGAGCATCAGTGGATGTCTAAATGAAGGTTGACATATGTTTATATACAAAGGCTGACACAGTTTTGGAAGAAAGGAGAAATGGGTTTTGGTACTGATCTGCCTCTTACAAATATGCGATTTGAGGCACATTACGTTTTCTCCTTGAAACTTGGTTTGTTTTGTCAAACAGTGTTCTCCATGTATTTTCACATTGAAAGGACAGTTGATGACTCCCTGAATTTATCATTAACAGTTGACTGAAAGATAAGAATTATAACTAAAGATGTTGAGCAGATGACATTTATACATTTAATTATTTTCATTATGAATATAATTATACTCAAAGGTCCTTGGAATATAAGAACATTTCACTGAGTAATTGCTTATTTTATCACAGTATCAATGGGCACCAGAACCAGGGCTTTTCCCTTTTATTGGCTACACAAGTGAGGTTTCTCTGTTATTGCCTTGCACCCTGTATTGAAAGACATGGGACAGTGTTATTGCTAAAGAAAGAGAAAATTATGTAAACTAGAAAGAGATCCCTAGACTGAAAATACAGACAGCTGAATTCTAGTGTGAGTTCCAGTGTTTATGAGAGCTTGAATAAAGTACTCAAAATCACTGGATCCCAGTTTCCACGATTTTAAATGAGGGTCTTGTGCCAGATTAGTTCATGGTGAGAGGATTTACAGTATTTCTTACCCTGGCTAGCTAGGTAGCCTGTGAGTGGGAATAAAATCTTTTCCTGTGTCTTAGAGTTTCACACCCTCTGGTGTACTGTGTGGAGGGGTATTGTGAGAGTTCACCCCAGGATAGGACCCTATCACCCATTTGTGAGGGCTGTAAGGGTGGAATTGCATGCCATGTATTACCTTGCTTGACGGTCACTTTAACTGCTAGAGTTTTTCCAGGACCAGGTGTCTTGGCATAATGATAAGAGGGGTTGCTCCACTACAATATGTTGGGAGGTGGGAGGATTAGGATGTGGGAGGAATCTAGGGTGAGAACTTGTCTTGAGAATCATTATATGTCTTTCTTAGGCATCTAGTATCTTCCAAACACTATGCTGTACATACTATTGTCTCTGAAAATATTATACCTATTAAACATTAAGGACTTCTCTGATAGTTTAGCATGTAAAGAATTATGCCTGCAATGCAGAAGACATGGAAAATGCAGGTTTGATCCCTTGGTTGGAAAGATGCCCTGGAGGAGGGCATGCAACCCACTTCAGTGTTCTTGCCTGGGTAATCCCATGGACAGGGGAATCTGGCCTGCTACTGTCCAAATGGTCAAAAAGAGTTGGACAAGACTGAGTGACTGAGTACATATACACACACATTAAACAGAAATGAGATATTATTCCAATACTTTGGCCACCTGATGCAAAGAACTAACTCATTAGAAAAGACCCTGATGCTGGGAAAGATAGAAGCAGGAGGAGAAGGGGATGAAAGAGGATGGGATGGTTGGATGGCATCATTGACTTGATGGACATGGGTTTGGGTAGACTCTGGGAGTTGGTGATGGACAGGGAAGCCCGGAGTGCTGCAGTCCATGGGATCGCAGAGTCGGACATGACTAAGCGACTGAACTGAACTGATGTCAGTGAGGAAACAGCAGTTCAGTTCACTTCAGCCACTCAGTAGTGTCTGACTCTTTGCAACCCCATGAACCGCAGCACACCGGGCCTCCCTGTTCATCACCAACTTCTGGAGTCCACCCAAACCCATGTCCATCGACTTGATGATGCCATCCAACCATCTAATCCTCCGTCGTCCCCTTCTCCTTCTGCCCTTGATATTTCCCAGCATCAGGGTATTTTCCAATAAGTCAGCTCTTCACATCAAGTGGCCAAAGTATTGGACTTTCAACATCAGTCCTTCCAATGAACACCCAGGACTGATCTTTAGAATGGACTGTTGGATCTTCTTGCAGTCCAAGGGACTCTCAAGAGTCTTCTCCAACACCACAGTTCAAAAGCATCAATTCTTTGGTGCTCAGCTTTCTTCACAGTCCAACTCTCACATCCATACATGACCACTGGAAAAACCATAGCCTTGACTAGATGGACCTTTGTTGGCAAAGTAATGTCTCTGATTTTCAATATGCTGTCTAGGTTGGTCATAACTTTCCTTCCAAGGAGTAAGCGTCTTTTAATTTCATGGCTGCAATCACAATCTTCAGTGATTTTGGAGCCCCCCAAAATAAAGTCTGACACTGTTTCCACTGTTTCCCCATCTATCTGCCATGGAGTGATGGGACTGGATGCCATGATCTTATTTTCTGAATGTTGAGCTTTAAGCCAACTTTTCACTCTCCTCTTGCACTTTCATCAAGAGGCTTTTTAATTCTTCACTTTCTGCCATAAGGGTGGTGTCATCTGCATATCTGAGGTTATTGATATTTCTCCCGGCAACCTTGATTCCAGCTTGTGCTTCTTCCAGCCCAGCGTTTCTCATGATGTACTCTGCATATAAGTTAAATAAGCAGGGTGACAATATACAGCCTTGACGTACTCCTTTTCCTATTTGGAATCAGTCTGTTGTTCCATGTCCAGTTCTAACTGTTGCTTCCTGACCTGCATACAAATTTCTCAAGAGGCAGGTCTGGTGGTCTGGTATGCCCATCTCTCTCAGAATTTTCCACAGTTTATAGTGATCCACACAGTCAAAGGCTTTGGCATAGTCAATAAAGCAGAAATAGATGTTTTTTCTGGAGCACTCTTGCTTTTTCATGATACAGCGGATGTTGGCAATTTGATCTCTGGTTCCTCTGCCTTTTCTAATACCAGCTTGAACATCTGGAAGTTCACGGTTCACATATTGCTGAAGCCTGGCTTGGAGAATTTTAAGCATTATTTTACTAGTGTGTGAGATGAATGCGATTGTATGGTAGTTTGAACATTCTTTGGGATTGCCTTTCTTGGGGATCGGAATGAAAACTGACCTTTTCCAGTCCTGTGGCCACTGCTGAGTTTTCCATATTTGCTGGCATATTGAGTGCAGCACTTTCACAGCATCAACTTTCAGGATTTGAAATAGCTGAACTGGAATTCTATCACCTCCTCTAGCTTTGTTTATAGTGATGCTTCCTAAGGCCCACTTGACTTCACATTCCAGGATGTCTGGCTCTAGGTGAGTGATCACATCATTGTGATTATCTGGATCATGAAGATCTTTTTTGTACAGTTCTTCTGTGTATTCTTGCCACCTGTTCTTAATATCTTCTGCTTCTGTTAGGTCCCTACTATTTATATCCTTTATTGAGCCCATCTTTGCATGAAGTTTTCCCTTGGTATCTCTAATTTTCATGAAGAGATCTCTAGTCTTTCCCATTCTATTGTTTTCTTCTATTTCTTTGCATTGATTGCTGAGGAAGGCTTTCTTATCTCTCCTTGCTATTCTTTGGAACTCTGCATTCAAATGGGTATATCTTTCCTTTTCTCCTGTCCTTTTCGCTTTCTGTCTTTTCACAGCTATTTGTAAGGCCTCCTCAGACAGCCATTTTGCTTTTTTGAATATCTTTTTTGGGGGGATGGTCTTAATACCTGTCTCCTGTACAATGTCATGAACAGTAGGTAAGAGAAAATAAGTAGCTGATGTTCAAAGAAGTTTTTTTTTTAATTTAATTTAATTTTTTAACTTTACAATATTGTATTGGTTTTGCCATATATCAAAATGAATCCGCCACAGGTATACATGTGTTCCCCATCCTGAACCCTCTTCCCTCCCCATACTATCCTTTCGGGTCGTCCCAGTACACCAGCCCCAAGCATCCGGTATGGTGCATCGAACCTAGACTGGCGACTCGTTTCTTATATGATATTATACGTGTTTCAATGCCATTCTCCCAAATCATCCCACCCTCGCCCTCTCCCACAGAGTCCAAAAGACTGTCTATACATCTGTGTCTCTTTTGCTGTCTTGCATACAGGGTTATCATTATCATCTTTCTAAATTCCATATATATGCGTTAGTATACTGTATTGGTGTTTTTCTTTCTGGCTTACTTCACTCTGTATAATAGGCTCCAGTTTCATCCACCTCATTAGAACTGATTCAAATGTATTCTTTTTAATGGCTGAGTAATACTCCATTGTGTATATGTACCA
>NW_011495034.1:15939498-15989717 GCF_000754665.1 Bison bison bison | reverse complement strand
ACATCTAGGTTGCTTCCATGTCCTGGCTATTATAAACAGTGCTGCGATGAACATTGGGGTACACGTGTCTCCTTCAATTCTGGTTTCCTCAGTGTGTATGCCCAGCAGTGGGATTGCTGAATCATAAGGCAGTTCTATTTCCAGTTTTTTAAGGAATCTCCACACTGTTCTTCATAGTGGCTGTACTAGTTTGCATTCCCACCAACAGTGTAAGAGGGTTCCCTTTTCTCCACACCCTCTCCAGCATTTATTGCTTGTAGACTTTTGGATCGCAGCCATTCTGACTGGCGTGAAATGGTACCTCATAGTGGTTTTGATTTGCATTTCTCTGATAATGAGTGATGTTGAGCATCTTTTCATGTGTTTGTTAGCCATCTGTATGTCTTCTTTGGAGAAATGTCTGTTTAATCCTTTGGCCCATTTTTTGATTGGGTCATTTATTTTTCTGGAATTGAGCTGTAGGAGTTGCTTGTATATTTTTGAGATTAGTTGTCAGTTGCTTCATTTTCTATTATTTTCTCCCATTCTGAAGGCTGCCTTTTCACCTTGCTTATAGTTTCCTTTGTTGTGCAGAAACTTTAAATTTTAATTAGGTCCCATTTGTTTATTTTTGCTTTTATTTCCAATATTCTGGGAGGTGGGTCATAGAGGATCCTGCTGTGCTGTATGTCGGAGAGTGTTTTGCCTATGTTCTCCTCTAGGAGTTTTATAGTTTCTGGTCTTATGTTTAGATCTTTAATCCATTTTGAGTTTATTTTTGTGTATGGTGTTAGAAAGTGTTCTAGTTTCATTCTTTTACAAGTGGTTGACCAGATTTCCCAGCACCACTTGATAAAGAGATTGTCTTTAATCCATTGTATATTCTTGCCTCCTTTGTCAAAGATAAGGTGTCCATATGTGCATGGATTTATCTCTGGGCTTTCTATTTTGTTCCATTGATCTATATTTCTGTCTTTGTGCCAGTACCATACTGTCTTGATGACTGTGGCTTTGTAGTAGATCCTGAAGTCAGGTAGATTGATTCCTCCAGTTCCATTCTTCTTTCTCAAGATTGCTTTGGCTATTCGAGGTTTTTTGTATTTCCATACAAACTGTGAAATTATTTGTTCTAGCTCTGTGAAGAATACTGTTGGTAGCTTGATAGGGATTGCATTGAATCTATAAATTGCTTTGGGTAGTATACTCATTTTCACTATGTTGATTCTTCCAATCCATGAACATGGTGTATTTCTCCATTTATTAGTGTCCTCTTTGATTTCTTTGACCAGTGTTTTATTGTTTTCTATATATAGGTCTTTAGTTTCTTTAGGTAGATATATTCCTAAGTATTTTAGTCTTTCCATTGCAATGGTGAATGGAATTGTTTTCTTAATTTCTCTTTCTATTTTCTCATTATTAGTGTATAGGAATGCAAGGGATTTCTGTGTGTTGACTTTATATCCTGCAACTTTACTATATTCATTGATTAGTTCTAGTAATTTTCTGGTGGAGTCTTTAGGGTTTTCTATGTAGAGGATCATGTCATCTGCAAACAGGGAGAGTTTTACTTCTTCTTTTCCAATTTGGATTCCTTTTATTTCTTTTTCTGCTCTGATTGCTGTGGCCAAAACTTCCAAAACTATGTTGAATAGTAATGGTGAAAGTGGGCACCCTTGTCTTGTTCCTGACTTTAGAGGAAATGCTTTCAATTTTTCACAATTGAGGATAATGTTTGCTGAGGGTTTGTCATATATAGCTTTTATTATATGAGGTATGTTGAGGTATGTTCCTTCTATTCCTGCTTTCTGGAGAGTTTTTAACCATAAGTGGATGTTAAATTTTGTCAAAGGCTTTCTCTGCATCTATTGAGATAATCATATGGTTTTTATTTTTCAATTTGTTAATGTGGTGTATTACATTGATTGATTTGTGGATATTGAAGAATCCTTGCATCCCTGGGATAAAGCCCACTTGGTCATGGTGTATAATCTTTTTAATGTGTTGTTGGATTCTGATTGCTAGAATTTTGTTAAGGATTTTTGCATCTATGTGCATCAGTGATATTGGCCTGTAGTTTTCTTTTTTTGTGGCATCTTTTTCAGGTTTTGGTATTAGAGTGATTGTGGCCTCAAGGAAGTTTTTTAAGTTGCCCAAGATCATTTATGAACAAGTCAACAATTTTGGACTCTGAACCTGCTTGTTACTCTTTCAAAGTCTGTCTTTGAATATACAGAAGGCAAAGTGCCATTATAATACTGAAATCAGTAAAGTCTGTTTCAGATAGTATCTTGTGAGACTCTTCCCTTTTACCAATGAAATTATTTGAATTCAAAGAAAGAGAAAGGTTTATTTTTCTGAGGCCAGCTAGATCAGTCCTAGAAGTAGATAATCAGAACTCCTAGCTACCAAACTGATACTCTTATCACTAGAGAGGGATTTTTTATTTCACAGCATTATGTTACAGTTCCTTTTTTTCCCCATATTATTGAGGGTGTTTATTCTATGAGTTTGCAGATGATGACATCAAGAGGAAAAGATGCTCAAAAGATTGAGCATCTATTTTGGATGAGTTGTTCTGCATTTGAATCCTCCCTCTAATCATGATGTAGCACAGAATAACAGGGATGCTGAGGTCGGAGGTAGCTTGACTTCCCACCACTGACAGCAGAGCCAGGATTCTCTATTGGTCTGACTCCAATTCTCTTTATATAAAACTCTTTGAAAAGTTTAAATTTTTAGTTTTCTATAAAATGTTAAACAGTTTGAATTAGAGGATATATTATGCCATCTCATTATTTGTTACATTTTATAATGCTTCTTAAGTTCTTTCATTCTCATTTTCCTCCCAGAAGGCAAGAATAGTTCCTTTGAACTGTTACTGCTACAGTTTTGTTGTGAGTCATTTTGGATGTGTAAATTCTGTGCATTTGGATAGTTCATGAGCTGCTGCAATCTGTTTTGATGATTCTGCCCTGCTTAAGCTCTAAACCCATGAAGAAAGCAGGAAGGCAATTCATTTGACTTTCTGTAATGCCTTATTAAAAGATGATCATTCACAATGGCTGATTCAAGTTGAGGTTTGAAAGAAAACAACAAAATTCTAAAAAGCAATGATCCTTCCTTCAATTAAAAACTAAATGAATTAAAAAAGAGATGATCATTCACAGAATTGTGAAATTTAATTGTTGCTTGAAAATTAGTGATATGAGCTTCTTGATGTCACCATCAGTTCAGTTCAGTTCAGTTCAGTTCAGTTCAGTTGCTCAGTCGTGCCTGACTCTTTGAGACCCCATGAATCGCAGCATGCCAGGCCTCCCTGTCCATCACCAACTCCCGGGGTTCACTCAGACTCACATCCATCGAGTCAGTGATGCCATCCAGCCATCTCATCCTCTGTCGTCCCCTTCTCCTCCTGCCCCCAATCCCTCCCAGCATCAGAGTCTTTTCCAATGAGTCAACTCTTTGCATGAGGTGGCCAAAATATTGGAGTTTCAGCTTTAGCATCAGGACAACATCAGGATGCCACCATAAGTATATATTTATAGTATCTTTGTTATTTTGGTTTTAATGTAAGTCAGTACATATTTGGATATGAGTTTAATGAATTCATGAAAAGAAGCTTAGATTATTCTTATTCAGGTTAGATTCAAACAAGGGAGTAAAGGAATTTAGATAGATTGAATAGATGATAAACTGTTAGAAAGAGTTCTATTAGACTATAGTTGATTTATAATGTTGCATTAGCTTTCAGTTCAGTTCAGTTCAGTTCAGTGGCTCAGTGGTTTCTGACTCTTTGGGACCTCATGGACTGTAGCATGCCAGGCCTCCCTGTCTATCACCAACTCCTGGAGTTTACCCAAACTCACGTCCATTGAGTTGGTGATGCCATCCAACAATCTCATCCTCTGTTGTTCCCTTCTTCTCCTGCCTTCTATGTTTCCCAGCATCAGAGTCTTTTCAACTGAGTCAGTTCTTCACGTCAGTTGGCCAAAGTATTGGAGTTTCAGCTTCAGCATCAGTCCTTCCAATGAATATTCAGGGTTCATTTCCTTTAGGATTGACTGGTTTGATCTCCTTGCAGTCCAAGGGACTCTCAAGAGTCTTCTCCAACACCACAGTTCAAAAGCATCAATTCTTTGGTGCTCAGCTTTCTTTATAGTCCAATTCTCACATGTATACATGACTACTGGAAAAACCATAGCCTTGACTAGACGGACCTTTATTGGCAAAGTAATGTCTCTGCTTTTTAATATAGTGTCTAGGTTGGTCATAACTTTTTCTTCTAAGGAGTAAGCGTCTTTTAATTTCATGGCTGCAGTCATCATCTGCAGTTATTTTGGAGCCCCCCAAAATAAAGTCTTCCACTCTTTCCACTGTTTCCCCATCTATCTGTTTGCCATGAAGTGATGGGACCAGATGCCATGATCTCTTGAATGTTGAGTTTTAAGCCAACTTTTTCACTCTCCTCTTTCACTTTCATCAAGAGGCTCTTTAGTTCTTCTTCACTTTCTGCCATAAGGGTGGTGTCATCTGCATATCTGAGGTTATTGATATTTCTCCCGACAATCTTGATTCCAGATTGTGTTTCATCCAGCCCAGTGTTTCTCATGATGTACTCTGCGTATAAGTTAAATAAGCAGGGATAGTCAGTATTTAATAATTTAAATACAATATTGTGTTAGCTTTAAGTGTTCAGAAAAATGAGTCAGTTAAACATATGTTCACTCTTTCTTTAGATTGTTTGCTCATATAGGTCATTATAGAGTATTAAGTACAGTTTCCTGTGCTATACAGCAGGTTCTTGTTAGTTATCTATTTTATATATAGCTGTGTGTATATGTTCCAATCTCCCAATTTATCCCTACCTGCCTCCCTATCTCCTGGTAACCATAAGTTTTTTTTTCTATATCCAGAGTTCTACTAACTCTTTGCAAGGGTCTAAGTAGTCAGATATAGCCTACCAGACAGAAAGAGAATAGTAGCTTCTCTAGTTTAGAGAAGGAAATAGACGGATGTAGTTCAGTATCTTGGAGTGTTCTTCGAAAGGCAAAACAAACAAAAACACAGCAGGAAAGAGAAGTTCTGCTGAAGGTTTTTATATTCAGATCTCACTTTGAATGTTCAATCTGTTGATTCCCTTAGGACCAGTTTTTTTCTTTCTTGAGAGCAAGCTATAGACAGTTGGCTCTGTTGATTGTACATCATTCTTTTTTTCATGTGTATGGACATTCATAAGAAAAACACCCTCTAGTCTCAGTTGTTCTTTTTTCTCTGGTTATAGAAAAGTTGCACATCATAAAAAGACTTTAGTTATAAATATTTTAGAATAGAAATTATACAATACATCTGTGTGTTGCTTAATATTTAAAGAACTCAGAATAATATGGTTTGATGAAAAAGCAATGCACAGAGGGATTAATGTAGAACACAGTGGTCAGTGGGGCTTCCTGAAGTGGTAAAGAACCCGCCTGCCAATGTAGGAGACCCAAGAGATGCGTGTGCGATCCCTGGGTCGAGAAGATCCCCTGGAGCAGGAAATGGCAACCTACTCCAGTATGCTTGCCTGGGACATCCCATGGACAGAGGGGCCTGGTGGGCTATAGTCTCATGAGGTCACAAAGAGTCGGACTCGACTTAGTGTCTAAACACACACAAACACACACGCACACACAGTGGTCAGCAAAACACATTCCCAGGCTAAATTGGACTACCTGGAAGTTAAGAATAGTTTTAACATTTTTGTAGGATTAAAAAAAAAAAGTACATATTTCGCCTTCAAAACCTAAAGTATTTATTTTTGACTCTTTATGAGAAAAACTTCCTAACTTTTGATTTAGAATAATGTTTTAAAAAATATTTAAACTTTACAACGTACCTCATTTCTATTATTAAACTTTTGTCTCCATGAAATGCAAGATGACTTTTTGTTGTAAGTAAATTATTACTAACCCATTTTATAGATGAAGAAATTGAAGTTAAGTTACAAGTCCATGATTATTTGTCTTTCAAATTTGTGGATAATATGAAGCTCTAAATTTCATCTACTACATAAATGTACAAAGCATTGATAATCAATGATTGTGTACAGTGATATTTGGCCTGTGTGTGAATAAGGTAACAAGATGAATAAAACTTCCATTTATATCCATATAATACACTTTACTCAAATAAAATGTAGATAAACCTTTGACTTGACAGAATGTTTGTAGTAACACCTACACAGGTGACATGAGCCAATTGCAAACTAAGCATATACTATTATTGTTAAAAAGAAATTCTAGCATAACAACATGCATAGTCCTTGGAAATCTCTACTGGGGGCAACTTTGTCCTTCCACAGCTCCAAACTGTGAAAATGGCTGAACATTCAAGGGGCATTTGTATGCCTCTTGTGGTGAATGTGTTGGAATTCATTCATGGCAACGGAAAGTTGATGTGAAACAAATATTTAAGATAGAAACTAGAATGTACTCAGGGAAATATAAAATTTAGTAAAAGAAAGACTAAATTCACCATATTCTCTGGACCAGTAAATGCAATTATTCAAAAATATGTGATGAACTCTGAAAACTGATGAATACTGAAAAATTTCCTAAAGTGTGGGTGACACACACCGAGCAAGTAACAGACTCTCTGTCTTCATTATAATATAACCAATAATATGAATAATGATTTAGGAAGCCTCGTTAGCAAATATGTAAATGGCACAAAGCTGGGAGAGGAACATCTCATTCAATAGTCGTGGGTTTTATTAGTGTGTACCAATAGATGTTCATCTTTTGTACATTTTGCCTGGAAATATTGTAATATATATTGAAATATTCACAGCTAGAAACTGTGAAGTTTCAAAATACCAGTTTGCAACAACAGCTGTTTTAGATATTTTGCTTGACAGGATTTTTATCTCAGGTGATGCTTCTAAATGTCCAGGTTAATGAAAACACAGTCCCAGCTTACTTAGCACCAGTCATTAAATTTATAATTCAATAAATTAAAAAACAATAATTTATATAAAGCAAGTATACAGATACTCACACTTGACAGGAAGCTTTTTTTGAGTCAAACAAGGTCACTAAGAACCAAAAACTGTGTGTGTATGCTCAGTCGTGTCTGATTCTTTACGACTCCAGGGGCTGTAGCCCGCCAGGCTCCTCTGTCCATGGGATTTTCCAGGCAAGAAAACTGGAAAGGGTTGCCATGCCCTCCTCCAGGAGATCTTCCCGACCTAGGGATTAAACCCGCATCCCTTGCATCTCCTGTACTGGGGAGCAGATTCTTTACCACTAGCACCACAGGGAAGCCCAAACACAGTAGTACATATGATACGTACTGTGATCAACTGAAGGGGTTGGGTAGTATTTAGCATATGGGGGCAGATCAAAAAGGTTGTAAAATCTGTATGTTAATCATTTGATCCTTGTGTTTTAACTCCTGGATGAAAGCAACCTAAAATACTACTTTTTGGCTATTTCCAAAATGCTCTGGACTTTTTCATGTATCTCTTAACATTCTAAGGGTTTAAAAAAGAAGAGAACACTCCTGTGGTTTAAAAAAAAAAAAAATTTATTGTCATCAACTAGAGTAAAACTTCCAGTCTTCCCTGGTGGCTCAGAGGTTAAAACGTCTGCCTGCAATGCAGTAAACCTGGGTTTGATCCCTGGGTCAGGAAGATCCCCTGGAGAAGGAAATGGCAACCCACTCCAGTATTCTTGCCTGGATAATCCCATGGACAGAGGAGCCTGGTGGGCTACAGTCTACGGGGTTGCAGAGTCGGACACGACTGAGCGACTTCACTTTCACTTTCATAGTAAAACTTGCTTAGGTCATATACTACGAACAATTTCTTTATTCTGATGCTCTTTAATCCTTTTTGTAAGGGTCACTGTGAGTCCAAGGACTTCTTGAACAGGAGATGTCTGTGACCTAGACTTATTAGATGAGCTGTATTGTAGATGTGCCAATTGTCCATTGTGTTTCCCGGAACAGTGAAAAAGAAAAAGAAAAAAAAAAGTGAAAGGTAATTCTCAGAATAAAAGTATGTAGACTCAAATATTCAGCTTACTAATTTGCAGACTTTCTTCTTTAATAATATAGCCAACTCAGAAAATTATAATAGGAGCTAAGAAGTAAACTAAAGAAGCCAAAGAAATCTTAAAGTTAAGAAAATTGCTGTATACTGAAAAATAATCAAAACAACAGACAGCATCATCAGAAAAAGTTGCTTCTTTGAAAAGACTCAAAATTACCATTTATTGGCCAGACTGTTGAAGAAACTTAAAGAATATTTTAAAATATCAGGCAAAACAGAGAGCTTCACTACAGCTATATGTAAACATTTTGCAATAAATCTGTGTATAGATTGTACATATAACCTATAACATCTGATTAAAAATTTTTAAACATAAGTACTACACATAATTTGATGGCAAGCTGATATGAATAGTGTAAGAAAGGGAAATTTTTTACAGATGCTTGACATTGGGACCAAATTTCATTGCTTTGGCAGCTACTTTTAGTATGACTTTTTAATTTTTAAAAAATTTTATTGTATCAAGAACACTTAGTATGAGATCTGCCCTCAATTTATTTTTTTTCCTAATGAGTAAGAGTACATTTTTTGGTAGATAGATTACATTCCCCTGGGATTTAGATGAAAGAAGTGCTTCCTAGCAAGCTTGCTTTCTTCCATTTCCCTCTTATCGTAATGCCACAAATAGACTGTTTATGACTTTCATCTACAAGTTATTTTGCTGCTACTATTTAATTCATTTTATTTATGAGCTGAATAGAATGGCCCGTACTTTTTCAGCACTCACTGGTATAAATAATCAATAAAAATATAAATAAATAGTATTAATTTACTTAGCAATGCATATAATATAGGCATACCAATTTTGTATTTATATTATCTCATTTTTTTGGCCACACTGCTCGGTGTATGGGACCTTAGTTCCTTGCCCAGGATCTGAACTCATATCCCCTGCAATAGAAGCATGGAGTCCTAACCACTAGATCTCCAGGGAAGTTCCTATATTTTCTCATTGAATCCACACAACAGCCTCTTGGTAAACATGATTCCCCCCTTGCAGATGCTCAAACTGAGGCTAAGGGAAGTTTGATAAACTCAGAGTTGGCAAACTCTGAGCTGCTGCTGCTGCTGCCAAGTCTCTTCAGTCGTGTCCAGCTCTGTGCGACCCCATAGACGGTAGCCCACCAGGCTCCCCCATCCCTGGGATTCTCCAGGCAAGAACGCTGGAGTGGGTTGCCATTTCCTTCTCCAATGCATGAAAGTGAAAAGTGAAAGTGAAGTCGCTCAGTCGTGTCCAACCCTCAGCGACCCCATGGACTGCAGCCCACCAGGCTCCTCCATCCATGGGATTTTCCAGGCAAGAGTACTGGAGTGGGGTGCCATTGCCTTCTCTGCAAACTCTGAGCTAGTAAGTACTTAAATTTAATGATAAACCAAATCAGATATTCCAGAGCCTGCATTTTTGATGCTTTTATTTTTCATATGGTATATCCGAGTAAGACTCAAATCTTTTTTGTTATTCAGTCAACCAAAGATAAATGAATTTGGGGTGAAAGTAGCACAAAACTGAGCCACCAACAAAAAGAGAGAGAGGATGCATACTTTTTTCTATCAAGAAATGAGAAGGAAAGTCTCCATGCCTTAGGAAAATCCTCTTGCTTCGCATGGGGTACTCATAATGAAATCTCAGCACAGTTAGTGTCACCCTGCTTCCTACCATCCAGGAGAGCTCCACAAAGCCTTACTTTAGGGAATCAGTCTGTGGCATTCAAATCTAGTGGGTTCAGTGTGCCAACTACCATCACCCTATTTTTCAGTCAACTTAAGGATGAAATGTTAGGGAAAGTAAGTCAGAGGAGCCCTGAAAGTAGCTCAGAGGAAGCTATTTCAAAAAATGAAATTGTCAGTTGCTCAGAGTTGTGTCTGCCTCTTTGTGACCCCATGGATTGGAGCACACCAGCTCCCCTGCCCATGGATTTACCAGGCAAGAATGCTGGAGTGGGTAGGCATTCCCTTCTCCAGGCAATGTTCCTGACTCAAGGGTCGAACCTGGGTCTCTGGCCTTGCAAGCAGATTCTTTACTGTCTGAGCCACCAGGGAACATTCACTTTTCTGAATTTGGCACCTTGGTGAGATCCTGCTCTCCTTGATGGTTACTCTGCTCTCCACATCTGGCACATGTTCTGACTAGAAGAAAATATAGTGAACAATAACTTAAAATAGCCAATATTCCTGGAGGCAAGGCTCTTGTCCTATCTCATCTTGCCATGTATACCTACAAAAGGATCACAATATTCCTCTATTAAAATAGCTAAGCCAACAGGAACATGAATATTCTTGATTCATCAGATCAAAATCTATAGCTAGGAATAGTTGCAGTGCAAATTTACAAATGTAGACTCAGATTAGGGAAGGTTAAGTCATCTCAAATCCTGACATTATCTTTTCATTCTAGCTAAAGTCTCAACATTTTTATTACTTCGAGTCATTAACAAGAGACATTAATTAGCATTTTTACCAGAATACATTTCTGTTTCAAAGTGAAATTTTAAGGAAAGAAAGCTATAGTCTTTGGAATAGTCTTTGATGCAATAGTCTTTGGAAATTACCACTATAATTTCTATGCTTGACTCAGGTGTTCATGGAGACAATTATGATGAATTCATCTTCCCAATATAATAAAAATAGATGATGTTCACTTGCCACTTATTATGGGTTAGGCACTGTGCCAAGCATTTATCATGTATTAACTCATTCAGTGCTCTCATTACTTTATGTATAAGATAGTTTAATTATTTTTACTTTATAGAAGAACTAATAGAATCTCAGAGAAATCCACGTGCCTAACTAAGTTCATATATCTAGTGAACTGATAAAAAATAATTCTAATTCAAATAGTTGATTTTACATACCATGTTCTTAACAGCTATTCTATACTGCCTATAAAAATGTAATGGTACAAAAATATTTTAACGATAAAATGTCAAAGCAAAAACTAAAAAAAATGCACCCTCCATCAACCCTGTTATTGATTTCAGTTATTCATTTCCTTTCTCATAATTTTCCCTCATATATTTTCCCTTATTACATGTATTTGAAATAGTACCATATATGCCATTTTATAGTTTCTTTTCATGTAAACAGATAACACATTTTCTATGATAGATTATTTTGGAAATTATAATTTTAATGTTTGCTTAAATCCCCTATCTTGAACTTTGAAGCTATTGCCAACCTTATGTTGTTATATTTAAAGCTTTACTTTGTATTATTTCCTGAGAAAAAGCTACCAGGAAAGTGATTCTTGGGTCATGTTCTTTTGTGTCTAGATGCTCAAACTGTATACTTACAGATGAGAACCAGATGATCTTTCTGAGTTTTTTTTTTTTTGCACTGTTGTGGAGCACTGATGATCCTTTAAGAGCATCTGCTCGTGGCATCTGATTAACATTATATGATTGATGCTTAGTGGGAAGGTTCTCTTCGCTCTCATTACTATACGTCAGTTTTCTTTGACCATCATGCCCTATTGAACCTGTCTAATAGAGGCAGACTTGTTCTTTCCCAAGGTGTGGAAGGAACCATGTTTCACTACAAGGAGATCTTTAATCATTATCATCTGTCCTCTTGTAGTATATGCTAATTAACATCATAAGGAAATGCTTGTAAAGCATCATTCAGTTCTTTAATAAAACCTGATAAAAGTTTAGATTCACAGCAGCCCACACATACAAGGTACATAAAATAACCAGCTGATGTTAGTGTTTAAATCTCAAAAACAGATACAATTTAGTAGGTCTAAATTCACACAGCTACTAATAGCAGTACAGCAGAGAGATCTTTGAAAAGGATCTCATGCTCCTCCTATGTGATCTTGGCCCACCTTTTTACTCTAGATGTTGCTCTAGCAAATAGCTACTCCTGATAAATCTGTTGCATATCCAAACCTGGAAATAAAGAATCTATGTGCCAAGCAGAAGACATGGGTTCAATCCCTGGGTCAAGAAAACCCTCTGGAAAAGGAAATGGCAACCTACTCCAGTAATCTTGCCTGGGAAATCCCAGGACAGAGGAGCCTATTGGGTTACAGCCTATGGGACCTCGAAGAGTTGGGCATGACTTAGCAACTAAACAACAATACACTCTGCATGAGACAACTCTTGAGGAGGTGCTGGTGTACAAAGGTGTGTGTGCTAATCCCTTCAGTCATGTCTGACTCATTGTGGATTGCCATGCTCTCTTCCAGGGGATCTTCCCAACCCAGGGATCTAACTGGGTCTCTTACATCTCCTACATTGGCAGGCAGGTTCTTTACCACTAGCATCACCTGAGAAGTCCCCAGTTCTCTCTTCTTTACACCGGGGGAGATCTAGTGTGCATTCTACTTAGCTCCCAGAGGCCCTCTTGTGTGTGTCCTCGTTGTGCACGCATTGGTGAACAGATCCAAATCACACTTCTGAATTTGTTTTATTCTTTCCTCTTTTCCTCTTTCAATTTCCTAAATCCTGTTCCTTGAGGTGATTTCCAAAATTAAACTACCTGTATGAAAACTTTGCTTTTTTGTGGAACTTAAGCTAAAACGTGGATAATTTCTGTGTTTAATTCAAATATATAGAAAGTTTTAAAAGGAGAGTTTAGAATAAAAATTCTGAAACTTAAGATGACTAACAGCAGTTTCCAATATAAGGATTCTTTTGGTTATTTGTTTCCAGTATATGCTAACTGCTAAACACTAAGATTAAAAACCATGGAGTTTTTTAAAAAGAGAAAGAAACTTACTAATATTTTCAATTCCTAGAAGCAGTAGTTATTAATATGTTGATATATATCATCCATAATTTTCATGCATATTAATATATTTTCTTCAGAAAACCACATGAACTATGTTAGTTTTGTACATGAGGATTTGTACTTTTCCTTATAGATACTTTAAAATGGGCTCCATGGCTCAGATGATAAAAAAATCTGTCCGCAATGCAGGAGACCCGGGTTCAATCCCTGGATTGGGAAGATCCACTGGAGAAAGGTATGGATACCCACTCCAGTATTCTTGCCAGGAGAATTCCATGGACAGAGGAGCCTGGCAGGTTACTGTCCATGGGGTTGCAAAGAGTTGGACATGACTGAAGCAACTAACGCTTTTATATTGAAGCATTATAGTACATCCAGAGAAGGCAATGGCAACCCACTCCAGTACTCTTGCCTGGAAAATCCCATGGATGGAGGAGCCTGGTAGGCTGTAGTCCATGGGGTCACGAAGAGTCGGACACGACTGAGCCACTTCACTTTCACTTTTCACTTTCCTGCATTGGAGAAGGAAATGACAATCTACTCCAGTGTTCTTGCCTGGAGAATCCCAGGGATGGGGGAGCCTGGTGGGCTGCCTTTCTATGGGGTCGCACAGAATTGGACACAACTGAAGCGACTTAGCAGCAGCAGCAGCAGTGCATCACATGGATTCACTTGACTTTTTTACTCTGTCCTAATTTTTGGATATTATCCATAGATTTTCAAAAATCGTCATTTAATAATGTATTTACAGAAATATCAAAGTAAAACAAGGACAATAGAGCCATCTTTCTGCTGGGAATTTTGTATTATATTATTTTCAATCATTGGTGTATGAAAGTTCTCCCTTCGCTACACTGTCTTTGTTATTCCGTGCATTCTTGTGTATAATTTGAAAGAAAAATGGTATCTATATTTATTCATAGGTGTTTACATGTTTGATAGTAAAGTTGAGAATTATTTAGGGTTTTTCGTATTCAATTGGCTATTTGTACTTTTTATTTTTATGAATTAAGTATTAGAATAGCAATTAACAAAAGAAAAAGTTTCAACTGTTTATAAAGCAGAGGATAAGTAATTATGAAAAAGATAATATTAGTTTTAAAGATAATATTATAGTTATCTTTAATATTTAAGATAATATTAAAGGTAATATTAATTAAAAAAATATTTAAACCCCATATTCACACACAGAGAGATGGGTATTCATAGAAATTAAACCTGTTTGATAGAACTGTTCCCAGTATTTTAATCTTAAAAGGACATAAGAATACAAAGTATTAAGAATCCTCACAGAACAAAGAGGAATCTTAAAAAAAAAAAGACTATCACTATATTTCATTTCTTCACTGATCCGCATGTATATGTACACCAACATGTACAAACAAATTTATTTTCATGCACAAATATGGGGAATATGGGTACCATGAATATTTAATCATGGGAGATGAATATTAAGGACATAGGATTGGAAAAGGTCAGTTTTCATTCCAATCCCAGAGAAAGGCATTGCAAAGAACGTTCAAACTACTGCATTCACATGCTAGCAAAGTAATGCTCAAAATTCTCCAACAGTATGTGAACCAAGAACTTCCAGATGTTCAAGGTGGATTTAGAAGAGGCAGAGGAACCAGAGATCAAATTGCCAACATCCGTTGGATCATCAAAAAAGCAAGAGAGTTCCAGAAAAACATCTACTTCTGCTTTATTGATTACGTCAAACCTTTGACTGTGTGGATCACAGCAAACTGGAAAATTCTTCAAGAGATGGGAAAACCAGACCATCTGACCTGCCTCCTGAGAAATCTGTATGCAGGTCAGGAAGCAACAGTTAGAACTGGACATGGATAGCAGCCATTCTGACTGGCGTGAAATGGTACCTCATTGTGGTTTTGATTTGCATTTCTCTGATAAAGAGTGATGTTGAGCATCTTTTCATGTGTTTGTCTTCTTTGGAGAAATGTGTTTAGTTGTTTGGCCCACTTTTTAATTGGGTCTTTTATTTTTCTGGAATTGAGCTGCAGGAGTTGCTTGTATATTTTTGAGATTAATTCTTTGTCCGTTGCTTCATTTGCTATTATTTTCTCCCATTCTGAAGGCTGTCTTTTCACCTTGCTTATAGTTTCCTTTGTTGTGAAGTGAAGTAAGCCAGAAAGAAAAACACCAATACAGTATACTAACGCATATATATGGGATTTAGGAAGAAGATAATGATAACTCTGTATGCGAGACAGCAAAAAGACACAGATGTATTGAACAGTCTTTTGGACTCTGTGGGAGAGGGCAAGCGTGGGATGATTTGGGAGAATGGCATTGAAACATGTAAAATATCATATGTGAAATCAATTGCCAGACCAGGTTTGATGCATGATACAGGGCGCTTGGGGCTGGTGTACTGAGATGACCCAGAGAGATGATATGGGGAAAGAGGTGGGAGGGGGGTTCAGGATGGGGAACACATGTACACTCCTGGTGGATTCAAGTCAATGTATGGCAAAACCAATACAATATTGTAAAGTTAAATAATTAATTAAAAAATAAAATTTGGTAAATAACATATAACACAAACACACAAAAAAGAACCGGACATGGAACAACAGACTGGCTCCAAATTGAGAAAGAAGTACATCAGGGCTATATATTGTCACCTTGCTTATTTAACATGCAGAGTACATTATGTGAAATGCATGGATAGAGCACAAACTAGAATCAAGATTGCCGGGAGAAATATCGATAACTTCAGATACACAGATGACACCATCCTTATGGCAGAAAGAGAAAAACTAAAGATCTTCTTGATGAAAGTAAAGAGGGGAGTGAAAAAGTTGGCTTAAAGCTCAACATTCAGAAAACTAAGATCATGGCATCTGGTCCCATCACTTCATGGCAAGTAGATGGGGAAACAATGGAAACAGTGAGAGACTTTATTTTTGGGGGCTTCATAATCACTGTAGATGGTGACTGCGGCCGTGAAATTAAAAGATGCTTACTTCTTGAAAGAAAAGCTATGACCAACCTAGACAGCATATTAAAAAGCAGAGACAGTACTTTGCCAACAAAGGTCCATCTAGTCAAAGCTATGGTTTTTCCAGTCATCATGGATGTGATAATTGGACCATAAAAAATGCTGAACACTGAGGAATTGATGCTTTTGAACTGCGGTGTTGGAGAAGACTCTTGAGAGTCCCTTGGACTTCAAGGAGATCCAACCAGTCCATTCTAAAGGAGATCAGCCCTGGGTATTCATTGGAGGGCCTGATGTTGAAGCTGAAACTCCAATACTTTGGCCACCTGATGCGAAGAACTGACTTCTTGGAAAAGACCCTGATGCTGGGAAAGACTGAAGGCAGGAGGAGAAGGGGGATGACAGAGGATGAGATGTTTGGATGGCATCACAACTCGATGGACATGAGTTTAAGAAAACTCATGTTTTTGAGTTTCCGGGAGGCCTGGCGTGCTGCAGTCCATGTGGTCCCAAAGAGTTGGACATGGCTGAGTGACTGAACTGAACTGAGGATGATGATTAAGGAACAAAATGTCAAATCAGACTGAAATTTTTGGTGTGGGTCCCACTAAGCAGAAATTCTAGATTTGATGTAGCTCAAGGGGTGAGGAAAAATCCTAACATTTGTTTGGTTGTTTGGCTGAAAGGTGGATCAAAAGGTGGCCAACATTAAATGAAATTGAAATGCCAGAACTTCCCTGGTATAAAGAGCTTCCCAGGTGGCCCTAGTGGTTAAAGAACCCCCCTGCCAATGTAGGAGACATGATCCCTAGATCGGGAAGATCCCCTGGAGGAAGACATGGCAACCCACTCCAGTATTCTTGCCTGGAGAGTCCCTTGAATGAGGAGCCTGGTGGGCTACAGTCCATAGACTTGGAAAGAGTAGGACATGACTGAATCAACTTAGGACACACACATGCATGCCCTGGTATTCTGGAGAGGAAGGGATCCAAAATCTTAGTGAGATTGGAATGTTAGGGTGGATTTATCATGTCAGACCTGCTCACCCATCTTGGGAGGAGGGTCCAAATGACATACCTTTCACTACTACTGTGAAAGAATTCACCACTGGGAGAGAATCCATAGAATTCTCCAGGCAAGAATACTGGCATTGGTAGCCATTCCCTTCTCAAGGGAATGTTTTCAACCCAGGAATTGAACCTAGGTCTCCTTGCATTGCCAGTGGTTTCTTAGTCATCTGAGCCATCTGGGAAGCAATACTATTAAATACTATCATATCAGACCTGCTCACCCACCCTGGGATTTCAGAGGACACACCTTTCACCATGATTTTGAGAGAGAAAGTTTTGAGGGGAGCCCAGTGTTGCTGCAGAGCTCTATGGTCACTTTTCTCTGTAGGTCAGAGTTATAGTGGGAACCACAGTTACTAAACTAGGATCCTTAAATGCAATAGGGATAATCAGATTCATAGTTGGCAGGGGCCAAAAGTCAGCACTCAGTCATCAAGGACAACATGGGGGTGGTTACTACAATGGGCAGCAGAATCCAAGCAGTAATCAGCAGAGACCTATGGCATCAGCTAGTTTATCATTGTGTCTCTAGAAAAGAAATAGATGTGCAGTCTACTAAATTCTTACTTGAACTGTCTAAAGAGAAGTATCTGAGGTCAAATGAACTAAATTCTAACTTGAATCATCAGAACCATGTCACGGCCCCTCCATTAATTCCCAAAGTTGAGCCAGTTAACAAACCGAGTATCCCTTGAATGGAGGAGAGGCTGGGTTCCCTGGAGAAAGGACCCTGCTATGCTGCCAAAAGGGTGCACTGTTAGTATAACCCCGGTCTTCCTCCAGTTGGATTTTGTCAGGCATTAAGGAAAAGGAACGGAGAGGGCAATGGCAAGCCACCCCAGTACTCTTGCCTAGAAAATCCCATGGATGGAGGAGCCTGGTAGGCTGCAGTCCATGGGGTCTCGAAGAGTCGGACACGACTGAGCGACTTCACTTTCACTTTTCACTTTCACACAATGGAGAAGGCAATGGCAACCCACTCCAGTGTTCTTGCCTGGAGAATCCCAGGGACAGCAGAGCCTGGTGGGCTGCCATCTATGGGGTCGCACAGAGTTCGACATGACTGAATCGATTTAGCAGCAGCAGCAAGGAAAAGGAAATAATCAGATTCCTCAGGGATTAATGGATGCTGGCTCCAAACTGATGCTAATTCCAGGAGACCTAGCACATCGTTTGGTTCATCAGTTAGAGTTGGTCCTTGTGGAGGTCAGGTGATCAATGGAGTGCTAGTTTAGATCTATCTTGTGGATTCAGTGGTTCTTTGAACCCATTATGATGTTCTTTCTCCAGTTCTGGAATGCATAATTGAAATAGACATAACTGAGCAACTGGCAGAATTCTCATACTTTAATACTTCTGTTTAACATATTTATATTATGACTATCTCACATAAAGCTGAAAATGCATGTCTCATCCCAAAACCAAAATGACTGTAAGCCATGCTCGGTTGCTGAATCCAGAAAAAAGTCCTGGATTTCTGGACAATTCTTTCTTATATCTCTTAGCATTAGATCAACATCTTTCTTATTTCATAAAGTGATCATTGAATAAAATAGTGCACATACAACTTTTGTATAATGTCCGTGTAGTTACTACTACTCACTAGCACTTTCTACCATCATCGTCCCTGTCATTATTCAAAATAAGGGAATTTCAAATTTGCAAGAAATTATACATAGGAAGAGATGAGATAATCTCTACTCCTGGTTAACATTGCTTTGGTTTGTGCCTATTTCTACATTTTCGAAGACTAATGTTTATTATTTGCCATAATAACAGCAGTCACTGTTCATTCTAACTCACATCTAGAGAACAGTAAAATGTAATCTTCCTAAAGCTTGGTGTTCAAGTTACTTTTCAATAAAAAAGATGCAAGTGGTTCAGTTACATTTCCACACACCCCATTTGGTACTGATTTTACTGAAAACTACAGTTCTAAGATGTTTAAATTGTATTTTTGTCCACTGATGTGAAAAGCTACCCTTTCACAAATGTGCTGTATTTTAGTCCATCAACCAGTATATTTCAACCTTGTGCAGTTAACATTGCTAGAAGCATCTTAAGCACACGATGGAAGAAATCTCCAGGAAATGGATATGAAAACAATGATCTCCTTGTTATATGTCCCCAAAGCATTTCTTAAAGGCATTTGTTCAGGCAAGAAATCCTATGAGATTTCATCTGCATTATGTCGCTAATGATCACCAAGTGAATATGCAAAGTAAGGCCAACCCCTTCCACCCACATTGCCTCAGGGGCTGTGATAGATCAACAATTCAGAACATGAGTACTTTATGATTTGGCAGAGAAGAGAGAAAGGAAAGTTAGAAAACTACAGAATAACTTCCACAGTACCACATTTTGACTGCTCTGAAGTGCATGCAGTGGCAGAATTTCTTGTTTTATGTAAAAGTGTACGTGGGTGGAAAAGCAAGAATTATGACCTGTAGAAGTCTTTAGCTATCAGGGGAAATTCCCACTGCAAAGGCAGGGGAACTGAGTTGGGAAAACACACAATTTATTGGCCCCTAACTCATACTTTTCTTTTCGCAAAGCAACCTCAATGGATAGAAGCTGCTTCACAGGAAAGAGAGAAAACAGCAATGCTGTGTGGCTTTGTTTTAGAACTTTGGTTTTGTTTTTCCTTCTATTTCTTTTTATTTATTTAATTGTTTTATTTTCAGAAGAAGAAACAAGACAGATCTTAGTTTTTAAAATTCTGTGGTTTGTGAATATTTCTATTGTTAGGAAAAAAGATTTTCAATGATAAATTTGACGGGATTAATCCATAGGAGGTCAAAATATTGGCAGTCTTGTCACAAATGCCCCAAGAAATGCAAATCCTTGCTTCTCTATACAACACTGATGGCTTTTAAGCCCCATTAGCTTTGGCCTCAAAGATGCATAATACAAATCAGCATTTATCTTTGTTTCTGAATTGGCAGCATCTTTTTGGCTTAAAAGGTTCTGGACTGAATGTGTTAACACACATCTTCCATTGTATTAAAATTATATAACAATGACAGTAGTGACATATCCCAACATACATTGATAGTCTATTTTTTATTTTGTAGACTTATAAACATCTTACAAATAAAAGAAATATATATCACCCAATACTTTTAAATTTAATAAACAATATCGTATAAAATAAAACTGTACAAAACAGACTGTGGCAAAAAGCCAGAACTTAATTCTACTATGTTTAAACTGTATCGCATTAAGATAGAATGCCAAGGAAGAAAGAGATTTAAATAAAAAAGTACTTTACTGGAACTGTTAAAGGATAAATCCTAACTCCTTCATTCCCCCACTACTGCTCCTGCCTCACCCCAGGGTGAGAATCCTCGCAACATATAAGGATAGTGATCAGTATTGACTCCCTGTAGACTTTTGTACTGAAACTGAGGAAGTAGGCTATTCTATAACTTAGTTACTGTCTGTGCACGGTATATTGAGTTTCCAAAATCAAGTTAGAAATATTATTCTCTTGTACAAGACCATGGTAAGTGCAAGTGAAACGTACTAAAAGGCAAATATCGTTACTGAACATCAAGACTTAGGACTTACGGATTTAACAGTGGCTTAGGCCAGCCTGATTGAAGTAACAGATGAGTGTAGTTTTGCATATGAAAGCATTCTAATAACAGATAAAATTTACTACAGAATAGAAAGAAAATGGAGAAACTGCAGTGTACCATAGTTTGCCCCTTATGGCTACTCAAATATCTACCTGTGTCTATTTTTCACACATAGAACATATTGGAACTTTGGTTTTCAGTGTCCATTGGGATCCACCCTGATTGGTTATTTGCCTGAAACTAAGAAATATTTTCTTCAAATCAGTTTTTTTCCCCAATACTTATTTATTTATTCATGTGACCACACTGGGTCTTAGTTGCAGTACGTGGGATCCTTAGTTGCATCATGCGGGATCTAGTCCCTTGATCAGGGATCTATCTAACCCAAGATCCCTGCATTGGGATTGCAGAATCTTTTTTTTTTTCTATTATTTATTTTTAATTGAAGGATAATTGCTTTACAATAGTGTGTTGGTTTCTGTCATACATCAACATACATCAGCCATAGGCATACATATGCCCACTCCCTCTGGAACCTCCCTCCCTCCTCCTACCCCATCCGACCCCTTCGAGTTTCACAGAGCTCTGGTTGAGTTCCCTGAGTCATACAGCAAATTCCCATTGGGGAGTGCAGAATCTTAGCTCCTGAACCCACAGGAAAAGTCCCCAGTTCAGGGTTTTAGACAATCAACAAAAGGTCTATTGAAGAATAAATCATTTTACATTTTGAACTGAAGGATATGTCCATTTGTTTACACATTTAAACTTCAGCTCTGCATCAGCAAATAGGGTCACAGCATCCTTTATGTTCTGCTTTGGAGCAGTCTCTCCGTTCCTTTGACCAGTTTCTATTTCTCAATAACTCTTTTTGGAGCACCCAGAATCAAGATTGAATAGCTCTCTCTTTGCAAAAGTGCAAACAAATAAAAATTTAGTCTTTTCATTTTTCTTGCTTCATATTGCCAGTTTGTGAGCTAGACTTTTTGTTTATCTCTACAGATAAATTTGTTTTGGGGCTTGTGGACATAATCTCTTTATCATCAGCACCTCTTCACCTGCTCTCCTCTCCCCTCCCAGAGCAATTAATTCTCTGCTCTTAATAGATTAGAAGGTAGTGGTTGTCCTACGACACATTGGGGCAATACAGAATGAGCCTCATAAACAAACGTTAATGTGTATTTCTGATACAATTCCTTAAAGGCGCCTTTCTTGTTTTATTAAGGAACAGGCAATTGATTGATCCATCTTACTACTGAGGATATGGTTTAAACATCTATTTAATGTCAAAAATGTTCCAGGCATTAAGGAGAGAAAGGGACACCTATAGCAAGTATCTCACGGTCTTGCGGGGAAGCAAAGTGTGAATATGCTTACTGTGATATACAAATCATAGGCATGTTAATTCCAGAGAGATATCCCTGAAGGGCCTTTCAGAAGGTCTGCAAACATCTTTCCAAAAAGTGTTAGTCGCTCAGTCGCATCTAACACTTTGAACCCCATGGACTGTAGCCCACCAGGTTCCTTTATCCTGGGATTTCCCAGACAAGAATACAGGAGTGGGGTGCCATTCCCTTCCCCAGGTGATCTTCCTGGCCCAGGCTTTGAACCTGGGTCTCCTGCATTGCAGGCAGATTCTTTACTCTCTGTTGCTCAGTCATGTCCAACTCTTTGTGATCTCATGGACTGTAGCCCGCCAGGCTCCTCTGTCCATGGGATTTCCCATGCAAGAATACTGGAGTGGGTTGCAATTCCCTTCTCCAGGGGTCTTCCCGACTCAGGGATTGAACCTGGGCCTCAAGCATTGACAGGCAGGTTCTTTGCTGTCTGAGCCACCAGGGAAGGCTAAAACTTCAAAAGATGGCACCAAATCAGCTGGAGGACTTGGGGACATTTGAAGTGGCAGAAGAATGAAAGACTCATAGATGACCAAGTGAACTGACCAGAAGAGTAAGGCACAAATGAAAAAAAAATAAGGTGGAAGACTAGGCTGGAAAAAGGTTGCATTTTATCATGGAAGTGCTTTAATATCATCTGACATAAGAAAAAGTAATAGGTAGTGTGTGTAGGAATGGAGTTAGGAGAAAATGGAGGCAGGGCAGTGATTGCAAGAGAGCAAGCAAGAGGTGATGAAGTCTGGATCGATAATGTGTCAGTGTGAAAAACCTTGCAATAATAATGGGAACCTTTAAAGCCATTTCCTGTGATTAGATTACACTCAGAATATTCAGAATTTAAGTGTCCTATCAAATTTTATGTAATCATCCTTATGTAATGCTGTCCATATTAACCTATATCTTCTGGGTCAGTTACTTATTTTTTATTAACTCTCAGCACTGGAGTTTGATAAATCCAACACTATTTTTAACAAAATTCCATAGCACTGATAGAGAGCAGGACTCACTTTCTATAATGTCAATGAATGGGAAATAATTTACATTCTTGTCAGAAATCCAATGTCAATAGATATCACTTCCTAGAAATATACTTGCTATTAAAGTACTGAAAGGATATAAAACTCATAAATGACTAAAGGAGAAAACAGACTTCAACAGGAAACTAAACTTAAAACGCAAGAAAGGACATGATTATTATTGATGTCATTTGTTTAAATTTCCAACACTAAAAAAGCACTTTAATTACCATATGCTTATCATGTTGGTTGAATTCATTTATAGAGAGAATACAATCATTAATTATCATAATTAAGACACCTGAATCGAGAATGAATGGCATTCATTCTAACCTCAGTTGTAGCTATGCTTTATCTCTGACAGTTGGGTTTCCAATCAAATGTTATCTGATTTTCTCTCCTAATCATTAAGAAATGCTTTACTAATTAGCACATGAAATTCATGCCACATCAGAGTGAATTGAATCAAGGCCTATTATCTCGAGCAGTGAGACACTTTGAAATTCTCAGTAATAGGGCATGAATATGTTATACGGTTCATACACATTTCATGAACCTCTGCATTAGCACTATTTTTTTTTCCCCGAGACAGTGCCATTAGTTATGCCATTTTCAGGACCTTTAATTCGATCATGCTGTTTAACAGCCTGTTAGATTGTGGTGCTATAAAGTCATACATTAATTTATCTTTGGTTACACTTTGGCAAAATGATTGTATTTGGTTATAAATATCCTGGGTGGAATGAAAAAGAGTGTGCTGCTTGAAAGGTACAGAGCACTGTGAGATAAACTCTGGCTTCAATACTTTATGGACAGAAATTGAGGATTTGTGCCAGGTATCCACGCTTGACCCTCCAGAGCCTCTCTCCCTGAGGATTCTCTTATTCACTTTGCTCTCAGCAGGCTGACCTGTTTGACCCTATCAGTGGATGCCCTCCGTATCTGGCTTCTATTTGGTCTGGAGCTCTGGCTGGAGGTTCAAGGGATGGAGGGAAAGAGGGAGGGCAGTGATGTCAGGGTTATGATGCTATTCACTCCTCCCCTGTGATGTTGCTGGAGAGTGGCTGTCTCTCTACCGAAGGTCCCTGTGTTGGTCAAAACAAGTGTTGAGGATTCTGCCCTTCCCTGTCTAGTACATGTCCTCTTTCTCATCCCTTCCCATGCTTCTGTGTTACTAGTCCTGCATATTGCACACAAAAATAGTGTACACAAAATTACAGCCATCAGAGTGTTAAAAATAACAGCAAGGATAAAAGTTACCAACATAGCTGGTGGTCAACACTGAGAAAATACCAACAGTTATGGATTTCTTGTCAGTGATTTATCAATGCAGAGCTCTTCACTTGGCCACAGTCTGTGGAGGCTACTTGAGTCTGCATTCTTTGGACACAAGGAAGATGTACTTTCTAATCTTTCACACTCCTCATCATATGGCTTCTCTTTTGCTTTACGGCTAGCTTCACTTCTGCATTTCTTTCAATGCTTTCGAGCTTGAATTTTTGGTTGACATTCCAGTGGGCTATTTCTGCACTAAAGGGCCTTATAGTGAATGGATGGTATACCTGTGCAGTTCAAGTATTCTTCTGGAATTAATATGGGATTGCAGTGTATGTTTCCACAAGGATTGTGTAATGGCTGGGTGATAAGCTTGCTCCATTTGGCTAGTTCACTTCTTTAATTGGATCATTGGCCTAAGTAATTTTCAGTTGAGCTTCTGCCTGCATGTTGTACAGAAGAAACAGAAGAAAACTTAAGTTGTTTAAGCCCCACAGATGAGTAGCAGTACTAAAATTAAAACAGAAGTTTGTAAACAAAAAAATCAGGAAAAAAACCTTTTTCAATTTTTATGCAAAGAAAATTTGTAATGCTTATAAAATATAAAATCAATCCATAGTTCTAGAACCTGAGATGACTGTAAATCCTAAGAATTTTAGTATCACATATATTGTATTTCATTTTATTATATACTATTTGTTGTATGTAACATATTAAATAAATTTTAAGTAAATAAGTATAATAATTATATGTTAAAGGTAGCAAATATTTTACTATACATAAAAATTTAATGTACTATATTAGCAAATTATATCGTATTCCTTGAAGTAAATTTAAATCAATGTCAGGCAATAATTATGCAATTTCTATTCTACTGTCTCCTTTACTTAATGATAACTATTATATATATTATTACTCTTTTAAGAATACATCATATAGATGTACCATGATTGTCATTTTTAACAACTTGTATCAAATATTTTGCTATTGTTGATCCTTGGGTTTATTGTTCTTACATATATGCCTTTTGTGTATTTTTAAATTATTTCCTTTAAATGTTCATAACATAATCCCAGATGGAAATAGAAATCTGGGTCTTTTAAACAGTTTGACAGGTTTTCTTTGTTCAAATAAATAGATTAATTACTTAAAAGTTTAGTCTTGCTATGTATCAGGTACTAAGCAGACTGCATTTTTCTGTTATACATTAACTTACTTCATCCACTCAAATAATAATCATGAAATTATGAAATACTAAAATAATTCTATGTAAATATTTAATAGCTTTTACTATGTGCAAGGCAAAGCTATAAGCTCTAATAAGACGTTAACTTGGATTTCCCCAACTTCCTTCACCTTGTGGACTCAATATAGTTAAGTTTTGAGTTTTGATTTTTGTTGACTTAGTGAATCCCTATGCATCATGCCAAATGACATATATATATATATATATATACACACACAATAACATGCTAATATACTAAAACACATGAGTAATTTTTTTTTTTTTTTGCCATGAACTAAGGTTACTTTTGTTCTTGTTTTTCCTCTATATCATTTCAGTAACCACAGAAAGTCTGGACATTGTAAAACCAAGCCTAGAATTAACTCTTTAGCAAAGATTCTGCTTTTTGACGATGTCAAAACCTTGATTTAACTGTGTGTGTCTTTGTGTCTGTGTGTCCACAAAGGGATTCTTTGCAGACAGAGCAAGAATCCCTTTGGATGACTAGGCTGTGTTTCATGATATTAAAGTCCACAAATCCTTTGATTTTCTTCTCTCCTCTTCTTTACACAAGTGAGAAAACTGAAAACCATCAAGATCCATTAACTTATGTAATGTCACGCAGCTAATTAGTGGCAGTACTGTTTTCTATAATTTATTAATCCAAAGGCTACAGTCCAGGTGAGATTTGAGAACATACTGGGTTTTTGTAGTTGACATTGTTTTCCTTCTTTCGTAGAAAGCCCTGAGATTTGCAGTCACACTGTGTGGGGTCTTTCACATCCTCCCAGTAGACTGAATAAATGGCAGCAAATTACATGCAATGTTATTTCAAGATCATAAGATATTCTAAAAACAGATGGCAGTATACATGAAAGATCACAGGAGATAGCAGTTCACAGCAGTAATTAAAACGATCCTGTACAATAAAAAAGGCTTTTAAATTAAGCAGTAAACTTTACATAATTAGGCGCTCTTTTTGTCATTGTTCCTGTTTGGCACAGACTTTATAGACAGGAAGTATTTTTTCTGTCAGTAGTATCTTTTCCCCTATATTTTATGCAGAGAAGTCATTTGAATGCTGTTCCCAGTCAGCAATCGGAAGAGGAGAGTGAAGTTGAATTACTAAATTCAATAGTTTAAGAATTTTCCTAAGACCCTATGGTGAGCCCATTCCATCATCTGAGAAACATGGCAGTAAAATCTACCACAATGACAGAATTGCTTTGAGGAAGAAATGTCATGGAACTTCTTTGAGAAATTAATCATGTCCATGCCATGGCATTAGAATATATCTCACCAATTTGTGGTTCTGAAAATGTGCTTTGTTTCTAAAACAAAGAAGAAACCAAACGAGTAAAAAGAATCTGATACAAATTTCATGAATTGATTTGTTAAATTTCACAAGCAGAGACAGATATGAAAAAATGGTCAGGACTTTCAGAATCAACTGGTCCAAGATTTTCAATCTTTTATTTTAACACTTTCTCAGCAAATACTATGGCCCCATCACTGAGTGAAGTACTTACTAGTGATGGCAAAAACCACTTCAGGTACCTAAGGCACAATGGCACCCCACTCCAGTACTCCTGCCTGGAAAATCCCATGGACGGAGGAGCCTGGTGGGCTGCAGTCCATGGGGTCGCTGAGGGTCGGACACGACTGAGCAACTTCACTTTCACTTTTCACTTTCATGCTTTGGAGAAGGAAATGGCAACCCACTCCAGTGTTCTTGCCTGGAGAATCCCAGGGATGCGGGAGCCTGGTGGCTGCCATCTCTGGGGTCGCACAGAGTCGGACACGACTGAAGTGACTTAGCAGCAGGGCACTTACCTCCTAAACTTAACTTTGTGTAAATATGTTTTAAGAGTGTGGCATATGAATCCAAATCACCTTTTATGGATTTAAATAATCAAATGTTTAGGATGGGAGAAAGGCATATTGTGGTAGAATACAGAATATTTAGAAATCCTTCTGTGGAAACTAATTTCATCCCTATGTAACAAGGACACCTATGTAATGTCCTATTGCTATATGTAGGATATTTTTTTAGCCTCCCTTGATGTAACTCTCTACTAATCTCCAGGTTTTTGCTTGCATACTTGTCTGGTCTTCATTTTTGACTTGCCAGAGTCTTGCTAAATTGTAATCTTTCAGCTCCTTCATCATTTGAGACCTACCACTTTATTCTCTCTTTGACATTATCGAATGGAAAGTCTTTCAGGTTCAGGGAGGTATTATGTCAGGAGACTAAAAAGCAACGCAATTTCTACAAATACTGAGCTGCTGTCCATCATCACATATTCCACAAATAAAAAGGAAGTTTCACTTTTCCAATTAGATAACGAAAGCCAGATTTCAGGGTGGCAGGAAGTGCAGGTGACATTCTTATTCACTTTAAAATTTCACACCCATGTGTGATGTATCTAGATGGGTTGCCCAGATTTCTTTCCTTTAAAGAACTTTCCCTCATCATCCCATGCTGTTGTGTTGGGCCTGTCAGTAGCAAATATCCTTTGCCTGGGCTAATCAGGGTCCTTTCAGACAAGGTAGTGATATCTCGACCAAAGGAGTCACAGGCTGTGAACACGGAGTTCTCTTTGGTCATGTTCCCTCACCTCATGGAAAGAGCACTTGACGTAATTGAACTCACACACTAAGGAAGTCGAAGTGAAAAATGAACAGTTCAGAACCCTGATGGCTCCACTAGGGCACCTGATACAGCCCACCTAGTGATGGATGTTGTTCAGTTGCTAAGCTGTGTCCAACTCTTTTGCGATCCCATGGACTGTAGCCCTCCAGGCTCCTCTGTCTATGGGATTTCCCAGGCAAGAATACTGGAGTGAAAAAAAAAAAAAGAAGAATACTGGAGTGGGTTGCTATTTTTAACTCCAGGGGATTTTTCACGATCAAGGGTTAGAATCTAGGTGTCCGGCATTGCAGGCAGATTCTTTACCACTGAGCCACTTGGGAATCCAGATGATGGATACTCTTGTTTACTTATTAAAACGTTTTTTTCTTCCTCTCTCTTAAGAACTTGAAAAGTGAAAATTCTGACAAAGGAATTATTGAATATAACGAGAGATCCTAGTATCAGGCTTTTATACGTGTCTTTGAGCTTTAACAGATACACAAGTTATGGCTTCTCTACTAAATTGTAACATAAGTGCTAAATTGTGGCCCTGTTCCCCAGTTAGCTATCCATGAAGAGGGTCTACCTATTTTTCTGAGGCTAGGGTGCAATTCAATAGGTGTTTCCCAGGGACGAGGGAGCCTGGTGGGCTGCTGTCTCTGGGGTCACACAGAATTGGACACAACTGAAGCGACTTAGCAGCAGCAGCAGCAGCAGCAGTGAAAGTCATGCTTGACCAAGTGAAGTATGATTTATTTAGGTATGGAGGGGTGGGGTGTATTTTGTGTGGAACTAGAATGAAAAATCTGTGTCAAAAAGTAAGGCACATTCTCAATTGATTAAAAAATGACAATCTAATAATTTCATCTTTGGAAATAGCTTAACTGATTGTGCCCCAGAGAGGGAAAAAACACTGCCCCGTTACTGAAGGTGGTCAAGCAGAAGGCTGCATAATCTTTGCTTGGAGAATTAGCAGAGGAAATTCAGGCATTGAGTAGGAAATGGGAGATTCAGATTCTGTGTAAGAACCCCTATTTTTTTTTCCAAATGCATAGATAAGTAATAAGGGAAGATAGTGATATAAACTGCTGTATTTGTTTCTGTTTGAACAGAGGGTCTTATCCCCTGAGCATATGGGTCCTTTGTAGAAGCCATGATGACACTTCAAAAGAAATCTTTCTGGCAAGAAGGAAGCACATCTATTTCAATTTGTAGGAATAATACATCAATCAAAAACATGATCCAGCAAATCTTAGACATAGGCCACTTGTCAAGCAAACGGGACAGGACACCCAGGAAATCCAGCTCAATCAGACCAAATTCTGTCACTAGATTTGAAAGTAGCATTTTAGATCTATAATCGTAGCGATTACAGATATCATGCAATTTATATCCGAGAGATAAATTAATGCAGGCATGCTAAAGCTGCTGAAAGCTAAAAAAGCAAGGGGGCAGTTACATGAAAAACCTTGCCAACCAGAAGAAAGCAGGGAACGAGTTAGAAATCGCTGATCATCAGAGAGATGGAACTTCAGGAAATAACTAATGGTTAACATTTAGGCAAGAATTTGGCTGCTGGTTCTTTGATCATTTCAATGGATTAACAAAAGGTCACAAAGGAAAGGAAAAATAATATTTTCTTTGTGAGACAGATGTTTATCTCTTCTTTATAGAGAAGAGATATTTAACAATGTGATGAAATATTTAACATCACCAAACAAACAGAGCCACAAACCTATGTATATATAGATGTATCTGTGGGCTTCCCTGGTGGCTCAGTGGTAAAGAATCCACCTGCCAATGTAGGAGATGCAGGTCTGACTCCTGGTCTAAGAAATTCCAACTGGAGAAGGAAATGACAACCCATTCCAGTATTCTTGTCTGGGAAATCTCATGGACAGAGGAACTTGTGGGCTACAGTCCATGGGGAGACAAAGAATCAGGCATGACTTAATGACTGAACAACAATAAAAACAACAGTATAGATGTATATGTAATTTGTGTATATATATGTGCATATATATGATACACATATACATACACAAATGCACACCCTCCTGCATTCTAATGTAAACTATACCTAAGATAGAATCTTTCATTTATTCTTACTTGGAGAATCCCCTTGGACAGAGGAGCCTGGTGGGCTACAGTCCATGGGGTTGCAAAGAGTCAGACATGACTGAGCAACTAAGCACAGCACAGCACAGAGTCAATAAATATTTGCTAAATAAATTAATGAATGTTTTCTATTTCAGAGGCTGGGATTACAGTGGAAAATTCAACATACAATTTCTAAGTAAATTGTTTTAGTTGTTCACAGACTGGAGTCAGCATTGTTACAAATTCTAATTCCATAATTTGGAACAGCTCTGGGTTTGTAGTTCAGTAGAGTGGATTTGCCCCTATTCTAAGTGAGCATGCTGGATATTTCTAGTTTCCTGGTGCTCTTGTTGCTGTTGTTTAGTCACTAAGTCACGTCTGATTCTTTTGCAACTCCACTGAGCCCACCAGACTCTTCTGCCTATGGGATTTCCTAGGCAAGAATACTGGAGTGGGTTGGCATTTCCTTCTCCAGGGGATCATCCCAACCCAGGGACTGAACCTGCATCTCCTGCACTGGCAGGCATTCTTAGTTGCTATTATTCACTGCTGGCCCAAAGAATGTTCAAGATGCATCATAAGTTTCTGAATGAGTGTATCAAAATCCATCTGCATGGGAACTGAGACAGCTATTTTCATTGCTCATAGCTTTTTTTTTTTTATTTTTTTGTGGTTCTTTAGCTTTGAAACTGATAGACAAATAATATATGGGTAAGGAAGGAATTAAAGTAAATAAAATATGGTAAAAACACTTTAGTTGAAAGGAGAAAGTTGATGATTAGTGAGATAAGTGAGAAAAAGAGGTCTACTTTGACCTGCTGTGATTTTACAGACATAACTGCCCCTTGTGAAAAAAGTACAAAGTTTAGACTGGGAAATTTCCATAAGTTAACCAGAGTGCAAGGTCGTTAAGTAGGGAAACAAACTAAGTTATCTATTTCAATGCTTAAACCTGCTATTTTTTTTCTTTAAAGACTCAATGTTCATTTTAGCTTTGTATAATAGTATTATCCTCCCTATGGGTGGCTAATTATATATAACCCAATTGAAATATTTTCTATACAACCAGCTAATTTATGAAGATAATATTTAAAAGTTATTCTGCTAGGTATATTTACAGTGAATTTGTGATTTCATTCACAAACTATATAAATTAATATAAAACATGAATACAATATTGTAAAGTTTAAAAATAAAATAAAATTTAAAAAAACATGAAAATAAATATGCATTTACACATAAGTGTGAATATGCATGCACTCACCAAGTGTATGTACACACATACATATTAGTGCATATGCGTACTTGGGCCAGAGTCCTCATTATTTGTTAACTTGATATCTGGATGTATTAAATTGAGAGTAATATAAGACAGAAAACATTTCCAAAATATAAAATCTCTTGTTGGCCTTAAAATTCAAAAATTTAGGGCATTATTTGGCACATTACAAGTCGAAGAACTGACAAAAGTTACTTTTTATTAATAATATTTTTAGAAGATTATAATACACATGGTACAAAATTAAATCTCTTTATTATACCTGACCTTGAAGATATTGCCATGGCTTAATGTTATTTAGATTTCACATGGAAGACTTCTTGCATCCTTTTGTTCACTGTGGTCCATTCTCTGTACCTTCTCATTTAGTCACTTAGTTTTGATTCATGAAGGATATATAAAGCTGCTTGAATATGCATAGGAGGCCTCGTACTCAATCTAATGTCCTCTCTTGGCATCTGCAATTCTCTGAATATTTTAAATGAATAATATATCAAACAGATGGCAAAATTCTCTTCACTGAAGCTCACCTGAAGTAGTCCTTGACCTCAAAGTGAGTTTGGTTGACTTGGATCTGCAAAATGTGCTCCCAAAGGAATTCTGAGTACAAGAGTATGATAGAATTAGTCTATTTTTTTTTTCTTCTCCCCAGTGGCACCAGATTAATCACTGAGGTTGATAAATTTAGGCTTTAATCTATCAGATAATTTTAATAAAATCTCACAAATAAACATGAAACATATTGACATGATTGGTTGTACCGAAGTTTCCAAAAGTCTTCAATGACTCTATGGTACTCAGACTATTTGTGATTTTCTAGAATTCTTAAGATACTTACCTTTTATTGTAATTCTTTGATGTATCAATATAAATCATATGTTTGAATATCAAAGAGACTTTAAAGAACTGACATATGACCACTTTCAGGGGGGAAAACAGGAAATAGAAATCTCAATGCTTTGTATCCTAGAATTCTACTGTATGACTATTGTCTTGCTCTGGCAAGAGTTAATAGTGGTGTTCTTGGTAGAAGCAGACACTAGAACTCCACACATCAGAAATCATATATGAAATCATATGAACAGAAATCATATGAACAGAGACCAGAAACATGCCTTATGATGGCACATGCTTCTGTTGCTGCTAAGTCGCTTCAGTCGTGTCCGACTCTGTGCGACCCCATAGACGGCAGCCCACCAGGCCCCGCCGTCCCTGGGATTCTCCAGGCAAGAACACTGGAGTGGGTTGCCATTTCCTCCTCCAATGCAAAGTGATTATTTCAATGAAATCAATAAAGGTATATTTAAAGGTAAAGTGCACAGCTACAAAAACACAAAAATGTTCATATAATTATATCTAGTTGTACATGAGAGCCTTTGTCTTCTAGTCACAAGTAGGACTGTTATTAGCCTAGCCTGTCTATATTTTCTTGTCGTGTTGTGCGTGTTAGTTGCTCAGTTCTGCTCAACTCTATGCAAAGGACTGTAGCATGCCAGGCTCTTCTGTCCAAGAAATCCTCTAGGCAAGAATACTGGAGTGGGTAGCCATTCCTTTCTCCAGGGGATCTTCCCAGTCCAGGGATTGAACCCATGTCTCCTGCATTGCAGGCGGACTCTTTTACGACTAAGACACCAGGGAAGCCCCCATTGTTGTTTACTATTCCATAACAACAGGATTATCTCCATTTCCCTTTTTGAAAACCCATCCTATTGGAAAAAAATGTTTATTTTAAATGGCTATATCTTGTGTAAATTTAAAATAATATTCAATAAAATTTGGTAACTGGATATACCTAGATTTTAAAAAGTTACTATTCTAAGACATGGCCTTTATAGAACCACTAATCATTAAGGACCGAAGTCTTCAAAATAACAGGTTACAAAAGGAAGTTCAAACAATGTCTGAAAACTTGTGGAAGGTTTTATATATCTTTATGATAATGACAGGAAAATTACAAAAAAGAAAGAAAGGAAAAAAGCACAACATGCCAACACCAACAGCCCCAAACTCCTGCCCAACTAATGAACTTGGACTGAACATAGTGTCTCACAATTCCCTGCAAAGAATAGAATTTCCCCTAAGACTGAGCACTTATTGACACATATGTGTGTGTGTGTGTGTGAATAAGGAGAGCAGAAAAAAGGGCTCTGGAGCTATGAAATAATAGGATATAGTTTTACTTGTTAAAGAAGAAAAGATTATACTCAACCCAGAAATTTTTTCTCTAATTACCTTGATTTGGGTATATACATTTTGGGTATTTTCATCTGAGCAGTCATTGGTTCATTTCACAAATTTGTTTTCAATCATTCATGGGTAACTGTTTGTTGAATTTATTGAATTTTTGGAAAGAAAAGTCCAAAGAGGATGAGCAGGTAGCAGTGTCGTAGTTCTACGGATAAAATAGATTTTATAATGTATTCCTGGTGAGATGGCGAACTCTTTATCTCACCAAGTTTGAATGTGACAAACCTTGGTCTTGGATAGATGCCATCATCAGAGTCCTTTTCTACAGACAAACACATTCAGCTCTGGACAGGGGTAGAGTTGTGAGGCACACTGTTTTACTTAACAAAAAATTTTCTCTTGAGATATCTAGGTATAATGTGGAACTAAAAATAGAGGTTTTTTAATTGAAACACTTGAATTTGAATTCTGGCTCAAAATACTTATAAGACATGTGACTTGGGGCAGTTTACATAAATTGAGGATAATAATATCTACATAAGGATTTTGTAATTATTAAATCAAATGAGCGCCATTCTTGGCACTTAGTCATCACTCAACAAATGTTAGCATAACAGCTACTGTGCATGCTCAGTTGCTTCAGCCATGTCCAACTCTGCAACACTATAGACCGTAGCCTGCCAGGTTTCTCTGGCCGTGGGATTCGCCAGGCAAGACTACTGGAATGGGTTGCATGCCCTCCTCCAGGGGATCTTCTCAACCCAGGGAATGTCTCTTATGTTTTCCGCATTGGTAGGCAGGTTCTTTACCAGGAGCACCACCTGGCAAGCCTAAAAGTTATTATACTTTTCTCTTACTGAAGCTCAATATTTATATATCTGTCTCATAATTCTTAAATATATTGGTGCTATATACCTTAAATCCAAACTATTTAAAGGTTTGCTTACATGAGCTTCAAAATGTCTACTTTTTATAGGTATGTGTACTAGTAAACCACTCATTGCTTAAGGCTAAAGTACTTCCAGGCACCTTCTGCCTCATCAAAAATGACTTTTTTATTTTGCAGCATTAAAAGAAATGAATTGTAATCTGATTCTCTTGAGATTAATTGCATTTGTTATAGAATTATTAAACAAACATACACACAGAAGTATAATTTCTGACATTTAACACCCTAGTCAAAACTGAAAGTTAAATTAAATCTTGGAAAAATGTCATTTATTTTTTAAAGGAGAGCATAGGTGATAAAAATAGTCTTTCAATTAATGCTCATGCCCTCAGAGTCATACTTTGGAATTAATATAAATTAGTCCCCAGAAATCTGTTTCAACAGGTCATGTGAGGAAAGAGAAAAATGATATAAATCATATCTTCTGAGAAATAAATAATTTTTCTTCAAGATGAACTTGACCTTCTAGACCAAAAGTGGCGGATCAAGAAACATGGGCTCAAACAGAAATAGGAAATAAAAAAGTTATTCTTAAGCAGGGTGGTCCACTCTTGATGAGATTTGCATAAATCCCAAAGTCCAACAGAGAAAAGTGGGCAGGAAAAAAAAATGAGATTAAAATAATAGAATTCACAAGTCTTAGAGGATTAACAAAGACACAACAGAAGACTGCAAAGCCATTTCTGAATCCTTAAAGGGGAAAACATTCAAAGCTATTCTGAAATCAAAGAAAGCAAAAGTCACTTCTCAAATCCATTCCTAGGACAAAAGGAAATAAAATGTAAGCCCAATTTGTATTGAAATTTGCTTCTAAGAATAAATCAGCTTTAAAAACTACATAAATTCACTTTGGTAGGAAGATACCAGATTATGAGAAATGTACCATTATTCATGAGCCTTTTGTCAGTTCTTTCAAAAAATATTATTTAAGATTCCACCCACTGGATAATTTCACTTTTCTAAAATTGCTGTCTCTAAATTGATATTCTCAGTATATAGTTACAAGGTGATTGAATCTTTTTTGTTTTAAATAACACATCCGGGAGTCATCCAAAATTGCAAGTTTGTTGTTGACTTAAAGGTAGACTAAGACATTAGTCTTAGTCTGTCTCTTTATTGGATGTTCATTTGTTTTCCCCAAGCATAGAGAAATCAAAAGCATTCTCTTCTAAGGATTTTATTTTGCTATGTTTACAGTTTATGTTTGTCTAGAATTTTTATTTTTTCATCATTTTTCTTTAGGCCAGTGGGGACATTTCCAGAATCCAAAATGTCTTACTTTGAAGAGATGTCCATAGAAAACCAGTGTTATTAAGATCTTAATATAAGTTTTTTCCTTAATGCTCATCTTGTCCTTAAGAGTAGGAAACCTATTAAGAGAAGTCAGTATCAGGTGAGTCTGCTACTGAGTGTGGTTCTTACCTACAGCGAACAGTCAAAGGCTAATGTCTAAAGCACGAGAGTAAGTTTAGAAAGTTAACAGACCAAGGCATCAGTATCTTCAAAGTGTTTCCTGGAGAAGGAAATGGCAACCCACTCCAGTATTCTTGCCTGGATAATTCCATGAACAGAGGGGATCTTCCCCACCCAGGCGTCAAACCCTGGTCTCCTGCATTACAGGCAGATTCTTTAGCATCTGAGCCACCAGGGAAATACAGTATACTCAAAGGGACCTGACAATATGTTCTCCTTTCCACTGAGACATCACACGGTGTTAAAGAGTTGAGTTAATAATAACAATTAGGGAGCTAAAGAATGCAGAGAAAGTTCTTGAAGCTATACAACAATTTTTAAGCTTGAGTATATATGAGAATCACCTGGGAATCTTGTTAAACAAGATAATTTCTGGGTTTCCACCTTAGAGACCCTAATTCAAGAGGCCTGAGTTAAGTCTGAGGGTCTACATGTCTAAAAGGACTCCCCAGTAAATCTAAGATGGGGATATTTGGCCATCTGTGTTTTGAGGCACAGAAGTGAAGCTATTGAGGCACAATGACTTTATTTTTTGTTTATGTTACCTGTTGTATGGTCAGGCCATTCCCTGTGGCTTCCGTCTTGCTCTCGGTACATCCCCTGCTCAACCAGTGCCTGCTTCACTGACAGTCCTCTAAATTACAGGGCTTAATTGATTCTTTGTAACTGAGTGCATCTGATGTCAATCCCCTATATAAAAGGGAGCCTCCTTTCCCCACCACCTCTCCCCGCCCAGTAGCAAAGCTGACTGCTGTTCTTCCTGCCATCTGCCACACAGTGGGGTGCAGCTCCAGCACCTTGCTTTGGGTGTGTAAGAGCTCCCTTTTTCATGAACCACTGATACTTCTCTCACTGTCTTTGGGTTCTTTCTTTGGTCTTGGAGCTGGGCAACTATAAGGTTTGCAGGCCTGTGGGGTGTGGCCTAACACCTATTCGTTTTCTTTTTTTTCCTTTCTAGGGGTTGTCTTAACTTGAAGTTCTAAATTTTTTGTTGTACTTTCTCTTTGTACCCTTACAGTTGTTTTTTTCCCCCCTTAATTTGGCTTTGCTGAGATTTTATTAAGGGTTTCGTTTTATAAATCAAGTAACTTAGTGCTGGAATCAGAAACCATAGCCAGCCCCCAGGTGAAATCTGATCATGCCAGTTCACATTTATGTGCTGTCCATGGCTGCTTATGTGCTATAATGAAGAGTTGAGCAGTTACAGCAGAGACCAGCTGTTTGTTACCTGGGAAGCCTAAATATATATTACCTGGCTTTTTACAAAAAACTTTGCCAAACTCTAGTAACCTGGTGAGAGAGGACATCATTGGGCTCATGGAAGAGAATACACTGCCTGAAAAGATGTAAAAATAATCTAATAGAGTCCAGAGGCTAAAACAATCCATGCATTGGACAGGCATTGCCTAGCAGTGTTATGGCAACTGATCCAGTTTTAGGAATGGAACATTATGTACAGAAATCTCAGGATAGAAAACTTTCGTCAGACCAGTTCTTGCCCTAACCACTGCCAAGTGGGTAGCTAGCCATCAGTTGTTGATTTCAGTCTAAAATTCCTTTGTATCATCTTGAGTCTCATAAAAGATACCCTGGTCTGAGGCAGCCAGCACTTACATAGATAAAAATCAAGTTGATAAGGCATTAGAAAGGGATTATGAAAGTTGGCTTAATTAAAGAAACTTCACAGGGATCATAAGTAATCCATGCAAGTTATTAACTTTAGCCAACTGCTCATCCATACTGATTTTGAAAGACTTCTGACCTATAAAGTCCTTAATCTAATTCTGAGTGAATACAGGTCATAAGGGAAAAATATACTTTATAATACATTGACTATAATCAACAATTCTTTGAAGCAGAAACTTCCCCAAGTACAACTAAACATACCCTGCGTTTTCTTACATTTGTACCTCTGGTCCCCCCCCCCTTTTTTTTTTCACTTCAGTCTGTTTTATAAAAACTAATCAAGTGCTACTTTCTCTATAAACTATACTTTAGACCTTATTGGAATTATTTTTTTCTCCTTATTCACTCAGTATATTTTAATATTGCAATAACAGTAGTTATCTGTATTTGGCAATTAGAGTTATGTATTGTCTTGTGTTACTCTCTAGATCATAAGATCCAAGTGCTCACAGTTTGTCTTAGTTTATTCTCTAAATCTCTCAATATACGTGTAATGGTGTCCTGTATGGAATAATCAACATACTAATTGAGCTAATCATAGTTTGCTGTCCTGTCTTTCATAGTTTATTTTTATATTCATTCATATGTAGATATCTAAGAAAATTTTTCACAGGAATATATTTTTCTTGTATACTTATTTAGAATTCAGCAACTTTTCTCATTTTGTTAATTTTTGTTTTCTTATTTTTAAATGCGTATCAGAGACTGAACAAAATTAAGAAACACAAGCTGGAATCAAGATTGCTGGGAGAAATATCAATAACCTCAGATATGCAGATGACACCACCCTTATGGCAGAAAGTGAAGAGGAACTCAAAAGCTTCTTGATGAAGGTGAAAGTGGAGAGTGAAAAAGTTGGCTTAAAGCTCAACATTCAGAAAACAAGATCATGGCATCTGGTCCCATCACTTCATGGGAAATAGATGGGGAAACAGTGATGAAGGTGAAAGTGGAGAGTGAAAAAGTTGGCTTAAAGCTCAACATTCAGAAAACAAGATCATGGCATCTGGTCCCATCACTTCATGGGAAATAGATGGGGAAACAGTGGAAACAGTTTATTTTTCTGGGCTACAAAATCACTGCAGATGGTGACTGCAGCCATGAAGTTAAAAGACGCTTACTCCATGGAAGGAAAGTTATGACCAACCTAGATAACATATTCAAAAGCAGAGACATTACTTTGCCAACAAAGGTCCGTCTAGTCAAGGCTATGGTTTTTCCTGTGGTCATGTATGGATGTGAGAGTTGGACTGTGAAGAAGGCTGAGCGCTGAAGAATTGATGCTTTTGAACTGTGGTGTTGGAGAAGACTCTTGAGAGTCCCTTGGACTGCAAGAAGATCCAACCAGTCCATTCTAAAGGAGATCAGCCCTGGGATTTCTTTGGAAGGAATGATGCTAAAGCTGAAACTCCAGTACTTTGGCCACCTCATGCGAAGAGTTGACTCACTGGAAAAGACTCTGATGCTGGGAGGGATTGTGGGCAGGAAGAGAAGGGGACAACAGAGGATGAGATGGCTGGATGGCATCACTGACTCAATGGACATGAGTCTGAGTGAACACTGGGAGTTGGTGATGAACAGGGAGGCCTGGTGTGCTGCGATTCATGAGGTCGCAACGAGTTGGACATGACTGAGCGACTGATCTGATCCGAACAAAATTAAGAGTGGTTGTTTTGGAAAGAACTGCCTACTGGTTGATTTAGCAATTTGTCAGAGATCTGTTTTATGTTCTGCATGCTTTTCTATATTAGTGTAATTTTTTACCCATTTTGTTTATATAAAATGGATCACTAATTTTTTTAAGTAGAAATGGGGAATCTAGAAAAATAGTTTAGAACTTACACATGAAATTATTTCAGGAGCATGCAGTGACCCACAAGAAACTTCCAACACTGTTAATAGTGGTTCTCCTATGTATAGTCTAGAGTAGATTTTCCTAATTGTGCTTCAAAGGATATTAGTAGTTGTGGCAGATAATGCTTTGGGTAATTATACATAATTAGACATCCTGTTTTAATCTACAGAATTTATGCTCATCACTTCTAGATTAGTTATGTTGTGGAAAGTGTAAGAATGTTGATGTGAAAAGGATAAATAGGAAGTGAATTGTGTTTATCAGGATGTAAAATGTATGCGCCATAAAATTTACTTCTGTCACATCTGCCTAAGATGGTCCCCAAAACAGTGTCCATGCCTAGACACACATACATACCTTATGATTAGTTTCCAGCTGAGATGGTTCCCTCAAAGAGAGAACTAAAAAGCACGAATGTGATACAATGAAGAACTGTCACAAGATGTAAGGAAAATGGGTGAGGAGATCCCACTCGTGGCACCAATAGAGGGGCAGTACCAATTCTTTTTTAGACTCCTCTTCTGTGGCTCAGCTGGTAAAGAATCCACCTGCAATGCGGGAAACCTGGGTTTGATCCCTGGGTCGGGAAGATCCCCTGGAGAAGGGAAAGTCTATCCACTTCAGTCTTCTGGCCTGGAGAATTCCATGGACTGTATAGTCCATGGGGTCTCAAGGAGTCAGACACGACTGAGTAACTTTCACTTCACTTCTGTACACAGGAAAGTCAAATGGGGAGAGGAACACTCTAAATGGCATTTAGAGAAATTAAGTGACTCATCCCTGGAGCAAACTCAAAGTCTAGAGGAGGAGAGCCATTTAGGAAACAATAACAAAGGCAAATAAACCTTAATTAAGATTTTGAAATTCGAACCCAAAATAGCATGTCCTCAGCTTAATAACCTTGGTTATTCCAACAACTTTAGTAATTGCTGGTTAAAGAACATTATACATGTTTTGTTTATTTGTTTTTAATATAGGGTTTCTCAGATGTAATAGGAAATATCTCTTTTTCCAGAGTGGAGGTTTTCACAGAGTGGTCTAGGGAAGCTTAGGGTTCCCTGTGATGTTTTTAGGCAGTCAGTGAGGTCCCTCTTTTTTCAACTACATCCCTCTGAGGTTGAATGTTCTTCATTTACTTCAACCAAAACAACTTGTGCAACTGACTGAATGCAGAGGCAGATAGGAGAATCCAGCTCTCTTCCATTAAATGAGACATTGAAGAGATTTGAAAATAACATAAAACATATCATGTTTCTTATTCTTCTTTATTTAATAAAGGTTGTTATTTATGTTATTTTAGAAAAGGCAGAGGAACCAGAGATCAAATTGCCAACATCCGCCGGATTATTGAAAAAGCAAGAGAGTTCCTGAAAAACATCTATTTCTATTTTATTGACTATGCTAAAGCCTTTAACTGTGTGGATCACCACAAACTGTGGAAAATTCTTAAAGAGATGGGGATACCAGACCACCTGACCTGCCTCTTGAGAAATCTGTATGCAGGTCAGGAAGCAACAGTTAGAACTGGACATGGAACAACAGACTGGTTCCACATAGGCAAAAGAATACATCAAGGCTGTATGTTATCACCCTGCTTATTTAACTTATATGCAGAGTACATCATGAGAAATGCTGGGCTGGATGAAGCACAAGCTGAAATCAAGATTGCAGGGAGAAATATCAATAACCTCAGATATGCAGATGACACCACCCTTATGGCAGAAAGTGAAGAGGAATTAAAAAGCCTCTTGATGAAAGTGAAAGTGGAGAGTGAAAAAGTTGGCTTAAAACTCAACATTCAGAAAACGAAGATCATGGCATCTGGTCCCATCACTTCATGGGAAATAAATGGGGAAACAATGGAAATAGTGAGAGACTTTGTTTTTGGGCTCCAAAATCACATGAAGATAAAGACTGCAGCCATGAAATTAAAAGACGCTTGCTCCTTGGAAGAGAAGTTATGACCAAACTAGATAACATATTCAAAAGTAGAGACATTACTTTGCCAACAAAGGTCCATCTTGTCAAGGCTGTGGTTTTTCCTGTAGTCATGTATGGATGTGAGCGTTGGACTGCGAAGAAAGCTGAGCACCAAAGAATTGATGCTTTTGAACTGTGGTGTTGGAGAAGACTCTTGAGAGTCCCTTGGACTGCAAGGAGAGCCAACCAGTCCATCCTAAGGAAATCAATCCTGAATGTTCATTGAAAGGACTGATGTTGAAGCTGAAACTCCAATACTTTGGCCACCTGATATGAAGAACTGACTCATTTGAAAAGACCCCAGTGCTGGGAAAGATTGAAGGTGGGAGGAGAAAGGGATGACAGAGGATGAGATGGTTGGATGGCATTACTGACTCAATGGACATGAGTTTAAGCAAGCTCTGGGAGTTGGTGATGGACAGGGAGGCCTGGCGTGCTGCAGTCCATAGGGTCTCAAAGAGTCAGACACGACTGAGCAACTGAACTGAACTGTTATTTATGTTAACATGTAATGGATTTATTATTTTAAATGAATTATTTAATTAAAAACTTTAAATCTCTATTTTACTTTTAATACATTAAATATTAACAGGTAAAACCCACATCAACCAAACCTCATTAGAGTCCTCATTTATTTTTAAGAATGTAGAATTTTCATGAGACCAAAAAAATAAAAAACCTCAATCCCAGAGGGAAGTCTGGTATGGTGTGTTTCCAACATTATTTAAACAATAACAAGCAATCACACTTTTGCATGAACTAATAGTTCCAAAAGAATGTCATCACTGTGCAGGGATCATTGAATAATAAGAGTACACAATTGCCATGTTTTATTCATCTTTTTTCTTCTCTGGATAATTTCAAGTACTTTGAGTGCACAGACTCTTCTGCTTGATCAAGCTTGCTGCTGATGCTTTCTGTTCTACCTTTCCCCCTCCCTTTATTTCATTGTATTCTTTAACTCCAGAATTTGTTTCATTCTTTTTTTTTATGATTTCTGTTGAAGCAGTCACCTTGTCTAGTCTTTGCTGAGTGGCTTTGGGAGAAAAATAGTTTCACCAGTCAGTATGGCTAAGAAGAGTTCTGATGCTCTCTATGGAGTCACCCACTCTACATCTACTGTTCCTCTTGGGAGCAAATTACTGGATTGTATGTATATACTCATGCACACACATGTTCAGTCACATCCAACTCTTGAGACTCCATGGACTGTTTTCAGCTAGACCCCTCTGTCCATGGAATTCTCCAGGTGAGAATGCTGGAGTGGGTTGCTATTTCTTCCTCCAGGGGATCTTCCTGACCCAGGGACTGAACCCAGGTCTCTTGTGTCTTCTGCATGGGCCGGCAGATTCTTTACCCCTGTGCCACCTGGGAAACCCTACTAAGGTTGTGTGCACTGCTCAATTCTCTAAAGCCAGGCCAGGTGCGGAAAACCTCATGTTTCCCCTGGTGGGGCGGGGGTGGTGCCCTGATTGTGCCTTCTTCCCTACCTGCAGTCGGGTTGACTTTCTGCATATGCTCACAAGCCATCTGCAAAAACTGGCATTCACAACTCACCAGAGTGTTCTCAGAGGGCCAGTGATGGGTTGGGGAGGAATATTAGGGTAAGTGAGGCACACAGAGCTTTGGGGCACCCATGGGCCAGTCGGGGGGACCTGTGGCCAGGTGTCCCAAGTGGCTTATGGGGCATCTTCCTCATAGGATTCACGATCCTCTTAGCTTCTCTCAATGTCTCAGTGGTGGTGATTACTCAAGTATTCTGGCTTGGGTAAGAAAGAAGCAAACCTCATGGGCAGTGTCTCACATGACCACGGGAGCAAGGCACTCACTATACTCTTACTTCCCCACAAGGAGAAACTGTTGGTGGCTGAGGAGGTATTTCTCTTGGCACTGAGATGTGCCCCTTTGGGGGAGAGGTGATATGGGTAAAATGAAACTGTTCTTACTTTTTTCAATGGACTTATTTTCAGATTTCTGTTTGCTCCAATGTTGTGCTGAGACTTCTCCACTGAATTCCTGGATTCCTACAAAGGTAGGTGTGGTGGTTAAATTCAATGTTCTATTTGAGGATGACAGTTATAGAGAGAGAGAGAAAGAAAGAAAGAAAAAAAATATCTTGCTGATGTCAGTCCTTGGGATTTATATTTTGGATAAGCATTCTCAGTTGCTGGTTAGGATAAAGAAAATTTGGGATATTTGTAGCTCCCTGTGGGAGGCAATATCCAGAGAATATTATGAGTAATTTTTCAAATATCCAGAGAATGTTCTGGATAATTTCTCAAATTGGTGCTAGAACATATAGAGACAGTGAACAAACTGGATTGAATAGAAGGGTCAGGTTTGTAATAGGGTTTAGTGGATCAGATTGAATTAAGCAAGTAGAGATTTTATGGATATTTGTTTAAAAAATGGTGGGAAATGAGTGGAAGAGTCTGAAAGATTTGATTAAAAAGATTGTTCAGATGAGTTTCAGCTGGTTCATGCTCGTTTATAAATGGACATTGGACAAAAGTATCATTGGCATGAAAACATCCTTAAAATTGAAAGGGAATTGTAAATGGAGATTGTGAAAATCCATAAGTCCTGGCATTTTAAAGGTCCACCTCTTCTGTAGTTGGCTCATTACTCCTTTCCTTATGATAGGCTAATGGAATTGTTGTTTGCTTTTTCTGTGTTATGATGTGTACTGTTATGATAATAAGAGTGTGTCTAAGGAGAGGAGAAACCAGAAGGACACTGGTCATAGTAGTGGTATGGGTTGGACGGCAAAGAGAAGATGGTTACTGCAAAGTGGAGGAGGGCAGATGGGTGAAAGTTTTACGTTTTGCAGAGCCTCACTTCCTGTATGATAGGTTTGAAATACTGCTTTTAGTTCTTCTCTCTCCCAACTGCAGACAGGTGACTGGGACAGCACGTGTTCACTAAGTTGCTGCAAATAGACCCTATCTGTTCTCAGCTCATCACTGTGATGGCCTTAGAGAAAAGTGCCACTAGGGTGTATGAGAGCACATGTCCTCACAGAACACATCCTGTATATCACATTAGTCCAAGGGCAGATCCAGAAGAACACCGACTTTATGCAAAGGCAGCCTGAGTATTGAAACATGTTGTTTTTAAAACGCTGTGTGACTTTTGCTGTCAATGAGCAAGGCTAAATGATATACAGCTCACAGATTGTTCCTCTTTCTTTGTGATGAAAAGGACTGCAAAATAAGATTTTAAGTATTTACAATCACCTAATAAAATGCTTCATGAGTATTTATGAGGTACTTCTTTAACTGGATAAATTGTAATATTAATCAAAATCAAGACTACTACTTGGAGTTCTTCCAAGAACCCAGGTCTTAGACAAAGCTCTTCGGGTATTTCTCAATTCATTAATTCTCAGTTGTTTACCTCATTCTTTCTGCATGTACAAGAATGCTGCTATTTGACAGGAAGTCAAACAATTCCAATATGAATTGTTGTTTGCTGGTTTATTAGCTAAATCACGATGACTTAGGATATTGTTAATATTAAATAAAATTCTTCTAAGTGAATATGCATGAATGCAATTTTATTATGTTATGATTTCCTCTCTGTTCTGTGATTGAGACCCTGTGGGAGGCAAATTCATACATCAAAGTTAATTCTTTGTGCATCCTCTTTTCTCACCCTCTGCCCCTTTCTCAGTGAGGTAGGGGTTGAGGCATAGTGTTCTATGGAATTGAGACAGACCAAGGTCGAATTTAATGGTTTATGGACTACTGACACAAAGGCATCTTTATTTTGAAATCATCTGTATTAATTCCTGAAAGAATATCAGTAATGATTTCAGTTGCTTTAATTTTTTGAAGCCCAGTCTGATAACCTGTAGAATGAGTCAATACTGCACAGGTGGTTTGTTTGGTTTTAACCCTAGGAGGTCTGTTTCAGCAAAGTTGGTTTTGAGACTAATGGAATCTCAGACAATATTTATAATTGACACTCCATGTTTTTATCCTGCTCCAAAAGCTCTGTTAAAGCTCCCAACGTAGAGAAAAAAAGTAAAAAAGACAGTTAAACAATATGACCTGCCATGATAAGAATTCTATTCTACAAAGGCTAGTGAAAATTCTATTCTAAAAAAAGGCTAGTGGAACTTTACCTGAGTCCTTTTCTCCTTGAAAACAGGAACAACAGTCAAGAAATCTCCCCCAACCATTTTTGTGTTTCTGAAAATTGTTTATTGCAGAGATCCATTCTTACTCATATCACTTACACAAGAAGTTATCTTCAAATTTCATGTATCTGTAACAAGGCTGCTTGTTAGACTCTTTAAATTCCCATCCTTGGTCTCATAAATGATTAGCTGAATGTGTCCCCCCACTTAAATGATCTCTGATCAATTGTGTAGTCAAGCAACACCCTCATCACTCCCTCACATCCAGTTCTTTCTAGCCTCCTTGTATTAAAAGAGTATTCAGCATTTGCTTTAATCAATTATGATAAGACCTGCAGATGTGTTCTAACTTACCGTAGGTAAAAGAAGTTTTGTATACTTATACCTCCTTGGAGACAGGGAACAAGAAGCATGATATACCATGCAGGGCCATATAGAGAAGCCCCAGGGTCAATCAGGAAGCAGAGGGAGTGAGTGGACAAGGGACTATATAGTGACTTCTTCAAGAAGAAATAGGTGAGGTAGGTAAATAGGCTTAGGGTTGGCTAGTTAGAATAATTTTGGCATGCTCTGTGGGCTGTTTTAAGTTGTCTGATACTTGGCCCTGGCAAGAATTTTCCAGAGTGTAAGTCTTAATGAGAGGAGTCCAGTAAAGGAGGTGTTGGGGCAGGGGTGTGTTGATCTATGCCAAATAGACTGCCAGCTATTTCTCCAGCTAAGATGGATTTATTGGGGATCAGCAGAGAGTTACTGTTTGTGTCTGCAACCGTGATGAGAAAAAGATGGGATGTGATCATTGGTCTACCTAAGAGCAAGTGGGTTCACCAAACCCTTCTTTAAGGAATTAAAGGCTATATCATTCAGTTCTACCCATGGAATTGGGTTGTGGTTTTTATTGATGAGTAAAACCTGCAGAGGTTTGGCTGTGAGAAACTTGGAATCCAGTTTTGGCAATAACCAATTAACCCAAGAAAACCCCACAGTTGGTGCTTAGTTTTGGATTTGGGGAAACTTAGGACACCATGAAGTTTATCTGGATCTAGAATTAGCCCTTGTTCTGGTATGAGGTGTTCTAAACATTGAATTTGGATTTGGGCAAACTGAATCTTTTCTTTGGTAACCTTTATGTCCCTTTAAGGCTAAAAGCTTTAGAAAGTGGATACTGTCTTCCTCTGAGGAGGCTTGAGAAGGAGAGCAAAGAAGCAAATTATCCCCCTATTGCAGCGAAGTAGAACCTCTGGGGAACTTTATATTATCCAGATCAGCCTTCAGGATTTGCGGGAAAGAAGGACTCTGAGTAAAAGCCTGAGGCATGACTAGCCAGGTGAATTACTTTTCTTCCCTAGTGAAAGCTAAAAAGATACTGAGTAGCTTCATCAACTGAAATACTAAAGAATGCACTGTGTAAACCAGTTACAGTAAAGAACTTACTTTTGGTGGGAATGGACGGTAGGAACTGGTGAGGGTGAGGAACATCAGGGCGTCAACGGATAACGATGTTGTTTATTGTCCAGAGCTTGACGGGCCTCCATCCTTTGCCCTGAGGCTTTCCCACTGGTAAATAGGAATGTTACAGAGACTGGTGCAAGGATGACAGGGCCTTGAGTCTTGTAATCAATTACGGGCTTTGCCCGTTGAAGGGCTTCTTAAAGGGTATTGATTAATTGGGGGAAGAGGCTTTGATGGTTTATTTGAATCTGATGGGAAGTATGCTGTGAATTTTGCCAATATCAGTTGGAGATTTTGCCTATAAGGAATGTGATAGCTGATTCAAAAGGGAGGCATGAGAGTTTTTTAAGAATCAGTTTCATCTGTCAGAGATGAAACAAATGAAAGATGTCAAAAGGATATTTCGTTCACCTGGCTGGTTACTTTGACTACTATCCAATTCCAGAGTTATTTTCACCTTTTATAATTCTTTAAGTTTCAGCCTAATTGGTAGGAGGATCAAATCTAAGGAGAGAATGGTGTGCACCTCCCAAAGGGCCTAGAAAGGGGATAGGTTCAGAGATAGGAATCTCTCGAGGTCCATTAGAGATCCGCACTACTTGAGTTATCTTAACACTCTGATGCAAGGGCTTCTTTGTAGAAGTGGGGTCAGGCACTGAAAGTATGGCTCCAGGCCCATTAGGACTGGGAGAGTTTCATTCCCTCTATGGAGAAATGTTTTTCAAAGCTGATTAAGGGGGAGGGTTGGGAAGAGCCCCTGTCATTCCTTGGGTACATGCTCAGTCATTCAGTCATATCTGACTCTTTGTGATCCCCTGGGACTTGACCCCATGGACCCTGTCTGTAGGATTTCCTAGGTAAGAATACTGGAGTGGGTTGCCATTCTTTTCTCCAGGGGATCTTCCCAACCCAAGTACTGAACTTGGATCTCCTGCACTGCAGGCAGATTATTTACCGTCTGAGCCACCAGGGAAGCCTGTCATTCCTTGGAGCTCTGTCAGTTGAGGATTGGGAGGATATTAGAAAAGCTGGTTAGAGGGCTGAGGCACCTGAGGCACTTGAATTTGTAACAATTTCATTTCCAATGTCTTGGCTCTTTGCAATAATAGCAGAGACTAGGAGCATTTTGGTTTCATTTTGGAGCCTTTGTTCACTGGAGTTGAAGTACAAGGTAAATAATTTTAGCCATCTTCCTTTGAGATGGTGCATCAAAAGGGTAAGAAGGTTGGTTTGCCAGATTAACTAACTGCAGTGGACATGGTTTCCCATTCCATCCCGGTCCTTTTTACTAAAAGAGAAAGGTCTCAGTTCAGCCCATTAATAAGCATAGAGTTAAAAGCTACCTGGATGGAATGAAAATCTGAGGAAGGATCAGAATTTACTTTAAAAACTTTCTGAAGTCAATTGTCCTAGTCATGAACAAGCTTATTGGATTTTTGTGTACAAGCCTGAATTTTGTTGCAATCAATAGGCTTTGGAAAAGCCTTAGGATTGATTGATGAGGTCACCTAGTGATTGTTGGACCCTGATTGTGAGTTACTGGGCTGGTCCTCTGCTTGTAAGTAATTCTAGGATCCAAAGGAACTGGGTTCTCACCAGTTTACAAAGAACTGCCCCAATTCCAAAGGAATGGACTGAGGGTTGAAAAACTAGCAGTTTGAGTGAAACAGTTCCTGTTGCTAATGAAATGGTCTGAGAGGTTCTCAGCCAGCTTTGGTCAAAACCCTCCAATCTCAAAAGCTAGACTGATGTGCCAAATGAGTACTTGGGTATAGAACAGAGCCTTAGCCAGAAAGAACAAAAGACCCAAAATAAAGCAGAGAACTCCACGTGTAAAGAGGGTTTAAGCTCGGATCAAGGAGAGACATACCTTCAAATTCCATGGTTGATGAGAAAAGCAGCAAGCACAGTGGCTCAATTATGGGTGCCATACTTGTTTACTCATCAACCCAGAGCCCCTGAGTATCTTCTCTGCTCTATTGATACCTTGGTTGGTTTGTATATCAAAGACATTCACTCTCTAGAAGGCAAATTGTTTACTATCTCTAGGAATTGGCTAGCCCTAATAAGACAGTTTTCTGTGAGTATGGTTTCAGTGTGTTTGCCCTCTGATGCCCTCTTGCAACACCTACCGTCTTACTTGGGTTTCTCCTACCTTGGGCGTGGGGTATCTCTTCGCGGCTGCTCCAGCAAAGCACAGCCATTGCTCCTTACCTTGGACGAGGGGTATCTCCTCACCGCCGCCCTTCCTGACCTTCAACGTGGGATAGCTCCTCTAGGCCCTCCTGCGCCCGTGCAGCCACGGCTCCTTGGATGTGGGGTTGGTCCTCCTGGCCACTGCCCCTGGCCTCAGGCGTGGGGTTGCTCCTCCCGGCCGCCGCCCTTGGCCTAATGTTCCTGACTAAATGTGAATCTTCTTATGGGGAAGCCCTGCTTTTAAGTTGTCTTATAAAGATCACAGACTGTGTTCTTCCCTTTCCTCTCTCTCCATAATTTCATGCAGCTGGGAAGTTATTCTAAACTTAGAGGTCAGACCTGAGGAAAAAGGAATAACAACTGAGACCACAAAAGCCCTCTACTCGTGTGCCTCAGAGCTTCTTCCAGCCAAATTATAGAGCCCACACTGAGACAATAGCCAGAATAGCTCTTTCTGGTCAAGCCCTGTTCCCTTGAGGAAAGGATAACAAGAGCTACAGATAGCAAGCATGTTCACCAAAGTCCATATGCACTAATGGTGAATTTGTCCATTTAAAGGTTTCATCAGTGGATTCCTCCAAAACAACATAAAGTCTCCATTCTGCAATTGCAGGACCTAGTATTTCCTGAGTAGACACCCTAGCTGTTGCCTGGCCAACTTCCAGTTTGGAGTTTATGACATTAGAAGTGGTTATTCCCAATCTCCTGAGAAGAGAATGAAAAAATTTGAAGTAAAGTCTTCCTAGAACCATGAGACTGGTGACTTCATAGGGTAAACTAGTATTTCCAAAATTCTGAAAGAGATGGGAATACCAGACCACCTGATCTGCCTCTTGAGAAATTTGTATGCAGGTCAGGAAGCAACAGTTAGAACTGGACATGGAACACACTGGTTCCAAACAGGGAAAGGAGTTCGTCAAGGCTGTATATTGTCACCCTGTTTATTTAACTTATATGCAGAGTACCTCAT
>NW_011495034.1:15935447-15939295 GCF_000754665.1 Bison bison bison | reverse complement strand
CATAAAATTAAAAGACACTTACTCCTTGGAAGGAAAGTTATGACCAACCTAGATAGCATATTCAAAAGCAGAGACATTACTTTGCCAACAAAGGTCCGTCTAGTCAAGGCTATAGTTTTTCCTGTGGTCATGTATGGATGTGAGAGTTGGACTGTGAAGAAGGCTGAGTGCCGAAGAATTGATGCTTTGAACTGTGGTGTTGAAGAAGACTCTTGAGAGTCCCTTGGACTGCAAGGAGATCCAACCAGTCCATTCTGAAGGAGATCAGCCCTGGGATTTCTTTGGAAGGAATGATGCTAAAGCTGAAACTCCAGTACTTTGGCCACCTCATATGAAGAGTTGACTCATTGGAAAAGACTCTGATGCTGGGAGGGATTGGGGGCAGGAGGAGAAGGGGACGACAGAGGATGAGATTGGCTGGATGGCATCACTGACTTGATGGATGTGAGTCTGAGTGAACTCAGGGAGTTGGCAATGGACAGGGAGGCCTGGCGTGCTGCGATTCATGGGGTCGCAAAGAGTTGGACACGACTGAGCAACTGATCTGATCTGAATAAGCTAGTCTCTGCAAGATCAGTGAGTCCTCAAGATATCAAAGCATCAAAAATATTAAGCAGAAAGATATGATTCATAAAATTGTTTATTCCTTCTTATAAAAGAAAAACCCCTTTTCTGTCTGACCTTTGAAATTTTTGCAGATATTATGACCAGAGCATTCTCCCCATTGCTACAATCCCTCTTTCCTTATTGGGAAACACTTTGTGAATAAAATCTTTCCTTACTTGTGTCTGAAGGTTTTTATCTGATGCCAGAAAGACTAACCATTGGGTTTGTCTTAGTCATTTTTCAGCAAGGTTGGGGTGGTGATGGTGGATTGAAGAAGATGGACCAAATGCGAGCATATAGGGAGCTGAGCCTGTTCCCTTCTTTTTTGCCCTAGGGAAGAGATCTTTTATTTCAAACAGTTTTACCATAGTCCGTGTATGAGTCTCCTACTTCCTATTGCTATTGTCTCTTATTGTGTAATAAATTACCACAAACTTAGTGGCTTAACACAAAAAAAAATTCATTGTCATACAATTATGAAATCAGAAGTTCCAAGTTAGCCTCACTGAGCAGCAGTCAAGGCATCAGCAGGACTGGCTCCTTCTGGATTCTCTAGGGAGACTATTTCTTAACATTTTCCAATTTCTAGAGACTGCTTGCTGTCCTTGGCTTGCAGCCACCTTCCATCTTCAAAGTCAACAATTAGCCAGTTGTGTATTTCCTGTAACGTATCACTTTGACTCTGACTCTTCTGTCTCTTATGCACTCAGAAAGGACCTTGTGATTAGATGAGGCTCATCAAGATAATCTAGGATAATCTTTCCTTTCCTAATGTTTTGACTTGTTCTGTAGATTCTTTTGCATTTCCCACCCCCTCCCCTGTTGTAGTTGTCAATTTTATTGGCACTATGAAATCTAAGCTTTTTATTTCCTCAGTAACATTTTTTATTGTTGTTATAAACTTCTGCCTCTATGCTGGGCTTTTGTAGTGCTGTGGAGTTTTCCAGTTTTTTTTTTTTTCCTTTTTGATTTCTTCTTCCTTTTTTTCCCCCTTTTTTTATAATTTTAATTTTTAAAACCTATTATATTTTTTATACATTTATTCCTCTGTATGCCTTTCCTAATGTTCTTTTCCCCTTGCAGTTAATCTTTAATATATATAAATCTCATCCATCTACATCTATTTAACTTTGCATATCTATTATTTCTTTCTTTTCTTTCTTTCCTTTCCTCTCAACATGCTTGTTAGTTTTGTTTTCATTGCTTTATTCCCCATTTGGCAATTTGCTTTAGTTTTCTCCAGTTTGTGATTTAGTTAGTTTTGTTCTTAACTGGTAAATATCATTGTGATTTCTTTTATTTACCAGGTCAGTCTACTGTAACTTTTTGTTGGACTGTTTTGATTTTGCCCATGGGTGTATATGTATATGTGTGTATTCCATTATTTTAACTATTATTTGCTTGATTTTGTAACTGCCATTTGCGGTTCATCTTTGGATTCTCATTTTTGGATATTTGTTTTAATCTCACCTAATGCCATAACAATTCCACTTATGGAATCTTTGTTCCTGACCAGAGATCAGCCCTGAGCCTTTGGAGTGGGAGCACTGACTTCAAGACCCTAGACTACCATAGAACTAACCCTATGGAGAATCAAACAGTGAGAACTTACACCAAGGAAACCACTTGAATACAAGATCTGGCATCAACCAACCATCAGTACCATCCTGTGCAAGATGCCTCATCTAAACAACAAATAAAACAAAAATACAATCCTAGTCATCAGCAGACAGGACTACCACCTCACTCAGCCTTGCCCTGGAGAAAGCAATGCAACCCACTCCAGTACTCTTGCCTGGAAAATCCCATGGATGGAGGAGCCTCGTAGGCTGCAGTCCATGGGGTTGCTGAGAGTCAGACACGACTGAGCAACTTCACTTTCACTTTTCACTTTTCTGCATTGGAGAAGGAAATGGCAACCCACTCCAGTGTTCTTGCCTGGAGAATCTCAGGGACAGGGGAGCCTGGTGGGCTGCCATCTATGGGGTCTCACAGATTCGGACACGACTGAAGTGACTTAGCAGCAGCAGCAACAGCAGCCTTGCCCATCAGAGGAAAAACAAACAAACAAACAAACAAAAATTCAGCACAAATTCCACCCTATAGGAAGCTTACACAAATTACTGGACCAACCTTAGGAGGGCAGAAACCAAAAGGAAGAAAGAAATCAACCATGAAGCCTGAGCAAAGGAGACCTCAAACACAATAAGTTAAAAAAAAATAATGAAAAGGCAGAGAAATACTACACAAAGAAGGAAGAAACTAGAAACACAAAAGTCCAAATAAATGAAGAGGAAATAAGCAAACTACCTGAAAAAGAATTCAGAATAATGTTAGTGAAGATGATCAAAAACCTTGAAAACAAATGGAGAAAATACAAGAATCAATTAACGAAGACCTAGAAGAATTAAAGAATAACCTTACAGAGACAAACAACACAATTACTGAAATTAAAAATACTCTGAAAGGAATCAATAGCAGAATATCTAAAGCAGAAGAATGAATCAGTGAGCTGGAAGAGAAAATGGTGGAAATAAGTTCTGAAGAGCAGAATAAAGTAAAAAGAGAGAAAAGAACTGAGGATAGTCCCAGAGACCTCTGGGACAATATCAAACACACCAATATTCAAATTATAGGGGTTCCAGAAGAAGAAGAGAAAAAGAAAGGATATGAGAAAAATTTTGAAGAGATTATAGTTTAAAATTTCCCCAGCATGCAAAAGGAAATAGTCAATCAAGTCCAAGAGGCACAGAGGATATCCTGTATCCCATACAGGATAAACCAAAGGAGAAACACACCAAGGCACATACTAATCAAACTAACAAAGACTAAACACAAAGAAAGAATATTAAAAGCAACAAGGGAGAAGTAACAAGTAACATACAAGGGAAACCCCATATGCTTAACAGCTGATCTTTCAGCAGAAACTCTGCAGGCCAGAAGGGGATGGCAGGGTATATTTAAAGTACTAAAAGGGAAAAATCTACAACCAATATTATTGTACCTGGAAAGGTTCTCATTCAAAATTGATGGAGAAATCAAAAGCTTTTCAGACAAGCCAAAGTTAAGAGAATTCAGTACTACCAAACCAGCTGTGAAGAAAGCTGAGCGCCGAAAAATTGATGCTTTTGAACTGTGGTGTTGGAGAAGACTCTTCAGAGTCCCATGGACTGCAAGGAGATCCAACCAGTCCATTCTTAAGGAGATCAGTCCTGGGTGTTCTTTGGAAGGACTGATGCTAA
>NW_011495034.1:15930483-15935347 GCF_000754665.1 Bison bison bison | reverse complement strand
ATGCTAAAGCTGAAACTCCAATACTTTGGCCACCTCATGCAAAGAGTTCACTCACTGGAAAAGACTCTGATGCTGGGAGGGATTGTGGGCAGGAGGAGAAGGGGACGGCAGAGGATGAGATGGCTGGATGGCATCATGGACTCAATGGATATGAGTTTGGGTGAACTCTGGGAGTTGGTGATGGACAGGGAGGCCTGGCGTGCTGCAATTCATGGGGTCTCAAAGAGTCGGACACGACTGAGTGACTGAACTGAACTGAATTGAAACCAGGTTTACAACAAATGTTAAAGGGACTTATATAGTCAAGAAGTACAAGAGAATAAAAAAAAACCTATAAAATCAACTGAAAACAATTAAGAAAATGGCAATGCTGCTACTGCTGCTGCTAAGTCGCTTCAGTCATGTCCAACTCTGTGCGACCCCATAGACAGCAGCCCACCAGGCTCCCCCATCCCTGGGATTCTCCAGGCAAGAACACTGGAGTGGGTTGCCATTTCCTTCTCCAATGCAGGAAAGTGAAAAGTGAAAGTGAAGTCGCTCAGTTGTGTCTGACTCTTAGCGACCCCATGGACTGCAGCCTACGAGGCTCCTCCATCCATGGGATTTTCCAGGCAAGAGTTCTGGAGTGGGGTGCCGTTGCCTTCTCCAAAGAAAATGGCAGTAGGAACATATATATCAATAATTACTTTAAATGTAAATAGACTAAATGCTCCAACCAGAAGACACAGACTAGCTGAATGTATACAAAACAGGACCCATATATATGCTGTCTACAAGAAATCCACTTCAGACCTACAGACACATATACACTGAAGCCTAGAGGATGCAAAAATATATTCCATGTAAATGGTAAGCAAAAGAAAGCTGGAGTAGCAATCCTCATATCAGACAAAATAGACCTTAAAATAAACAAGATTACAAGAGATAAGGAAGAACACTACATAATGATCAAGGGGTCAGTCCAAGAGGAACACATAACAATTGTAAATATATATGCACCCAACATAGGAGCACCTCAATACATAAGACACTAACAGACATAAAAGGAGAAATTGACAATAACACAATAATAGTAGAAGGCTTTAACACCCCATTCACACCAATGGGCAGATCATCAAAACAGAAAATTAATAAGGACACGCAAGTCTTAAGCGATACATTAGATGAAATGGATCTCGTTGATAACTTCACGACATTCCATCCAAATGCAGAAGAATACACCTTCTTCTCAGTGCACATGGAATGTTCTCCAGGATAGATGACATCTTGGGTTACAAATGAAACCTCAGTAATTTTAAGAAAATTGAAATCATATCAGTAATCTTCTCTGACCACAACACTATGAGACTAGATATCAATTCCAAAAAAAAAAAAAACAAAAAACCTGTAAGAAACACCAACACATGGAGATTAAACAACACATTTCTAAATAACCAACAGGTTACTGAAGAAATCAAAATGGAAATCAAAGTATTTCTAGAAACAAAGGACAATGAAAACACAACAACTCAAAACCTATGGGATGTAGCAAAAGCAGTTTTAAGAGGGAAGTTTATAGCAATATAATCCTACCTAAAGAAACAAGAAAAACATTGAATAGACATCCTAACTTTACACCTAAAACAACTGGGAAAAAAAGAACAACAACAAAAACAAAAACCCCCAAAATTAGTAGAAGGAAAGAAAGAATAAAGATTCAAGCAGACATGAATGAAAAAAGAAATGAAAGAAACAATAGTAAAGATTAATAAAACTAAAAGCTGGTTCTTTGGGAAGATAAACAAAACTGACAAACCTTTAGCCAGACTCATCAAGAAAAAAAGGCAGAAGAAACAAATCAATAAAATTAGAAATGAAAAAGAAGAGGTCAGAACACACAATGCAGAAATACAAAAGATTGTAAGAGACCATTATGAACAACTATATGGCAAAGAAATGGATAACCTGGAAGAAATGGACAGATTCTTAGAGAAGTTCAATCTTCCAAGGCTGAACCAGGGAGAAATAGGAATTATGAACAACCCAATTACAAGCACTGAAATTGAAGCTATGATCAAAAATCTCCCCAAAAACAAAACCCCAGGACCAGATGGCTTCACAGGAGAATTCTGTCAAACATTTAGGGAAGAGCTAATGCCTATACTTCTTAAACTCTTTCAAAAAAATTGGAGAGGAAGGAACACTTCCAAACTCATTCTATGAGGCCACCATCACCATGATACCAAAACCAGACAAAGACAACCCCAAAAAAGAAAACTACAGGCCAATATTACTGATGAGCATAGAGGCAAAAATCCTCAACAGAATTTTAGCAAACAGTGTTCAGCAACATATCAAAAAACTATATACCATAATCAAGCTGGGTTTATTCCAGGAATGCAAGGATTCTTCAATATATGCAAATCAATCAGTGTGATACAGCCTATTAACAAATTAAAAGATAAAAACATATGATTATCTCAATAGGTGCAGAAAAAGCCTTTGACATAATTCAGCACCCATTTATGATGAAAACTGTTCAAAAAATGGGCATAGAAGGAACCTACCTCATCATAATAAAGGCCATATATGATAAGCCTACAACAAACATTATTCTCAATGGTGAAAAACTGAAAGCATTCCCCCTAAGATCAGGAACAAGGCAAGGGTGTCCACTTTCACCACTATTATTCAACATAGTTCTGGAAGTCCTAGCTACAGCAATCAGAGAAGAAAAAGAAATAAAGGGAATCCAGATTGGAAAAGAAGTAAAGCTCTAACTGTTTTCAGATGATGTGATACTGTACATAGAAAACCCTAAAGACACTATCAGAAAATTACTAGAACTAATCAGTGAATTTAGCAAAGTTGCAGTATACAAAATCAATACACACAAATAACTTGCATTTCTATATACTAACAATGAAAAATCAGAGGAGAAATTAAGGAATCAATCCCATTCACCATTGCAACAAAAAGAATTAAATATCAAGGAATAAACCTACCCAAGGAGACAAAAGAAGTGTACACAGAAAATTATAAGACACTAATGAAAGAAATCAAAGATGACATAAATGGAGAAATATTCCATGTTTCTGGGTAGGAAGAATTAATATTTGGAAAATGTCTATACTACCAAATGCAATCTACAGATTCAATGTGATTACCAATGGCATTTTTCACAGAACTAGAAAAAACATTCACAAGTCATATGGAAACATAAAAAACCCTGCATAGACAAAGAGTCTTGAGAAAGAAGCATGGAGCTGGAGAAATCAACCCTCCTGACTTCAGATTATACTACAAAGCTACAGTCATCAAGACATTATGGTACTGGGACAAAAACAGAAATATAGACCAATGGAACAAGATAGAAATCCCAGAAATAAATCCATGCACCTATGGGTATCTTATTTTTAACAAAGGAGGCAAGAATATACAATGCGTTAAAGACAGCCTCTTCAATAAGTGGTGCTGGGAAAACTGGACAGCTACATGTAAAAGAGTGAAATTAGAACACTTCCTAACACCATACAGAAAGATAAACTCAAAATGCATTCAAGTCCTAAATGTAAGACCAGAAACTATAAAACTCTGAGGAAAAACATAGGCAGAACACTCGATGACATAAAGCAAGATCTTTTATGACCCACCTCCTAGAGTAACAGAAATAAAAACTAAAGTAAACAAGTGGGACCTGATTAAACTTGAAAGCTTTTGCACAGCAAAGGAAACTATAAGCAAGGTGAAAAGACAATCCTCAGAATGGGAGAAAACAATAGCAAATGAAACAACGGACAAAGGATTAATTTCCAAAATATACAAGCAGCTCATAGAACTCAATGCCAGAAAAACAAACAACCCAGTCAAAAAGTGGGAAAAAGACCTAAACAGAAATTTCTCCAAAGAAGATGTACAGATGGCTAACAAACACATGAAAAGATGCTCAACATTGCTCATTATTAGAGAAATGCAAATCAAATTTACAATGAGATATCACCTCACAAGAGTCAGAATCAGTTCAGTTCAGTCGCTCAGTCGTGTCCGACTCTTTGTGACCCCAGGGACTGCAGCACAACAGGCTTCCCTGTCCATAACCAACTCCCGGAGCTTACTCAAACTCATGTCCCTTGAGTCAGTGATGCCATCCAACCATCTCATTCTCTGTCATACCCTTTTCCTCCTATTCTCAATCTTTCCCAGCCTCAGGGTCTTTTCAAGTGAGTCGGTTCTTCACATCAGATGGCCAAAGTACTGGAGTTTCAGCTTCAGCATCAGTCCTTCCAATGAGTATTCTGGACTGATTTCTTTTAGGATGGACTGGTTGGATCTCCTTATAGTCCAAAGGACTCTCAAGAGTCTTCTCCAACACCACAGTTCAAGGCATCAATTCTTTGGTGCTCAGCTTTCTTTATGGTCCAACTCTCACATCCACACATGACTACTGGAAAAATCATAGCCTTGACAAGATGGACCTTTGTTGGTAAAGTAATGTCTCTGCTTTTTAATATGCTGTCTAGGCTGGTCATAACTTTCCTGCCAAGGAGTAAGCGTCTTTTAATTTCATGGCTGCAGTCACCATCTGCAGTGATTTTGGAGCCCAGAAAAATAAAATCTGCCACTGTTTCCCTATCTATTTGCCATGAAGTGATGGGACCAGATGACATGATTTTAGTTTAATGAATGTTGAGCTTTAAGCCAACTTTTTCACTCTCCTCTTTCACTTTCATCAAGAGGCTCTTTAGTTCTTCACTTTCTGCCATAAGGGTGGTGTCATCTGCATATCTGAGGTTATTGATATTTCTCCTGGAAATTTTGATTCCAGCTTGTGCTTCCTCTAGCCCAGCGTTTCTCATGATGTACTCTGCATATAAGTTAAATAAGC
>NW_011495034.1:15923960-15930383 GCF_000754665.1 Bison bison bison | reverse complement strand
CAAAAGGCAGGTCAGGTAGTCTGGTATTCCCATCTCTTTCAGAATTTTCCACAGTGTATTGTGATCCACACAGTCAAAGGCTTTGGCATAGTCAATAAAGCAGAAATAGATGTTTTTCTGGAACTCTCTTGCTTTTTTGATGATCCAGCAGATGTTGGCAATTTGATCTCTGGTTCCTCTGCCTTTTCTAAAACCAGCTTGAACATCTGGAAGTTCACAGTTCACGTATTGCTGAAGCCTGGCTTGGAGAATTTTGAGCATTACTTTGCTAGTGTGTGAGGTGAGTGCAATTCTTCGGTAGTTTGAACATTCTTTGGCATTGCCTTTCTTTGGGATTGGAATGAAAACTGATGTTTTCTGGTCCTGTGGCCACTGTGGCACACACTGCAGCAAATTTTCCAAATTTCCTGGCATATAGCTACCTACATCAATGCTTGCTAGAAAATCTCAAAGCGTCTTTTACTCATCCTATGTTAAATCAAGCTCAATATTCCCATTAAAACCAAACAAAAGCAAACTTTCCACATTTTAAAAATCTCCTTCTATTCCATTCTCTCTGTATTCCTAGAAAGATTTTTTTTTTAATAATAGGAGCAATGGGAATCTACTTTAGCGTCTTAAGCATATATAATTTATATACTTTGTATTTTTAGGATTAAAGTACATATCTTGGATGGCAAGATGTTTCAGGGTCTTTCCTTCTGGCGCCACATTGTTCTTTACTTTCTGCTCCAAAGTGACTTGTCTTTTCCATCTCTAGGTCTTTACATGGATTAAATCCTCTATGTGGAAATATTCTTGCTCAAACTCATCCTTAACTCACAGTGACTTAGTAAGTTTTCCTCAGATATCAGCTTAAAACCATAGGAAGATCACTTTGAACTGTCTTATCTGGTCTGGTTCTTCTATTATTTTCCCTTAAAAGTCAATATTTATTTCCTCCATGACATACACCAGAATTTTATTTTAATATTTAAATAAAATTACTCCAGTGCCTGTCGTCTGCACTAAACTGTGGTATGCATTAGGGCTGGAGTATTTTCTGTCTTCCTCACTGTTTGAATCCACAGTGTCTTACTACCTGGGTAAGTGTCTTACTTACCTGGATAGTAAGACACTATCCACAGTGTCTTACTTACTACTTACTTACTACAAAGCAGACATTTAATAAATACTTGTTGAATAAAAGTAAACGCTACTCAGAAACCACTAAGCAACTTTAGAATGATTGCATAAAATTCTAAAGTATAAGGTTAAATGATAACTCCTATACAAATACATAAAGAAAAGCTATCAAAGGTGTATGTAACATTAATGGGAACCAGAAAGATACTAATACTGGGTTCACAGGTGAATTTGGAAGACAGATATACTCAGGCAATCAGGAATGCAGAGATAAATGTAATAATAGGTGCTAAACTGGCTAAACATCTGTTGGGCAATAAAATGTAATGTTTGGAGTCATCTTTTCTACAGATTGGAAAATCAATTTTATCTTTACTAGACAATGTTCATTTTTACTGCTATGGACAATAATTATTTGCTTGATATTCAGTTTTATACAACTTCTACCACTAAAGAGGAGTAGAAATAAGCCAATTGAAAGACAATTGACGGTGCTTATCCTGTGGAATCAGCTAATACCCAAAGGATCCCCATTCCTCTTAAAAGATATTTAATCTTTCTTGCCCTTTTTAAAATATTCAATGCTTTTTCCTGAAGAAAATATCTTCACTTCTGCAAAAATTTCTAATTTTATTCCCATCCCCATTCCAAATCTGTTAATCCTCCTAAGGTTTCATCTATAGATCATAAATCTAAAAGTTTATCTCTTTATCCAAATGCTGAAAAGTATTTTGAATCCTTCTGCATCATTTAAGAATTCAGACTATCCAAACAAATACTTTTATTAGGAAGAAAATGTCATGTAATTTATCTACACTCATCACTTGTCTCTTTCTAGGGGATGAGGCTGAGACTATGAAAGACAGCCAGATCCACACTTCTCACTTTCATAGATGTTTCACCTAGTCTTTTCAGCTGATCAGACAGGATACAGTTATATAAATTATTGTAAAAATATTTTTATGACAACAAAAACAAAGGCTAGAGGGGTTATATCTATTAAGCACATTGGCACAAGGGGGAAAAACAATTCAGAATTAATACAGCTCAATTTATCCAACTGATGGGTGTGTGATCTTGAGCAAATGCCTGATCTTTTCTGCACCATAACAAAAGAAATGGTATTCTCATTGTTGAAGCCCTCAGATGTCTTAAAGTCCTGATGCTTTGGGCTCCCAGGCCACACTCTTGGGTGACTCTGAAGCCTTGTGTTTAAGACCCCACTCCTAAGCCTTGCCAGTAGATTTCCACTTTGAAATCTTGCTGTTCCCTGGAGTTACTAGTCTGGAAGCAGGCACCACTTACCCCACTGTTGGAGCGCTGGAGGAACCTATAGCGCTTTTTCTTTTGTTTTTTCCCCTCAATGGGCTGTTAAGTCTCCCTTCGCTCTTTCTTCCTGTGGTGGATTATCTTCTGTTTGCCCTCCAAATGCACTTTCTACCCTTTGTCTACTCTGCTTGTGTCCTAGAAGCCTGATGTACATGGCCAACATACAAACAAAAATAAGCTTTTTGCTTTCTGCCATCAGTGGATGATTTTAGCCGGAGATTAGAGAATGGGGTGGAAGACAATGAAATGAAGGTGTTTATTCCCCCAGTTCTGCCCTTGCTGAATTCCTGTGGTTTGGCTCCATCCCTCTACTGAAGGCCACAGCACCTCTTGGGAAGGTCTACCTTGCAGCTACCTACGCTGTATTTTGTTCCGCTACCTGAAAGCCTAAGTAGAGTACTAGTTCCACACTTTTGCTGGCCTTGGTGCATTGCATGAATCACGGCTGTCTTCCCTAAATTCTGCCTGTGCATTAACAAGCCATCTTCATTAAGTGCTTCTCAATGGACCAGTCTGAACGTACTGTCATTGCTGCTTGGGCCCTGACTGCTATCAGAACATCACAGCATAAAGCTCAGGCTCAAGGGCTATTGACCTCAGAGTGCTTCTTCTTTACCCTTCCAACATTTTGGACTTGAAAAAGGGATGCTTCACTAAAAAAGATGGAAACAGAGGGGAGGAGGGGGAAGAGAAGGCACCAGTTTAAATAAATTGTTCTGTTGCACCATGTTAATGAATTAGTTTCCTCACTGCTGGCCATCTATATCATATGTATGTAAAAAAAACAAATCTTGCCGTAACTCCCTTCTCAGTTCTCTTGACTAAAAAAAAAAAAAGTGAAAATACACTAACACATCTAGAATGGTAACAGTGTTCAAAGTATATATTTGCCATGTGTTAGAAAGGTTACTTTTCAGGTGCTCTTACCTGCTCTTCAGTTACTCTTGGTTTTCCAGATATTTGATCCTGTCTGCTATAACAAAATACAAGAGGGTGGGTAGTTTAAACTACAGAAATGAATTTTGTCACAGTTCCAAAAGCTAGAAGTCTGAGGGTGCAAGCATGGCCAGTTTCTGGTGAGAGCCTTTGTCCTGGCTTGCAAATTGTCACCTTCAGCTAAGAGAGAAAGCATACTAATTTTTCTCCTTATAAAGAGACTAATCCCCTACTTCTCTGGCAATCCAGTGGATAAGACTCCACACCTCCAAATCAGGGGGTGCAGGTTCGATCCATGGTCAGGGAAATAAAATCCCACATATAAGGTGGTATGGACAAAATTTTTTTTTTTTAAGGATACTAATCCCATCAGAAAGTCTAACCCTAATTACCCCACAAAGGCTTCATCTCCATATATCATCACATTGGGGGTAAGGCTTCAAAATATACATTTTAGGGGGAAACATTCAGTCTAATAGACCCAAATTTATCAACTATATTAACTTGATTTTTAAAACATTTTTTCCCAATTTTTACAAGAGAGAGGTAGGGTCTCTCTATATATTTTTTCCTGTAGAAGGTGGTTCTTTCCTCTCCTATTTCACTTAGTCTTCCATGTCCTTTAGTGGTTTCTATCAGAATTTGCCATTTTTTTCCTCTGTGTTCTCCTCATTGCTACATACTTCACTTTATTGCGTGGTTGCAAGTCTGTTGGCTGTTAGGCTATTAACACACAAAACAGTTAATAATAGCAATAAGAAGAGCATTATCATTTCCTCAAAGTTTTATTTCACTGGCTTTATACACAGTTTAATTTTCTTAACAATCTCTTGAAGGAGGTATTCATTGAATCACCATTTTCAGATAGGTAAGCTGAGTGAATGGAGAAGGCAATGGCACCCCACTCCAGTACTCTCGCCTGGAAAATCCCATGGGTGGAGGTGCCTGGTAGGCTGCAGTCCATGGGGTCGCTAAGAGTCGGACATGACTGAGTGACTTCACTTTCACTTTTCACTTTCATGCATTGGAGAAGGAAATGGCAACCCACTCAAGTGTTCTTGCTTGGAGAATCCCAGGGATGGGGGAGCCTCGTGGGCTGCCATCTATGGGGTCGCACAGAGTCGAACATGACTGAAGTGACTTAGCAGCAGTAGCAAGCTGAGTGACAGTTATGTGCTGAAAGTACACTTTTAAGAGGTAACATGAACCTGTGTGCTTGACATAGTGCCCAAGCTCTTAACCACTTTAAAAACAAAGGGAGCATAAAGAGGCAGTGTGATTTTATGGCAAAGTAAGGAGACTTTGGGGAGAGAACACCTGTGTTCAAATCCTGGTTGTTCTCCAATCTAGCAAGGTGACTGAGGGAATCATATAAGCATTCTGTGTCTTGATATCCTCATCTTTAAAATGACAGAGGTAATCCAAGTCTATGCCCTACCAGTAATGCTGAAGAAGCTTAAGTTGAACAGTTCTATGAAGACCTACAAGACCTTTTAGAACTAACACCCAAAAAAGATGTCCTTTTCATTATAGGGGACTGCAATGCAAAAGTAGTAAATCAAGAAACACCTGGAAAACAGGCAAATTTAGCCTTGGAGTGCAGAGTGAAGCAGGGCAAAGGCTAATAGAGTTTTGCTAAGAGAATGCACTGGTCATAGCAAACACTCTCTTCCAGCAACACAAGAGAAGACTCTACACGTGGACATCACTAGATGGTCAACACTGAAATCAGATTGATTACATTCTTTGCAGCCAAAAATAGAGAAACTCTATACAGTCAGCAAAAATAAGACTGGGAGCTGACTGTGGCTCAGATCATGAATTCCTTATTGTCATATTAAGACACAAATTGAAAAAGTAGGGGAAACCACTAGACCATTCAGGTAATGACCTAAATCAAATCCCTTATGATTATACAGTGGAAGTGAGAAATAGATTTAAGGGAGTAAATCTGATAGATAGAGTGTCTGATAAACTATGGATGGAGGTTTATGACATTGTACAGGAGACAGGAATCAAGACCGTCCCCAAGAAAAAGGAATCCAGAAAAGCAAAATGGCTGTCTGGAGAGGCCTTACAAATAGCTGTGAAAAGAAGAGAAGCAAAAGGCAAAGGAGAAAAGGAAAGATATACCCATTTGAATGCAGAGTTCTAAAGAATAGCAAGGAGAGTTAAGAAAATCTTCCTCAGTGATCAATGCAAAGAAATAGAGGAAAACAATAGAATGGAAAAGACTAGAGATCTCTACAGGAAAATTAGAGATACCAGGGGAACATTTCATGCAAAGGTGGGCTCAATAAAGGACAGAAATGATATGGACCTAACAGAAGCAGAAGATATTAAGAAGAGGTGCCAAGAATACACAGAAGAAATGTATATAAAAGATCTTTACGACCCAGCTAATCAAGATGCTGTGATCACTCAGCTAGAGCCAGACATCCGGGAATGTGAAGTCAAGTGGACCTTAGGAAGCATCACTACAAACAAAGCTAGTGGAGGTTATAGAATTCCAGTTGAGCTATTTCAAGTCCTACAAGATGATGCTGTGAACATGATGCACTCAATATGTCAACAGATTTATAAAACTCAGCAGTGGCCACAGGACTGGAAAAGGTCAGTTTTCATTCCAATTCCAAAGAATGCTCAAACTACTGCACAGTTGCACTGATCTTACATACTAGTATTCTTGCCTGGAGAATCACAGGGCTGGGGGAGCCTGGTGGGCTGCTGTCTATGGGGTCACACAGAGTTGGACATGACTGAAGCAACTTAGCAGCAGCAGCAGCACATGCTAGTAAAGTAATGCTCAAAATTCTCCAAGCCAGGCTTCAACAATACGTGAACTGTGAACTTCCAGATGTTCAAGCTGGTTTTAGAAAGGCAGAGGAACCACAGATCAAATTGCCAACATCTGCTGGATCATCAAAAAAGCAAGAGAGTTCCAGAAAAACATCTATTTCTGCTCTATTGACTATGCCAAAGCCTTTGACTGTGTGGATCACAAAAAACTGTGGAAAATTCTTTAAGAGATGG